>NW_008796165.1:6771758-6932359 GCF_000699145.1 Aptenodytes forsteri | reverse complement strand
TGAAAGAGTGGTTAAACATTGGAACAGGCTGCCCAGGGAAGTGGTTGAGTCACCATCCCTGGAAGTATTTAAAAGACATGTAGATGTCTTAGGGACATGGTTTAGTGGGCATGGTGGTGTTGGGTTGACGGTTGGACTCAATGATCTTAGAGGTCTTTTCCAACCTTTATGATTCTATGTGTATATGTGTATATGTGTATGTATGTTCACAGTGACTGGATATATTATGTGGTTCTTAGTATCACTTGTCCAGTTATGAGACAAGGCTACTTGCGTGCATACTGTCATTTGCATAATATCTCTTGATTATTTTTCACCTATTTTTCTGGTGGGGAAGGTTTTTTTCTTAGCTTCATTTAATGTATGTGAAATTCGTGCATTGCCTTGAATTGAAAAACAGAGTATCCATCTCAGATGACAAGATGAAGCTCTTGATGGAGTTTATTTTTCCTAATTAGGTGTTTGTCATTGTGTATTCTATATAACAACATATGAGTAAACAATCATGGACCTTTTGAATAAATTTATTGGTTTTATTTATGTTACTGGGCATAAAAAAATATATAATTACCAGGTACAGACGCAATATAACTGGTATTTAATGACAATTACTTTTTGTTACCATAGAAATAAGTCCAAAGTAGTTACCTATAATTTCTCATTCCCAAACCTCACACATGTTGTATTGTGGTATTACCATAGTAATTGCCTATTAGTCATCATAAAATAAGCAGTTACCCAGAAGATATCAGGATAGTGTGAAATTTCTCATCTCCTTCAAAACTTGCAGCACATGCCGCTTCTCGTCTTCCTTTAGTGGGATTTTTGCCTGAATGACAAGAATGTCCGTTGTACATTAACCCAAGGGAAGAAGGGACGTGATTGAGAGAGAATTGTACTCTAAAAATACACCAAGTCAGGAGAAGTATGTTCCATCCCCTGAAAATATAGAATTATTTCTTATTATTGAAAAACAGGGGGTTTTTCCCCACGAAATGGAGCTTTCTTCCTTCATGAATTTCAAATACACCAAGTCAGGAGAAGTATGTTCCATCCCCTGAAAATATAGAATTATTTCTTATTATTGAAAAACAGGGGGTTTTTCCCCACGAAATGGAGCTTTCTTCCTTGACATGAATTTCCTATTTTTTTTTTTTCCAATTCATTTGTGACCAAAGCAGAGGCTATACATCTTAGGGGGTCTGTGAGAACAGCCATGCTGTGTCAGACCTCACAAGCCCAGTATCTGCTAATGCAGCAGTGGACAATGCCAGTCTCCTTGTAAGAGCAGGAGATGCTCATAAGATCCCCCAAGTACTTTTCCAGCTTCCAGTGACTTTCATTTCAGACATTTCCTGAACTCATGGGATTTCTGTCTGCTCAGTAATGTGCAGTGGATTTGTCTTCCTAGTACTTGTGCAGTTTGCCCTCAGATGGTAAGCATTAGCTCTCTGTCTCCTCTGGCCTGAGGCTGTTCAGCTCCTGTCCCAGTGCGGGAAGCACCACCCACTTCAGCCTGCTGTGAACTTCATGGACTTCTCCTCAGTGGCCCCTCTTGCACCTTGTTTGTCGTCTTAATTTAGATTGCATGTTATTGAGGCCAGTAAGTCTCTCTCTGTGCCCGCCTAGATCACATTTAGTATCAGCTGGGAGTTGATGACTCATACGGAGGCAAATGATGTTCCCCTTCATAGCCGGGACTGCAGGAGAGACAGGCCATAGGTGCCGAGTGTGTTACTGACCACCTAGTAGAGTGGTGGCAACTGAGCTCTTCTCTTCTCCTCCCTTTCCAATCTCAAAATTGGAAATCCAAGGTGGCTTTCCAATGCTTCAGTGTCTTTTGACAGCCCGTTGGATTAAAAACATAGCTGTCACCAGGACCAACCACCCTGATAATGGGGAAAAAACAAAGAGACCTGCCGCAGTGAGGGAATGGCCATTTCCTTGTATCACCTTCTCCCGTGTGGCTGGGGGAGAGGGTGAGGCATTGCAGAAGCTTTCTCCTCCCCCAGGTCTTGCTTGGCATTGAGGACAGGTCAGGAATTTTCTGTGCTGTCTTTCTCCTGCATCCTGCATGTGTTTGTGTCTGTTTTGGCTCTCCCAGCTCATGCAATGTGTGCCAGGTTGGGCCCTGGAAATCAAAGTCTGGGATGGATCTGCAGCTGTGACACAGGTGTGTTCTGGGCAGCAGCAATGGAAAAGACCAGGGAGGGAAGTGAGCAGCAGAGGTTTTCTCTGGCCCTCACATCCATCTGGCTCGTAGTATTGCCATTCCCTTCTGCTTGAAAGTTTTCTTTCCATTGTGGCTTTTATTGCCCAGAGTGTGCTGTGATCGTAAGACAGTTACAGTGGTTGCTGTTTTGCTCACCATTACTTAAAAAAAGCTTCCGTGTAAAAAACGTTGTCATCCTTTATCTTAAAACAAATACTAGGTTTGCAAAAGGGTTCCTATCTACTGCCATTGAAAATGCTCTTTATATTGATGTGGTAACTGCTCATTTAAACCGTATTACAGCTCCTGAGTATTTTTCAGTTGCTATTGATGTGACAAATTCTCTTGCACAGAGGACTGCACCAATCAATAGAGTCAGTATATGTGCTTTAACAACAAAGCCACATGCCTTGGGGTTCCAGTTGAATCTGAACCTTTTAGTAGCATTAAATAAAGCTATATTTATTTTGCTTTCGGTGCAAGAAGAAAAAAATCTGAAACCAACCTAATTTAATACAACTTGTTGGAAGGGTTTGAAGGCAGCATTATGGGGCCATTTTCACATGTGATGAATATGTAACTAGTGTCAGAGCTGCTATTTTGTTGTTGTAAGCGAACCCTTCTCTTTTAGGTAGATTGATCTGGGACTACAGAGTAGCCTTTTATTTTTAGACGAGCAGGGAGAGAAGTCATAATGAGAAATATTGAAATCATAGCTTTTTTATATCTGCCATTATTCCACTGAGAATGAGACATGATGTCCTTAAAGAGACAGGGCTATTTATTTTCCATTTAAATAGCACCATTTGTGATTATTACCTTTGAGCCGTTATGCAGAGAATAAGTACCCAACTCATGAATCCCAGCCCAGTGAATCAAAGTTTTGTACCTAAGTGCCTTTTATGTCTGTGAGTTGCTGTAGGAGCCTATTGTTGACCTTCACTGACTTTATTTTTTGCATGTTTTTGTCTTTTAGAATGTATTTGTAATTAACAGGGGTCTTAATATCAGTTTGGTTGAAATGTTTGTTTCCTTTCCTCCCCTCCTGAATAGCTGATGTTAGGTCTGAATAATCCCATCTGTGTTTCTCAGCTTTACTTTCAGTTAAGTAACTAAACATATTGGGCTTTCTTCTCTTTTTTTCTTTCCTCTTTTTTAAGTCTGGCTTGTAACTCTGGTGATTTGAGTTCCTGTTCATAGCAGCAAACAAAGGACCAAAGTCTCCAGTGGTTTGGTTGGTTGGTTGGTTTTGCGTTCTGTTTTGTTTTATTTGGTTTTTGTATTTTTTTTTAATTCTGCAAATATGTGCTGGTTTTGGCTGGGGTAGAGTTAATTTTCTTCATAGTAGCTAGTATGGGGCTGTGTTTTGGATTTGTGCTGCAAACAGTGTTGATAACACAGGGATGTTTTGGTTACTGCTGAGCAGTGCTGACACAGAGTCAAGGCCTTTTCTGCTTCTCACACCACCCCACCAGCGAGTAGGCTGGGGGTGCACAAGAAGCTGGGGGGGGACACAGCAGGGACAGCTGACCCCAACTGACCCAAGGGATATCCCACACTATATGACGTCATGCTCAGCATCTAAAGCTGGGGGAAGAAGAAGGAAGGGGGGGACGTTCGGAGTGATGGCGTTTGTCTTTCCAAGTAACCGTTATGCGTGATGGAGCCCTGCTTTCCTGGAGATGGCTGAACACCTGCCTAACGATGGGAAGTAGTGAATGAATTCCTTGTTTTGCTTTGCTTGTGTGCGTGGCTTTTGCTTTCCCTATTAAACTGTCTTTGTCTCAACCCATGAGTTTTCTCTCTTACGCTTCCGATTCTCTCCCCATCCCACTGCAGGGGGAGTGACCGAGCGGCTGTGTGGTGTTTAGCTGCCGGCTGGGGTTAAACCACAACAAACTGACTTGGTAAACTTCAGCCAATTTGCTGTAGATCTTTGTTTTGGTTTACCCATCTGCAATTTAGGAATAATTAGGTCTCATATATCTAAAATTAGCTGTGGAGCTACATTTATTAGTGTGTGTTTAAAAAAAAAAACAAACCAACCACCAAACAAACAAAAAAACCGTGTTGCATTCCTTGGCTTTGAGGCACTATGTCAGTACCAAGCACTATTGTTTAGAAAAACGATATCTTTAAATATACCCATGCAATCAAAGCAATGCTTTATTGTTAGTTTTGCAAGTGAGAGAAGGGAGAAACATGCTGAATTGGTCTCTGTCTAATGTTGTAATGAGCTGAGCTCTACTTCTCGAACAGCAGTTGCCAGGCTGCAATCCATGGCATTTAAGAGCTGATACAAAAGACTGGAGGGCTGGTCCGAAAAGACTATTTGCCAGACACAGGAAGTTATGGCAGTGACACAACCCAAGAAATATGCCGTGTATTCACAAGTGCCATCTGCTGGTACAGTTTATTGAGCTATTTCCAGCGACAGGTGCAAGACATGCCTGTAACTGGCTTTTTTTATTGGTGGTCCTCAGGCAGCTGCCTGCTTACATGGCACATATTGTTAGCTTCTAACATGCGTTGCACCTAGCAGCAAATGCACCAAAGCGTTCCTCCCACCCTAGCAGTTGCCATAAGGATGCTGTGCCAAAGAGCCTTGAAAGAGGGGAGGTGTCAGCACAGTATCAAGGGGCAGGAGAGGTGTCCCTGGGGCACTTATCCCAAGAGGAGATGGTCTGTGGTATGGGAAGTGTTTGTGTAGCTGTCAGCAATGGGGACAATCCAGCTTCCAGTTCCCAAGGCTTTGTCTCTTCCATTCCCCCAAATAAAATTAGTGATACTTCTGCTTTGCTGAAGGTCTAGTTCAGGGAAGTGCTCAGAAGCGTTTCTTGCAGTGAGGGCTGTGAGTCAGGAGTGTGTGTTGATTCTCTGTGGGCTTTCTTCCCCTCCTGCCCTTGCCCTTTGTTTAGTTTTCCCTCCTTAACACAATTACTGGCCCAAACAAAAGGTGTGGTTCCTTGCAGAAATCAAGAGCAGCCGAAGTTTAGTGTGAACTGTGCTGCCTTTTTCTGCATTATATTTGCCTTGCCAGCAGCATCACTGAGTTGTCGATTCATCTGGGAGCAAATCCCAGAACCTGAAGTGCTGACGAGCTTGAGCTCAGCTCCAGCCCTGCCTGAATTCTCCTGTCCTGGGATGCAAGAGCTGCATCCAGCCCTGCAGACACCCACGCAATTGAGGCTATAAATGGGGATTCAAGCTGTCCTTGTGCTATCAGTTATCGAGTGGGGCTGTTCCCTAACTGAACTCCTCCATTCTTCCCCATCTTTGGGAGTTACTTTGGAAGAGATTTCTCTGTCCTGACTCCTGGCTAGCGTGGAGTTACTGTAGTACTTGTCAGTACTCTCCTGACTTCCTGGAAAAGAGAAGGCTCCAGGGAGACCTTATTGCGACCTTTCAATACTTAAAGAGGGCTTATAAGAAAGATGGGGACAGACTGTTTAATAGGGCCTGTAGCGATAGGACAAGGGGTAATGGTTTCAAATTAAAAGAGTGTAGATTCACACTAGATATAAGGAAGAAATCTGTTACGATGAGGGTGGTGAAACGCTGGAGCAGGTTGCCCAGAGAGGTGGTGGATGCCCCATCCCTGGAAACATTCAAGGTCAGATTGGACAGGGCTCTGAGCAACCTGATCTAGTTGGAAGATGCCCCTGCTCATTGCAGGGGAGTTGGGCTAGATGACCTTTAAAGGTCCTTTCCAATGCAAACCATTCTATGATT
The DNA here is from genome assembly GCF_000699145.1 of Aptenodytes forsteri. Lineage (NCBI taxonomy): Eukaryota > Metazoa > Chordata > Aves > Sphenisciformes > Spheniscidae > Aptenodytes > Aptenodytes forsteri. The sequence goes on along the minus strand of NW_008796165.1, from coordinate 6,926,415 downwards.
CTATGACTCTCAAGAAGATCTGAGACCTCCTGTCTGTTGGTCCAGGGGGCAGAGCCAGGCTACTTTTGTATTTTAGTTTTACAGGTTACACTTCAGTGCTGGTTTGTACCAGCAGGGTTTGTCTTTGCAACAATTAAGTGAAAAATGGAAACTACAAGTCAAGAGGAGAAATATTTCCTTAACTGTAGAAATTACCAATTAGAGGTCAAATTCTGCCTTAATGAGAGAACCTATTGTTCCTTCTGGGTGAACAACCTAAAGAGGGAGAGCGAGGAAGGTGTTTTGCCTGCTATCTGTGAGCATAGGAAGGCTCAGCGTGTAATTAGTGTGTATCCCAGTTTTGGATTGTTCCACCCCAAACAGCATCTCAGAATCTTTTCCAATGTAATTAACATTCCTTTCCCCACTCCCAACTCCCCATTTCAGCAACATCTGCTCACCTAGACCTACAGATTCACCAGCTGTCAGGGAAGGCAGCTGAGGGATTAATTCATTAAGAGCTTTCTGGACAGACATCCTGGGATTTTCTGAAGTTGCACCCATTTACCCAAGATCATCAGCAACTAGTGACCACTCCCGTGGTCTCCGCAAGAGTCCCCTTCCTTCTAGTCAAGTTTTATCATGTTATACAAGCGAGAGGTTCAGTATTCACCGTCAGTTCACCAGGGAAGGATTTATCACCTATCAATAGAAAGGTCCTGTCTTCCTGTTCCGACTGCCGCTATGTGGGTGGGGAGGGGGAAATCCCATCCAAGTTATTAGGAAAACAATAGTAGCCTAAGGGAATGTTTGTTTAGGTTGCTTTTTTGTTGTTTTCTTTTCCTGGGTGACAGCTGTTCTTTTCTTTTTTCTTTTTTTTTTTTTTTAAATGCAGCACTTAAAATGATGGCAGCTTGCTGTATAATTTATAATATTAGTCCTAAGGGCAGTGTCATGTAACATGAAAACAATCCTGAGACAAATCTAAATAATAAATATCTATTATCTAAAACAATATTGTATTAATAAAAAAACATTAAATAATCTGGGGATGTACATCACTTCTGGGGAGTGTAAAGGCAGACACCTGCCCAAAGTTCCCACTCACATGCCTTGGTCAGCATGTTGGCTCCCAGTAATCTCTTTGTGACTTAGAAGAGCCTTGTTTTACTCTTTGGAGTAAAGTATCTCTAAATGGTTCAGAGTTGTGATGTTTCCTCTTCTCTGTTTGGAGAAGATACATTTTTTCTTGGGTTAATTCTCATAGGTGAAGTCTCCCAAAAGAAACATGGCTAAGTGTTGAGTTTCAGGAGCTTGCAAGGTGTTGAGCTCTTGAAAACTAGTCCTGGTGCTCATTTGAAAATTTAGGTTGTGGCTGTAAAAGAAACTTTTTATTTAGCTACTAGTGCACAAGCCTTTTCTGCTGAAGCAGAGAGAGATTGGAGACTGCTGTTTCACAGCTTCTTTAAGCTAAGGAAAGTGTGTGCTGGTACCCAAAGGGGCAGTTCAGTTCTGTTTTCCCTCCTGGCTGTGCATCCCTGCCATCTCCTTTTTGCCAGGACTGGTACTTGTGTGGCAGTGCTGTAAGCCAGAAAAGGACCGATCCTGCAGAAAACCAGCCTGACAAAACAGTTCTCACATGGCTCCCTGTGCAGCCAGAAAAATGGGACCAAGACAGGAGGGAGGAATGAGCAGAGAGGGATCCTTTTTAGTGGCAGCTTGGGTGTAGATTAGCTTGAAGCAATTTTAAAGCCAGAGCCCAAGATCTAGGTGGCTGTTGTGCAGTTATTCTGGGGACCTTGGAAATGAAAGAAAGTGGTAACCAGTGATTTCTTGGACGGTTGTTGGTGTGTTCAAATGCAACCATGCCTATATGATCTCTTAGGATTATTATTTGCTAACAGCAGCAAATTATTATACTACTTGGTAACAAGTTGGGTGTCTCGACATGTTCATTCAGGAAAACAGGGGCTTTATGGTGTCAGAGGCTGGAAACAAGCGGTTTCCATGCAACTGTTATACTCCATTATGTACACACAGTGCAAAACTGTCTACAAAATCCTTTTCTCTCTCCACTCCCTATAAATACAGAAGCCATCATAGCTGTGCTGACATGGCAGAGGGAGCAATTAATCTCATAGCAGATTACTTCTTTGCTGCCCCTAGCGCCAGGCAGAGGGGGGATGCCCGGGTAGTCTGGGAGGAGGTAGATGTGACAGCTGATTGGCAGCTGATGGCTTTGCCTGGTTGGTGCCTAAAAGCTGGAGGAAGAGCACTCTGCCAACATGGAGGAGTTGGGGTCAGAAAAGGGATGTGACATTTCTGGACACACAGTGTTGAGCCACAAAAACATTAGCCATCTCTGCCAGTGTGAGTGGGACAGGTATTCTGCCTCTTCTTCCCCTCCCAGACTGGAAAGGATGTATATTAATAGAAGTATACGTGACTTAACGTGCAGCTACTCAGTGTTAACCCAGGTCCCCAGGGAAGAGAAGTGCTTATTTCGGGTTGCGCAGATCATAAACCTTCTGCCTTGTGTGGTACGTGTGCTCTGAATACTAATGCTCCCTTTCCCTTTTCTTTACTGACACAGCCATTGAGCTGATGAATTGTATAGATTATACAATGATAATGGATGGGGAAGGGGAATTTCATCTGTCTTTTTAACCAAAATATGAACAGTAAATCCTGCCTGTTTGCAGAGAACAGCTGGATTTCTAAGAACACTGGAATGCTTTTGTGGTGGTGGGGGGTGGGTTTAGCTGCCCCCTCCCTTTCATCACTGCCATTCAGACATCCAAATGCTTGCAAAAGGACTGGAGCTTTCCAAAACCCTGAGGCTAATGCAGCAGTTATCCTGGGAGTCTGCCAGCTCTGTTGGATCTAGGAAAAGCCTGAACCCCTCTATGGTGCCTCTGCACCATGCCCGAGGAAGAAAGGGAGGCAGGGGCCTTGCATTTGATTCTCCAGCTAACAGCTGGGTGAGAGAATGTTTTTTTCTTGTAAACAAGACCAGTCTCTATTCATAGAGTGGGATGAGCTGTGATCTGATCCGGTGCAAAGCAGTGAGTGAGCTGGATTGCAGAAGGGCTTATGGTAAGGTTGTGTGTACCTTTGGGGATCTCAAGAACAGAAAGAAGGATGTCACAGAAATGTGCAAAGCCTCTCAGGCTGGTCACATTTTGTATTATTAATATTAAATTTTGTATATTAATTTGAATTGAAATAGGTTAGCAAGGGAACCTGAATGTTCAGATGATTGATAATGCATTGACACTGCAGTGTTGACCAGAAGCCACAATCCTGTTCTGGTAGGTGCTGTACAAGTACATCATAGATGATCCTCACTTCCCCAAAGTGCTTTCAGAGCTAAAATAGTGTGGCACAGGCAATCAAGCAAGCTGTTATAGCAGGGGAAGACAGAGTACTAAATATAATAGGATGAATAGTGGTAGGTTTTTTCCTTTTTTTATGGTTCCCCCCCTGGTCGGTGGCAGTAAACACAATAGTTAACTATAAAATCAGGCTGAACAACCTCCATATATCAACTGATAGTAGGACTACTCTAAATTTGGTGAACCCAGGGAAGGAGCTTTCAGTGACAAAATACATTTGCAAAGGAAGGTTGACCCAAAAGGTGTGTTTCTTCAGAATGGATTACTTTTAGGTGGTGTTCTGTTCTCCTATTCTTTATTTCTTGGGCAAAACTGTGGAGCTCTACTCAGCCCCCAGTTTAAGCATCATTTAAATTCTAGCACTAGGATTTTCATTATTCTGTTGCAGCTGAGCGGTGTTATGGTTCTACCCATTGTTTTACATCTGGATTAAATTGTCATTTTGTGCATCTGGAGGTAGGTTGGTTCAGTAGGTTTTGGAAATCCACAGATGTTCAAGGCCCAGTCAATCTTTTGGCAATGCTCGCTAGTGAGGAAGCTACACAGTAAGAATATCTATTCCATGCAAGCACTCTCAGCAAGTTTTGTACCCCAGCAGTTGTCCTTGGATAGATCTTCTGTCTGCTCTTCCAAAGATTCAATTGACAAACTGCCAGTCTATCTCCTTTACTTTCTACTATGCCTTTGCTAATCTTCTGTACATTTTCAGCTGCTAAAATCTTTTTTTGTTTTTAATTCTTCTAGTAGGGTTTACTTTTACTCCTGCTGTTGACATGTAAGGAGGAACTGATGCTGGCGTAGGTTTGTTCTTGACATCTCCATCTTGCTGATGCTTTGCTAACTAGTGTAAAAGAAAGACAGGTCGCATCTAGGAGATATGCTGTTATTGGTATGGGTGAGAGGCAAGTGCAATCCTAGCAGACAGTTCTTATTCCTTACATTGGTCACCTTTTCAATTACAGATCTGATCTGCTAAAGTCTTGTCATTCTCATTCTAGTTTCTGTTAATGAAATGCATTTAACTGTCAGCTCTTGTTAACAGTAACAACACAGCTGAGGATTCATAAATTCCCATGGAAGTCAAATGACTGCTACCTTAGAAGAACTCAGTCAAGTCCTTTTTCATCTTGAAGCTGGAGGAGGAGACAACCACAGCTTTCTTGATCCAGCCAACCAGAATATTTTGAACAATGAATCTATCTCAGACTTTTATTTCTGATTCCTGTCTGAAAAGGTCTAGATAAATATTCTGTTTCTAAGAACCCTGGGGTTTTGAGTCCATGTCATCACTCTGTTGTAGTCTTTGTATCTTGGATCTATCTCAAATTGTTACTTGTTACCTGGAATATTCAGAAATTCAACTTTTCAAAAGCCAGTCAGACAAGTGCAGTCCATGGATGTATAAACAGTTGTGTTTGGCACAGATTTGACCCGTTCTGAAGAACTGCAAGAATGAGAAGAGAATTAGAAAATCGCTGTGTGACAAGACAGCCCTGAAGCTTAGTTTTAGATTAACAGACAGCAGGCAAAGGAATGAATGACTTGATCTGAGACCATATGTGGGGACTCATCAGGCCATGGTCTGAGTACATACATAAGGAATATACTAACATGGAGTAACATGAAGGTTACTTTTCAGTATAATAGGGGAGGTCACAAAAGAGCAGAATGTCTTGACACTGATGTTCAAGAAATGAAGATTTGAGTCCTTGAGGGGATGGTTAAAGACTGTGGCGTATTTTCCTGATGGACTATTTTGAAATAAAAATATTTTCCTAAAAGATCTGAATGAATGACTTGATCTGAGACCATATGTGGGGACTCATCAGGCCATGGTCTGAGTACATACATAAGGAATATACTAACATGGATTAACATGAAGGTTACTTTTCAGTATAATAGGGGAGGTCACAAAAGAGCAGAAGTCTTGACACAGGGGATGGTTAAAGACTGTGGCGTATTTTCCTGATGGACTATTTTGAAATAAAAATATTTTCCTAAAAGATCTGTTTGGGGTTTTGTTTGTTTGTTTTGTTGGGGTTTTTTTTGTGAATGGGAATGGCTTCAAGGGAGGTCTTTGTGTGTGAATGGTAGATCAGCAAAGATGATCACAGTATGTTCTTTCTGGCTTTAAAATGTATTATTGGCAAACTATTGTACAGTGCTGATAGTTTTCTTTTGCAAGAAGCCCATATACCCGATAATCTCTTGGTCTTTCTTAGAATTACAGGTTTGTTTAACTGGAAAAATTGGGCACACTGCGTATAAACTTAAATCATTCAATCTAATTGAAGTATTCTACGAGTTCTGGAGAGAATTTCTTCCTTTCAAATGACAAATTCCATTAGAATCAGTGGAAGCTAGAAGCTTTTTCTTTCAACTGCATTTCAAAAATGCAGAGGGGTTTATGGTTTGGTATTGTGTAAGCTTAATAGGGTAAAGAAGAAACATCACAAAATCAAACTTCATAATTTCTCAGAAAATCCAGTTAACTTTTGCTGATGCCTCCCTGAACACTTACCTTAAACAGAAGCTGTTGGGCTGAAGATGTATAAGCCCTGTAGTTGTTCCAGGTCTGCAGAAGCAGGAGGAAGGTCAGCTTTGACCATTTGATTATTGCTGGCATGATCAGAAATGGTTTGTACCTGCATATTCCTCAATGACAGTTAAGTTCATTACAGACATGGTGCTTTGTTTTAAGTCAAACATGAAAAAAAATTTTTTTTATTGAAAAGATACAATCTTTAGCCTTGTAAAATATAAGGTTGAAACATGGAACTGGGAACAACTAATTAAGTTGGAAGCAGGCCATGACTAAGTGGTGGCATGAACAAAGGAAATAGTGTGGCCACGTTCTTTATAAATGAATCTCTCAGATAGTCCACAACTCTTTTATTTAGTCCTGGAAACAATACTGTATTTTCCTATATTTGGGGGACATAAATTGTATTAAACTCTGAGCTCTTAAATTGTCTCAACGTGACTTTGACCATCGGTCAAGGTGAAAGCTGGTATTTAGTTCTGTCAACAGCAGAATATTTTGTCTTTGGTCATCTTAATTAAAGTGATCACCTAAACTTCTCCCTGTATATGTGTTCATACTACCATTTAATTACCTGAAGAAGTTATACTGCAACTTAGAATTACTGCCAACGATAAATTGATAAAATACAGTAGAAATGCCAAGTGGTCATTTACATGATTGGAACTACCTTAATATAACTGGTTGATATAAAGAGCTTCATTTTGTACCACTCTGTGTTTCTTAATCAGTACTTCAAGAAAACTGCAAGGGAGATGGAGTCTGGACATCAGTTCTGTGCTCTTCACATGCTCCTGTGCATTTCTCACTACATCCTGTTGGAGAAGGATGGTGCGCAGGTACCCAGCTGGACAGCCCTGTTTTACTCCTGAGGAAAGCTTTAGGTCTGCACTGGATTTGGAGGCTTGCGCTCAGGTTTTCATAAGCAGCTGGTGGTTCTCAGGTGTTCAAGTTTTAGTTTCTGACACTGAGATATATCAAAGGCTTCTGGAGTCCAGATGAAGAGTGTTTAGCAGTTTTTAAAAATACAGGCCCTTCTATAACATGTCTCAAATCAGACGTCTAAATAGTCAATCTTGCAATTTTTGGCTTTGGAATTTAAACTGTAGCTCCCCGTTGATCCCATGGAAGTGCTCTACATTTATTTGTGTTGCAAATGGAACAGAGAGGGAAGTGGATTTTCAGATGTATGAAGCTTTCTCTTTTGATTCCTGTTTTATTGCTTGTTTCCATTTAGATGCACGTGTATTTGTGGCCTGTTTGGCATTTCTCATCTCCCACAAGCCAGACATCCAGTTCTGACCCACAAGTGGTGATAACACCTTGGCTTCCTAACACAGCTACTGCCACCAGATTTCGTTCCTTTGCACGAATGTGTCCAAAAGGACAAGCGGGCCTAAACCAGCTGCAAGTCAAATTTCCCAAGGGATTGCCTGCAGGCATAAATGCATCGGTGTTTGGACCAGAGCAGCTGCCTCTGTCCTGTTAGCTAAGGATCTGTTTTGGGGCAGGATGGGGCATCTCAGGACACGCAGCATATGAGGAATGGAATTAGGAGGAGAGTGCTCAGCTGCAGGACAGAATTATGCCTTGCTGTACTCTCTCTCTTTTTTTTTTCTTTTTCTTTTTTTGGTTTTTTTTCGTTCTCTTAAGACACTTAAACTTCTCCCAAGAACAGCCTGGAATCCTGAGCTTCTATATCTGTTTGTTAAAAAAAAAACAAAAAAAGAAAAGAAAAAAGGCAGAAATATTTGGCATATATAGTTCAAAATGTTTACCTTTGTCTATAATTTTGGTTAATAAATGGGACTTTTCTGGGTGCTTGTGGATTATCAATAAAAAAAAAACCAGCAAAGGACTTTCTGGTAAAATGCAGATTTCTAAAACTAGCTCTGTAGTTCTTCTGCGCATAAATGGATGTAGTTTTACATGAAGATGTATTTCTGGAAGCAGTTGATGCCATCACAAATAAGATCCTGGTTGTCTCTGCAAGAAATTATTAGATCTGTAAGTAACAAGAACATAACAGCTGCATGTTTCAAGGCTCCACTGGAGACTATTTTCAGTCCTCCTAGAAGATCAACATGCTTTGAGTTGTTTTCAGAACTCTCTTTATCCCAAATTAAAAAAAAAAAAAAAAATTCCTTCAGAGGGGGTATCATTAAATGGGTATTTACCTATATAACACACCTCTGTAACTACAGTATGTAGGAGTCTCAGTCTTCTAATCTCCAAAAATTCAGTATAGAACAGGCCTTTAGCATACAGACCTGAACAGGAGGGAAAGTGCTGTCATCTGCTTTTTTGTCTCTTTAAAATACTGAATGCCCTGCCCAGAGATTAGGAGCGAAGGTCTGGCTTTAGTGCTGTAATACCTAATTGAATTATGAACCTAGGTGAAGTCCTGAAAGAGGACTTACCGCAAATTCTTATACTGATTTTGGCACTTAAATTACCTTTCAACCGATGACACTTGCTTTAATTTGAGTAGCTGGACTGCAGCTACTCTGGGGCATATTTTTAAAGGTAACCTGTGCCTAATTCCCATTGATTCCAGCAACATGTCATGGGAGAGAACCTGCTAACAAGAAATTAAGAATTAATTACCTTATAACTGGCAAATGAGGACCCGATGTCTACCATCCACAGGACATACCAAATGTGAGCTCCAGTAGGAAATGACAGAAGATTGCCATTAGTGAGAATTTCTATGGTAATCCTTGACTTGAGAGGAGACAGAGTTCGGGAGACTTTGGGGAATGACTGTGGGGAGCAGAATCATAATAACATTTGACACTCTGTTTTATGCCTGGGCATAAACAGAGCCAGAGTGTAAGAGCTAAAATCTGCTCTGAGCATGGCTGATCATTTGCTAAGGAGGAGAGGGGCCTTCCTCTCTCTCTCCTTGCTTGATAGTCTGTGTTGGTGTGATTTGCTTGCTGGTTTCTTATACCAGGCTGACGTGCCATTGTCACTATTGTGTTTGCCACTATTTGATGAGGAAAATACTGACTGGAGTAACTGTTAGATACCCTTTAGTAGCCCGGGCTTGTGTGACACCCTCCTGAGAATTCAGGGAAGCTTATATGCATATAGGCTACACTGAGATACTGAAAGAGCTCGGTTGAGTCACTGGGCTAATCCTGTGCTCTCACCTAGCTAATAAACCTTGTTGCACTGGCTCTGCTTTGGAAGGTTAAGAGAGGCAATGATCTATCTGAGGTCTGGAAAACATATCTGGTAGTGCAAGATAAAGGAGATAATTCTATTTAATATAGGAAGCTGATACCACTATCATGCACGCATTCAGTCAGAGGGGCAAGGCAGGCACTGAAAACTTTAGCAGAGGAGGGTATGACAAAAATATTTGGAGAGTGAAACCTTCAAATAGGAAAGTAAATGTTTCAAATGGGGAAACAAGCTACCAAGGCAAGTAGCAGATTGTTATCTCACGAGGCCTGCAGATGAAGACCAAACTTTTTCCTCCCTTACGGGTGTGTCTGTAGAAGCTTGGTGTCATCGAATGGTCCGTTGTTTAAAAAAGTCAGCCCAGATGAATTAAGGGTCTCCCCTGGCTTTTCAGAGTATGTGAATATTCTGAACTTCATCACAATTTTCAGGGCTCCTCAAAGTCTAGTTTTCTGGTCCAGTTCTGCATAGCTTTCTAAAAATCTCCTACCAGAGTGTGCTGTACTCCCCGAAAGACCAACAGCGTTTTGCAGCGCTTGGCACCCTGCTGACCAGGGCTTCCTTCTATACAAAACCACATTAAGTAGAAATAGAAAACTTATTGAGAGAACGATACAAAATTGCAGATGTAATAATTATATTCGCTTGTGTCAGAGCACTGTTCTAACAAGAAATAATAATGAAACAACATTTACTTTATCCTTTTTCAGGGGCCAATAAAGGATAATGTGACCATATTAAAAAAGAAATTTTTTTGATGTTCCATATTGCCTTCATTAACATTTTTTTTTTCATTTCTTATTTTATAAACCTTTTAATTGAAAGGGGGAGGAAGCATAAGGACACATTTTTGAGGAACAACAACTAAGAAAAGTTTCCTCCTAAGTATTACTGGTTCCACTACAATATCAAGAATGCTGCTGCCACTCTGTATTGCAGCGCCTTGGATTAGAGATTTCATTAAAATCTTTTGTTGAAGGTCTTTTCACACAAAGTTTTTCTTTGGAAGTCTCATTTCATCCAATTAACTTTTCTGTATCTTTGAAGTTCAGCCAAGATCCGTAAGACACTGACTGCTGCTTCCTGGGAAGCAACATATAGTAGCACAGAAGTCATATAGGGTAACAAAGCTCATTTTTTTTACTGCAAAAGAGGTAGGGAAGGTTTGAGAACCCTTCAGTTTTGGACACCTTTTGCCATTCTTGAGGTTCATTGATTTGAGTGCTGTGGGAAGGGACTAGCCACTTGGGTACTTTTTCAGTGGTCTTTTGCTGTGCACATGAATTCAGTTGCCAGAACTTTGCAGCTATTAATGTGCTTTTAGATTTATTCACTGTGCAGCGGTGCTTTGTGTGTTTGCATTTTTAAGAGAGATGAAAGTATCCTTGTATACAAATTCCTTAGATATAGAGCAGCATCCAATGGGGAACAGAACTGATACAAGAGAAGACAAGTCAGTGAGCCAAAGCTCTCCTTGTCTCCCCCAAAGGGTAGACTCCCAAAACTTAACCTAATTAAGGAGGGCACTTAGGCCATGAGGTTAACAGCTGTTCAGGAGGCAACAGAGAGCTCCTTTAGGACCTGAGGTTAGACTTTGGAAATAGTTCCTTGTGGGAGTATACAGGAAAGTTACTGTGCACGTGTGCATGTATGTGCGTAGAATTCAGAACAAAGGGTTTAGATGCAGCAGCACTGACAAGGATGGAAATAGGTCAGTCAGTCATTTAAGTGCTCTCTACGTGTTCCTTCTCTGTGACAGCTCTGAGTAGCAGTTGGAAGACAGCCTGGGATTTCATTTTAGAAGTGTGAACCAGAAGAAAAAGAAAAGAGAAAGGAGATGTGCGTAGAATTCAGAACAAAGGGTTTAGATGCAGCAGCACTGACAAGGATGGAAATAGGTCAGTCAGTCATTTAAGTGCTCTCTACGTGTTCCTTCTCTGTGACAGCTCTGAGTAGCAGTTGGAAGACAGCCTGGGATTTCATTTTAGAAGTGTGAACCAGAAGAAAAAGAAAAAGAGAAAGGAGGGGGGTCATTTTGCTTGTTTTGATGCCCACGTGTCCCATTTTCAATTATCGCTCTCATCCACTCTCACTGGGATGCAGTGAGATGCCTACAAATGAGCTATGAAAGAATTTCAAAGGTTTGGATGCCTCATTCGGAAAACTCAGTGAAAAAAACTGTGCACCTCTTTGGGTTGTGAAACTTGACTTGAAATTGCTTGAGGACAAAGTTTCCCTTGGGGTTTTAGTATTTTGAAAAGCCTGAAGGACTTTGTGTACCTGATTAGGGGATTACTATCTTCATATTGTCAGATCTTGCCCTATAGATTCTGTGGACTTTGCTTAGTAGGTATAACACCATCTATATTTAAATACCTTTTTGAATAATACAAGTTGGATTAATTTTGTTTAGCTCTTAGCCATCTAAAGGTTAGTCATCTACTCTAGACTGGTGGCTTAGAGCTATCTGTGGTCATTTCTGGCATTCCCAGAAAGTGATTTGTATCATCTACAGTAAGTGGGCTAAACTGCCATATGGACAGATTTCTCTAACCCTGTTAACTTGCAGGAGTTGAGGGGGCTGGGGTTAGAGTGAGATTTATCTTGCCTTTCTTAAGCTGTTTAACATGAGTCAGAAGATCTGCTCTCCAGCTGCCATAAATTTACTGATATCCATGCATAGAGTTATCAACAGAGTTGTACCAATTTACATTGACTGTGGATCTGGCCCACTGGATTATTATTTTTTTTTATTCTTTTAAAAAAGTATAATAGTACCAGATATGGCTATCACTAACTAGACTCTAGTTCTGGCTCAGTAACCATACATGAATGGTCAGTCTGATTCCTTATTAGCACCGAAGGGTTTTCCAAGAACATGAGAATTGCTGCAGAAGACTAAACCAACAGTCTATTTAGTTAAGTATCTTGTTTGTGACGAGCTAGTGCCATATGCTGGCATTCATATACTGGTCTCAGTAATATGTTAGTATCTCGGTTGTTTTTTTTTTCCTTTCTCTATGGCTTCATACTTCCGTCTGTCTGTCTTTTAATTTTGAGATCTTTCCAAACACAGCTTTACCCATTTGTTACATTTTTTGCCTGGGAATCCTGTATGTGTTATGATGAAAACGACTACATTTGTGGGCTGAGTTTGGATGACGCTCTAGAAGTAGATCCAGAAGCCAAACTTTGTGATTGCTCCCATTCTCTGTACATCATAAACAGTGACACAGTAACCTCTGGCTACTCTGAATGTCTCTGTCTTCTGGCTAGGCACTCTCTGCTTTTTGTGACCAGCTGTGTGCTCGGCTCCTCTTCCCTTCCACATTTATCCCTTTTATTCTCACCCTGCTTTTCCTCATTTCCTTATTTTTCAGTCTCTTCAGTCCTTAGTTTCTTATCCTGATAACTGATGTACTGCTTTTAGACATCTTCCCCACTACCACCACCTGCCTCCTTGAATTGTGAATCTAACACATTTACTGCCATTTGTCATAGTGCTTTTGCATCATCCCTCTTCCCCCCACCTTTGTCCATGACTGTCTAGTCTTATTTAATGTGTACATTCCATTGTGTCCAGGGCTGGCTACTACTCTGTGTAGTAGTCCCTTCAGTCTAAAAGTTTCTCTTCTTTTCAAAATTTCTTGTCATCTGCTCAAATATTAGAGCAAGCAGCATGGCGCAGTGGAGAAAGAAGCCAGCAGGGCTAAAGAGATTTTGTGATGTCAGACTTTGTCTCAAAATGTCCCTTTCTTGCAACAGAGGATTAATAAAAGCCAAATGCCCCCTGTTTGCAGTAGGACTTTGGGTTTTTGCAATGTTGGGGGTTTTTTTTCGGTTTGGGCAAACTGCGAGCCAGGTTAATGATCCTAGTTCACTGAGCGGTATAGCCACAGAGATGGCTGCAGAGCATGTTTTGTGCCAGTGAGGAGAATACCGGTGTTGGCAAATTGAAGTCCTGACTTATAATTCAAGGGGTCGGGGGAGGTCAGAAGAGCTATGAACACAAATTTGGAGAGAGACTTTTTTTGTTTGACAATTGTCCCAATTATTGTGCCGATTGCCCGAGGTAAGCCACCTTTCAGTTTTCAGTGATATGTTTGTGTATTGTTCATTACTGGGAAGCAGTTTCAAATATTTCTGAAGGAGAAAAAAGTTGGTAATTGGCCTTTTTCTGCTTTACATCTATCTCTGAACCTCCATCTGATAGTCATCTTGTCAAAAATGTCAAGAGAAGTAAAAAGCAAACAGCCTTTTTAGCCCAAATAATATATTTTAAGTTTTCCAGTTAAGCTTGAATATTGCATTCTCAGGAGTGGGGAGGTATCTGTATGCTTTGGTCAAGCAGAGCTCTTTGGGTTTATTCATTTCCCCCCAAATACACCAGTTAAGCTGTTCTGCTACATTGGAGAGAGAAATATCAACACTAATTTGTTTTTAGCTCGGCTAAAGTTGTCCATCCCAGTCTAAGGCAAGTTGCTTTTTCATATCTCCAGATAAATTTGCTAACCTGGCATATTTAGCTGTCCTGTGTCCACGTGGTGAATGTCATTTGCTATTTATTCCTGCCTCGATAATTACCCATGAGAAAACATGAGTAAATTTGGAACTGGGGCTCTCTTCAGGAGAATAAGGTTTATTGAGATATCTTAAATCCTTATACTGGTATCTTGGATCTTAAACATTCAAATGACATTCTTGTGAGGATATGTGGTTTTTGCACACGTTACTGATGGCTGAAGATCTGTCTGGACTTTCTGTGGGAATGACCTTGCTCAGAATAGTGATATTTCCTTTCCTGGCTGTAACCCAGAAGTATGGAAGGATGCATGCAGTTAAAATTAACCAAATATTTTGCTGCTTCTTCCAGGGAGGGAGGTGATTTATTTACTTTTTGCAGAGTCCTGATTTCTATTTATGACTCTGTCAGACAAGTCCAGAATGATCTTGGATGATTCACTCAATCTCTGTCTGTTTCTCGGTCATCTTAGTTGCAAAGTGAGACTAATGCTATGCACCTGCCTCACTGAAGCATTGGAGGTCATTTCATTAATGTTTGTGAAATGCTCCAAGAACCTCAGTGAAAAGCAAACCATCGATGTCTGAATTTTAGGGGATTTGATTTAGCTCTTGAAGTACAAAGTCTTTGGTTCTGGAAACCAAGAAAACTGTGTAGAACTGTAATGTCTGAATGCAAAATCTCCATCCCTAATTACAGGTTATGTGGACTTGTTTATAGTTTGACGTGAGCTTCGCTCTATTAATATTGGATACCTAGAAATAAACCAAATAGCCATGTCATGCTGTGAAACAGTCTATCTGTTTGATAAGGTATTGCATTCTTGTGACCTAAGGAGAACACAACATATCAGTAAACCTGTAACTAAAGCGTGGATCTTTACGAGGGTGGGGAAAACAGAGAGAGCAAGCTGCTGGACATGATTACGATAGCCAGAACGATGAGGATGCCATGCATTTATGCTTTCTACCTGACTGGGATTTAATGCAGGATGAATTCCTCTTAGATAATTTGGACTTTTCGAGATGCATTTAAATTCTTTTTTTCCTTTTTTCCCCCTCTCCTACAGACAAACGTTTCTTCAGATTTTTTGTTATGTGTAGTGTGTTAGAACATGTTATTTTTGCCTCTGGCACTAACATATGGATTTTCTATTTGTGTGACAAACAAGGTAGCAGTTTACTTAGGAATTTTTGTTCCACCTGTTGCTCAAGATCCCCAGCTTTAAATCTCACTCTTTAGTTGAAATTGTTTTCAGGCATCTGCTGTGACACTTGATGATGTTACAAAAAATGTAAAAATTCAGTGTGAGCTGCATAATTTCAAGTGGCTGTCCAGATATCAGATCTTTCTTTTCTGTGGATTTTTCTATCACCTTGCATTGTGCTAAACAATAATGCTGATCCATTCAATCACCTTGAATATTTTGTTAATCTGTACTTATGCTATCTTCAGTATTTAGATAGGAAATGCAAGCTGAGACCAGGGAAATACAAAGTGATTGTGATGTTCTCTTTCTTTTGAAGGAAGCATTTGATGTCATCTCTCTTAAATGCACATGCTTTCCCATTTGGTCTCATGTTATTGATAGTCATGGACTATTTCTGTGCACTGCTTTTGTTTAGGAGCCATTACAAAGCAATCTCATGAATTTTGCTTTCTTTCCTGTGTGGCAGTGGCATTGGCATTGGCATGTTTGTTTCTTCACTGTGTGGCAATGACATTAGCATGTTATTTTTGTATTTAACTTGCTGTGTTGGGATGTTTTGCTCAGAATGTTGTGTGGTGGTTTATCCTATGGATTTTACTATGGTGTTATTTATCTCAGTTCATGTATCTTTCATTCCATTATTATCATATGTTCAGAAAATAGATGGAGTAAATGGAAGAAGGCACCCGTGTCCTTCATTTGAACAAAACATAGGTTGTATAAGAAGTTAGTCAGAAACCATGTAGGAACATGGCCTAATTTTTGAAAGGATGTTTTGAAAAAAAAAATGTTATCTTCCTCCACCTGGATTTTCATCTTCCTTCTCATAATTTCTAATCCTGTTGCCAAAACTGCTTTCTCAATTTTAAAATCTTTCTGGAATTAAGTGGCTTCTGCATCTTGACAATGCAACATTTTGATGCATGTGTTTGTCACATCCTGATTAGATTGGTATAACTCCTGCTCTCTCAGGTCCCTCTCAAAACTCAATTCATAAACCAGAGTTTCATACAAGATGCTACCACTAGGGTGATGAAACAGAGAAATTCAATCATACCACGCATAGGTTATCCATTTTCCAGAGGCTGATGGGAGAGATTGGATTTTCAGAGCTCTTCTGGGCTGTTTTGTTTTGGTTTTTTCTTTGCTTCTGTTCTTGTCTTCCAAGCTTCAATAAATTTTCTTTTAAAGCAGAGAAAGTTATTTTCACCTCCTGGCCATGAAACTGTTCTTTCCATGTGCTTCCATTACAGGTGAGCCACTTGATTTTGTAAGCCTCAGATTTGCTTACCTCCATCTTCTCTTTGAAGCACATACATGGTCAGGGTGTGACCCATTTCACTGCTGTCTAAGTTGGTTTTATTTTATTAATTCTGCCCTGTGAGTTTCAGTTAGGGATACCACAATATTCTTGGCAGGCGTTCAGGTCAAGCCAGTGTAGAGGAATGGTTTGATTTTGAAGGTAGTGAATGTCTCCTTTCTCTACATTCCTTCAGTAATCCTATTTCATGAGCCTTACTAACAAGTTGGCTTGCATTTTTTTGTCAGGAGGCAAGAACAAAAGTCAGCTTCTGAAATAGTCGAAGGTGGGAGCACTAACTACCAAAATCAGAGAACTAAATCAGTCCACAGTGGAAGCCGCACCACTCAGATCCTAGTCTTAGCTTGAACAAACCAGGTATCAGGACTGTTGAATAGTTTTCTATCTCTCCTGCCAAGTATTGAAGTACTTCTTGGGGCAGAGTATAGCTGAAAGGACTGATTCCAGAACCCTGTCAAGGAAGATGACATTGTGGGATGAGTTGGGAAAACAAGGACTGGCACTTTGCTTCATCGTATCAGAAGCAGTGGTTTTACAGGCTTAGGGGTGTAGTCTGAACTAGTGTTACTCGTTTTTGTCAGCGATGCTTCGAAACACACTTACCACGGGAGGCACTGCAGGCGCTAAAGCAGTGAGCAACAATCTACACAGTTAATCATTGCTTTTACTGCTGTGGGAAACAGCAAGCTAATGGGCAAATCAGCTGGGAAGGTGAACTTTCTTTGCCCATTTACAGCTCAAATGAATGTCTACAAGAATCTGTAACAGAAGCAAGCCATCTCCCTAATCACTTCATAATCACTGCAAGATCACTGCACTGTCTCTCAACTAAAAGGTATAGAAATGAGACCCCATCTCAGATGAGTGTTTTGAGTTTTAGTCACATGGCAGCTTGGATTTGGGTAGAGGATGAATTTATGAAAAATAAAGGAGGGGAAAATATAAAATTCAAGTAGACTTTGCAGGCTTATAAAGAGACTTAGCTCAGTGTGAGTTCTTCAGAAGCTATTTCTGTGGCTTTCTCTAGAAAGTTATTAGACTGTTCTCATTTTTCCAAAGTCTGTTCACCCATTCCGAATTTTAACCGAGATTTTAAAAGGTCGTCTTTGTTAAGGAGAAAGCAACATTTGACAGAGCTGGCTTATTTTTGACAATCTGGAGGGGTAGCAGTGTATGAAGAGAATTGTTGTTACAGCCCCAGTGTATGAATCAGGCAAGCTTCATCTTTGCTTCTAACTTTCCTAAGGCTTTAAACAGTTTTTGAAATGTTCTCTTCGCTCCAGGCTCTCTAGTTCTCAGTCTCACTGTGTGCCTATAGGACACTGTCAATATCCCCCTCCCACCTCTATATTCTGAGGATGAATTGTTTCATGTTTGTTTATGCTAAGCCATGAAAGCTTGAAATTGAAATCTGTTTGCTCCTCCACTTCCCACTCATATATGTTCTCATTCATTGTACATTTTTGCTATAGGATTTTATCTCAAGGGTGCTGAACTGTGTGAGGCTGCAAGTATGCATAAAGAAAAATAAGTCATTCCATGAGCCTGTGAAGTCTGCTGTCCCACAGCTGCATTCTCTGGTGTCTACCGAGGTTTGAGCAGCGATTGAAACTTTCCCTATATTTGAGACTTTCATAGAATTATAGGAAAGAGAGATTAATGTAGACCTCTGGAAGTCTTCAGTCCAAGTCCCTTCTCAAAGCAGAGCTAACTTCAGTGTTACGTTGGTTACTTAGGGCTTTTTACAGTCAAGTTTTGAAAATCCGCATGGATAAAAAGTCATAATGTGGGAGGTTTTTTTTTTTTTCCCATGTGGATTCTCTGTTGCCTAATAAAGATTGACTTCATTACATAATCTTTTCAGTGGAGATGTTCATAGGATCTCCCTCTTTCTCTTCTGCCTCCCTGCCTATATTCATAGAACTTACAGGAACTGAAAATCTTTGAAGTTATTGTCAAAGTTGACTGAAGTTCACCAATTGACCCAAAAGTTACTGAAATGTGGCACAGGCACAAACAGCATGACCTAATCAGCCTTGTTTTCCTTTAACTAGAAGGAGACAAGTCAAATGGTAAGCCTTCCCCCTCCTAGGACAGGATTTAGGATGTTACGTGCTGTGATCTCTAAATTCCTCTCTGGTTTCAGCTGGACACGGTAGAGCTTTACCCTCTTAAAGTAACAGCTTTGGTTGAAATGAGTGCAGCATTCTCCTGCGTGGAGTCTGAATCCCGGGACAGGAGGAAGTGATTTCTAGTGCCAGGCATATCTGCTGGAATCTCTTTCGAGCAAAAAGCCAAAAACTCGCCAAAACCTCTCAAACTTCCAATTTCTCTGACATCTGTACATTGCTGATTGTCTGCAGGTACCACTTCTCATGGCACTGCCATGTCACTGTACTCATCCATTTAGAGGTACACAGGGAGCCAGATGAAGAGCAGAGCTCAGGCCTGGCTGAATTTACAAAAGAGCTTTAAGTGCATCTCCATCCCTAAGCCTGACCTTTTCCCCTTATGCACACATGCATTTTACATGTACATGTAAGCCTCTTTGCCATTACGTCCTTTTCTGTGAAACTGATGTAAAAATTGGCTAGTGGGTTTAAAAGTTAGATGGGGTACAGGTGGAGAAGGACAGACGGACAAAACCACACTTTTGTGCCTGATCAGTATGGTTATTCAAGACTTTTTTTCTTAAGAGGGCAGACTGAAAAGTAGCACTTCTGTTGCTCTAGCAAAGATGTGGTGAGGAAATGGAACTCTGACAACAACCAGCATGGAAAAGCAAAAGGTATTGAGTGCTGCAGCATGCACAAGCACATGAGCATTTGTACTTTTTAACCATGAGATGACCTTGCACTGAATTTCTTTCCACTGCCGTGGCATCTTACATTTCACATGTAATGTGCTTAAGAGAACAGGTATAACATTCACCATCTCAACAGAGGATGACATAGGCTGACTCTTGCACTTGTGCTGACAGTGTCAGGCGTAAGAATTTCTCAGAGGTGCTACTGGAGTAAATATAATTTTCCCTATAAAACTCAGCTAAAGTAATATTTGGCTTGTGCTCTACCTATTCACTTTACTTTTTGAGTGACAATGGACAAGGTTGCCAGTGAACCAATATATGGTTGAGCTCTTTTGTTTCAATTTGCTTACATGATTTTAATGTACCCATGTATCTTACTGCTTTAATATTCATCAGTAATTTCTGGCTGATTGAAAGGAGGGTTCCCTAAAAATAATATATAGTTAGACTGGAGGGTGTGCTCTTGTCTTTGACAATTATGGAGCTCTCAGCCTTCTACAGTTAAGTTTGAAAGTGAAGTATCTAAGGATGAGAAGAGATGCATAAAGCCAAGTCCAGTGGCATGTCATAATTTCACATTGGATGATGTCTCAAAGGATTATGTAAGAAAATAAGATCAGTTCTGCATCGCAGGTTTAATTCAAGTAACTGGACTGACAAATACTTCATTCATGAATATTTAGGCAACACAGCTGCTTTTTTGATTAAGTAAGCTAAACATATGGAGTGGGATAAGAAGGATGCTAAGATCAGCTTCCACCTGAACTCCTTCGTGGTCTGCCTGTATAACTGAAGATTTAGTTAGGTTACCTGAAGTTTGGCATGGTGTTTCATCCTCACTTCCTTTCTTCAACTGTTACATGTCTTCAGTAATTGTTGCATTCTTCTAAACATCACAGAAAAGGGTGTAATAATAAAATTTTCTATCAACTAGTAGACAAAAATTGCGTTTCTGACCATTTTTACCCCCAAGTGCCTATTTTTGAGGGATAATAACAAAAAAAAGAAAATGCTCCGAATCCCTGAAGGTTTAAATTTTTCAGATTTAACATTCTCATCAGGATTCTCAAACTAATCTTTCATTGTACCATTATTCATTGCGGTGAGATGTTTCAGTGCTCCGGAATCAAAATGTGTAGTTTCAGCTTGGCTTAGTATCAAATCACATTCTGCTGGTGCATTGCAGTGATTGATAGAAGTTACAGTTTGAGTGCTTTACATTCCCATTCTTCTGCATCGGACAAGCATCCGTATCTGACAACTGACCCATATCTCATGTGATGGCACCAAATCCTCTCATACATTGTTTTGAGTTAGTAAGAGGAGATGTCATGGAGTATGATGAGAAATATATCTTTGCCAGGTAGCTTGCCTTCTAGGGCGTATAGCGTGCTTAACTGATGGGATTAGTGGAAAATATAAAGCCTAAGTGATTTGAGGTAGAAATTGGTAATGGAACAGAGACCACCACGCTGTCAAATAGTTCCTCCTTCTCTGTGTTGTTTGGGCTGAGGCAATACCACACAGTGAAGCTCAGATGGTAAAACTCTGCCCCTTAAATTAAGAAGTGATTGGAAAAGATCTGAGCCTGATTTAACTCCCTTTGAAAGCATCTGGGCTTTTTGTTGATTGCAATCAGAGGCAGATCAGGGCTTTACAGCTTGCCTGCCGTCTTCTGAAATGTTATGTGACAAACAGGACACTGGTATTATTTCTGCTACGAAATGTTTGTTATTTTATCATAGCAGTGATTATGGGAAGAACATTTGCATCATGATCAGAATTTCTGGTGGACTTTCCGAAGATGAAATGGTCTGGTTTTTTGGTGTGGTTTTTGTTTGGGTTTTGTTGGGGTTTTTTTAACTGACTTGGCCACATTGTCCCTTTGCTAATGCAGAGTAGTCAGCTGGCAGGTACTAAAACAATCTAATAGAATAAGGTTAATCTTCTCTCTTTAATTAGACAGCAATATGTAACACACCCAGTGGGCCAGATGACCTTGAAAATTAAAGTGAGAATAGAGACACATTTGAGAGGAAAACATCTTTAGTTACAGGGGATTGGGGGTAGAAGAAACAAGAGGAAATGTTCATTGATATAACAAAACAACCCCTCACAATCCCCCTTCTCCACCCAAATTCTCAGAGAATTTCTCTCATAAAATGGACTGGGATGTCTTATTGCTCTTACAGGCATTTCAGAAGTGTTTAAGTGTGAAGTAGTGCAATCTTGTTGGAAGTGAACCTCACCAAAATTCTGTGTCTGTCAGAAAACATTTCTGCGATTCCATAAATCACTTAAACTCTATCTGTAGAGCCTAATATATCCCCATCACTGTAGCACCAAAGTACTTCATAATCCTTTATGTATTTCCTCTCAAAACACCATGGAGGGTTGATAATATAATTATTTTTATAAGAGAAGAACTGAGGCATTGCAATTTTTCCCTAGGTTGCATAAGAGGTATTAACAGTTTCATGTTGTCACCTTAAGTGAACCACTGGGTCATTTGGCCCTCTCTTGTAATATTATGAGACCTGGGATTTTGTTCAGGACTTCCCATACAATTGTAAATTTTGCACTGAGTAGTGGTAAAGGGACTTTGTATTGGAGTGCCTGGCAAGGGACATATCCCTGACTCTAACTTTTGATGAAAATTGTACATGCTAACTAATGAAGCAGGGGTAGGCTGCTTGCAGGCAATGTGTATGGGTTGAGTAATACTGTGCAGAGACAATAAAAGGGGCCTTCTCTCCCACCAACCCAAAATAGATGGATACTTATGTATCCAAAAAGTCATTTGCAAGCTGAACGAGTTACAGACATGGCAAGACTATGCAGGAATGCAATCAATATTCTGGCTGTGTATGGGAGTGAGAAATACCTCAGTGTGTTAGAGCCTGTTAGCAAACATGGTTATAAAAGGAAGCCAGCAATCGTGCTCTCTGGTGCTGGGCAGTTAAGCCTTGCTAGTTAGTATTCAGCCAGCAGTTTGCCGGTCCTGTGTTGCTTTTCTGTTTGCTATCCCATCAGAATAGCACACACCTTCTTGACAGTTCTGGTGTCAAGTCAAACACTCGCTTCAGGATACCAAAGAGGAAAAGGCCTTTGTGATGATGGAGATGGACGACTTCTGGCCGAGTTTTGGCATGACCTATTGAGAATGTGTGTGCAGCATCACTGCCTTTGCATAAGTGATGGTCTGGATACAAATAGTCTGGTAGCCTGTAATGTAGCAGAGTAATCATTTAATCCTATTCAGGAGAGTAAAGGCAATATCGGGTACAGTGCTAACCCTAACCACCGCGTATTACAGCAGGTTCTCAGACACGGTTGAATGCAGCAGTATTGGGATCCAAAGCCAAGTAAAATGGCTGAATTAAGGTATAACTGAAAAACACTCAAAACCCATTCATGATCCAGTAATGTCTTACCATTTTATAGTGACCTCTGACTGTCCTAATTCCACAAACTTGGATGTTTCTAATATTCTATCCACTCATATTGCCATTTTGAGGTCAGATTTGGAGAAGCCTTGAGTTACTGTCAGCTTCAGCTCAAATCAGAGTAAGTTAGATGCCGAACATGTAACATGCTGTGTAAATCTAAGTCCTCTTAAACAAAAATCCTGTCCTTGGCCTCTCAGATATGGTGGCCCAAATTAGTGGGTGTCTCTTATGTAAGTGACATTTTGTCCCAATTGCTCTTTTATGAATTGGGGACAATGTGGTCCCCTCTTGTACCAGTGCTGTCGGGAAAATTAGTCCATCAGTGTTTATAAAGCAGTTGTCTCCTGCAGTGCTAAGCACTTTAGAAAAGCCATGAAGAGCTGAATAGCTCTGTCCTCAGAGCAGGCTTTGAGTAGCATGCAGTAAGCAGGAGCCTAGGGCTGCATACTGAACAATAAGGAAAAGCCAAAATATTGAATAATCCGCTCATTAATGAACAGTGTTGATCCTGTGCTCAGAATAAAGCAAGAGCCCTGTGGAAAAACAGCCTGTGCTCCTGTAGTTAAAGGCTGTGTCATAGTAATGACAGACACAGGGCTGAATGAAGGTTGTATGTATCTGTGCAGCTGTGGCATATCCAAACTTTTAAGAGCTCAACTTTGTGACATTAAGGTTGGCTCCTTTGACTGCAGCTTTCTGTGTGTAATAGGTCTGATAGTAAGAGCTGAACCATCTTTTGGGGGTGTTCATATAATGCCGGTCTACAGGGAATATGACACTCCTTTCCTCTTGCCTGAAGGTGAGTAGGTTAAGCAAGACTGCCAGCTTCATCTGCCAAGAAGTATATGAAATATATGTTGTAATGTGGGGGAATGTCATTCTACAGCAGCTGGAGTATTCACTAATAATTGTGGGGTGTGTTGTATATCAGATTAGTGACATAGTCTGAGGAGGGGCAGAAGTGGAAACAAAAGTATAATTCAAGATGAGCCGTGTCTCCAGAAATGCTTACATGTATATTAGCTGTTTTCTGTGAACCACTGTGACGAGTTTACCTTATCTCCACCCAACCTCCACCTCCAGGAACGTAGAATGACAAAGAAATACAAATAGTTTGAAGGTCTGCCTGTCTGAAGGGAAAGGTTTGTAAGGTGACAGGATTAGGGCGTTGTGTGGAAGTGTCAGGCAGCCTGGGCAGGAGGGCCTAGAGGAGCTTGACATGTTGACAGCACTCACAGAGGTGGGAGTGCAGTAAACTAAGCACATGTGAAGTTAAAATTCTCTTTCTCAGTGGTTTACAGCTTGTGATCAATGAATTGCAGGTGGCTTTTGGACTACAACGGGAAAGAAAGTTCATATAATACTGCATTATGGTCTATGTATGTGAAATTTCTGAAGGGTCAATGCCTGCAGTGGAAATTTTTTGGGATCCAAAAGTTGGAAAAAACCCACTGTCTGCTCTGTTCCTCTCATTAAGTCAATGATATGTTTGGTTTTGAAAAGGCCAAACAATGAATCAGGCTTTAAAATGGAAGAACTGTAGGTGTTCTCAGTAACTTGGTTAAAGCATCTGGGTGCGCAAGATTGATGTGCCAGTGTGACTCAGCGTGCAGCTGGGAGTGGGAGTCCCGAGAACACCTTCCAGGGGCTGGACAAGTGAGACCTGTTCCTGCAGAGCGTTCGTTCAGAGAGATCCACACATGGGGCCAGACATGCGCTTCCTGTGGGAGAACTTTGCTGACCTGTGACTTGCCTCCTAGGGGATGTGCTGGAAACCCTGTCCAAAAAAAAAACTGAAAATTGCACTGGGCACCATGCAGAAACATGCGGACCTTCCAGGGGCTGGACAAGTGAGACCTGTTCCTGCAGAGCGTTCGTTCAGAGAGATCCACACATGGGGCCAGACATGCGCTTCCTGTGGGAGAACTTTGCTGACCTGTGACTTGCCTCCTAGGGGATGTGCTGGAAACCCTGTCCAAAAAAAAAACTGAAAATTGCACTGGGCACCATGCAGGAAAACATGCGGGGGGGGATGAGTCCTATGCTAGCCACAGGGATGAGCTACGCTAGTGATAGGCTCTTACCATCTTACATCCCAGGCACACTCACAGGGCATGATTCTCCTAACTGCGGGATGGGTTTTTATTTCCAGCATTCTCTTCATGCCCAGGAATCCTTCTAGCTTTACTGAGGACCAGAGGTGTGTAGGGAGAGTTAAATACTGGAATTGAGATATATCCTGAAGATCAGAGAAGGGAGTGTGCCCGTGTCAGGTGGGGATGCGTGTTCTCCTTAGTGTGTATGTCTGTAACGCCTATTACCAGCTCTGAGAAATGCATGTATTCATCAGAAGGAGAAAATATCCCTTTGTGTTTATTCTTATTTAACATTGTTTACACAGAAAATGGAGAAACACATCTTTAACCGTCATGTACTATTTAAAATTATGTCAGTACACCATGCAGTGCTCATTCTGTAAACATCTACTCCACCATGTGGTCTCTGGGAGCTAATGCTGTTCTGCTCTGTATGGCCACTTGTGTTCTGCCTGGAGCACACTGCAGTGGTTATGTTAAATAGCCTTTGTGAAGGTTTCCAGAGCTCTAAATTAAAAATGCAGAAAGCTGGGGAGGGGGAGAGTGAGTTGGGAGGGGGGATTCTTTGTAGCTGGAGTGTTAGGATGTCTTGCCACCTAATTGCCTTATAACATGCGGGCTTGAATGAATCCTTTTTAATGAATAATAGGCAAATGCATAAATTGCAAACCCCAAGCACCCAAACGGTGAAATGGACACTAATGAAGACTCTGACTTCGACGACGGCAGGTGTAGAGTTGATTTGTAAAATGTCGTGAATATAACAGGTTTAAAATGATATATTTATTAAAAGAAGCAAGTCTTCCATGTGTTCCCCTTGTATTCACTCTCTCATACTGCACACCTACTCTTCCTGGATGATATTGCAGGCTGCAGTCTCACAGCAGTTTCTTGCTATAACTCTTGCTTCGAAGAAGTGCAACAATAGAGACCAATTACCCTCTGTCTCCACTCTTATTGCAATAAGCCTGAGGAAAAAAAAAGTGAGTGCACCCCCTCCTCCCACAACCTTTTCAATTTCAAATCCTAACCCTGTTGGTAGTGCCATTTGTGGATTTGAACTCCCTGGCTTTGTGTGCAGTATTATCTGGAGATTCACCTGGTACTGATCCAATGAACCAACGCAACCTTACAAAGCTGAAGGGAAGAGTGTAGAGTTCTCTTTGTAATAAATCATATGCCATGAAAAAGGATTTCTTTAACTCCTTTCCTCCATTATTCTCCGTATCTCACCTTGTGGAAATGGGTCTGTTAGTGAGAGACTTAGACTCACATAGTAGGAAAAACGAACAGGAGAGGGAGAACTGAAGTGAAAGGAAGACAGAGTTCCTGGAGGTTTCTATAACTTGGAGATTCCAGAAAGAAGAGGCACAACTTGAAAGAATAGGAAGCAGCCCTAAAAATAAATCCAGCATAGGCCTTGGTACTAAACCTTCCTCAGTTCTAGAAAGGGACAAGGATGTTTTCATTAAAGCAGCTGCGTAAGAAATCCTTAAAACCAATGATGAGTTAAGCCCCGAGAGGCAGGGAGGTTCTGTCCAGATAATTGCCCAGCAAGCTGAATGCTGGTCTGAACGTCTTTGGTTTTACTGAGTTGAGCTGGTAACCTCTTGAGATCTGGCTGTCTCCCAAGTAGGGAGGGATGAATACTGCAAAATGTTTCAGTTTCCATTTCAGTTTTGAAACTCATTTGCTTTGACTGAATTTGCACTCTGTTTATGTAAATTTATAAACACTGTAATAAATTTATCTACTTATAGAAAACAGAAATTTTAGAAAAAGGCTGGAGAACATTTGTGAAACGCCAATTATAATTCAACAAGTATAATCACAGAACCTGATTTAAATGTACATTCAATCACAAAGCAGAAACATAGTATGTGGTCTGTATATCTAGCAAACCCTAAGAAGCATAATCCAAAATTCAAACAATTGTTAATGGCTTCAATATTTTAAATTACATACATGTCATTTTTTGTGGCGGCAATGACTTTTTGACACACAATCCAGGTTTTCACAGTATGAATGAAGACCACAATCAGGTAACAGTAGCAGCTTGCTACTTTTCTTGCTGTAGAAAGCTCACCTACTTCTGATTATACTTTTTTCTAACCTATGAGAGTCTGTGCCAGCACGTCATTCTTATCTGGCTCCATGTCAATATTACCTGCCACATTTATAAGATCATTCATGGGCATGGCCATTAAACCTCATGGAATGGGGTATTCTCCAGTGCCCTTAATCTGGAAACCTTCACCTGCTCCAGCCCTCACTAATTTTGAAGCTGCTTTTGTCTTCCCTTGCACCTCCTGGAGTCTCTAATGTGTCCTGTTTTGGTCTCTTCCATATCCCCTTTCAAAGATCATCCTTAAACAGTCCTTTGGTATAATTTGGGGTTTTTTCCCCTTGTTAATTTTGTACTGAACACATTAGTTTATTTACTGCACAAAATAAACTTAATCTGTATAAGACAGATTTGGAGGCCCTTTCTAAATTTGGGGAACACTGATAGTCACATGAGGAACCATACTGAAGCCAATGACAACACTTGCAGTCTGAGTAAGAAAGCTGGTCTTAAATATTAAAAGATCCTGTATTATATTGGAACACAGTTGTTTCCTATTGTAGAGCTGCTGTTTCCAGAGAATACCTACATTTCTACTTTGCCTACCCAGTGCTTGAAGCAGCAGGTAAACAGTTAAGCAATGGAAGTAGCAAGCAACGTGTACTAGAAATGGGCTGGTTTAAGATGGTAGGGGGAATTAAAAAGCAGTGCAAGATGCAATTTTTAAGTTATCCCGTTCAAGTTCTTGCACTGGAGGTATTAGTCACAAGGGAGATTGCATCATCTGGGAGCAAGAGAATATAATGAATGCAGGATCTGTAATAGGCATGTGGGAGACTCTTACCGTATGTTTTGGTCATGTCCTGATATACGTGAGCTTTGGGAGACAGTTCTACATGTAATAGAGTCAATAATCAAATCTCAAGTACCAAGGAACACAACTTGATGTTTCCTTAGAGAGACAAGTTTGCAACAGATGAATAAAGAGAGAATGTGGTAGATACAAATTTGTCTTTAGGCAAAAAGGAAAGAAAAAAGACTTAAAAACAGGGGGAAAAAATAAAATTTTACACTGTTCCCAGACTGGAAAGAAATAGCAATGCCTACATCAGAAATTTAATTAGTTGTTGTTACATTGATAAAGATGTGATATACCACATCAAAGACTAGCTAAATGATATTTGGAAATTAATTTGGGTTCCTATTAAATAGAACTCAGAGGAGCTTCCCAAATTACTAACTTGTTTGTCAAGCATTGATTCCTTCTGTTTATAAAGTCTTCTCAAGTAAAGACAACTATTTTCAACTGTTCTTGTTGCTTGAAATGAACTATGGGATTCATCACTAACCAGACATTCATGGCAAATTCAAATATTGCAAATCACAATGCCTTAGTATCTTACAGAAATTAGATATTGCTTACTTCTGTTCCCTATAGGGATGACTTATATAAACTTATCTAAAAAGTCCCAAACCCCAAATTTAATATTGACAATCCATGTTTGAATTTAAAATTTGCTTTCGGTGCTCTGTAGCTTGGCCACTTCAATGTGCTTTGGAGATGAACATAATGGAATCAAAATATACTTGTTTTCTGTAGTGTTATTAGTTTTAAATATTCTTAAACCAAAATGTAAATGGGACACATTAACCATACAAGGGGATACAATTTCCGGTTCTGATCTCTTAAGAAAGTTATCCTGTAGAGTGAGCATGGTGTTTTCTTGGGAACTGTGCTAAAATACAGTAAAAGTAATGATGATCACCACAGTTTCTGTGTCTGTTAAATGAAAAACTCATTCCTGTGATTCTGCTCTTATACCAGTTTTATCCCAGTGTAATTCCACCTATGTCTCTGGAAGTACTTCTGATTTTATATTAATGTCTGTGAGTTCAAAAGAAGATAGGATTTAGTAGAACTGAGTGGAGAGAGTTTACGTGAAGACAAAAAAAAAAAAGAGAGAGAATAATCTTATATGATGTGGTTTGCTTTATAGTGGGATGGAGACAACTTTCAGAGTTGTCTGTGGAATTGTAGCTGTTGGAGTGTCCAGAGGAGAAATCCATCTGTTCTCTAGACAAGCAGACAAGTGACCACCAAGACAAGGAAGTAACTTTCTCCACCACAGCGAGCCGTCCGGCTCATCGGTACACCAAGTCAGCAGTGATGGAGTTGCAGAGCTAGCATGTGGGTGTTTGAACTCCCAGACAGCCTGATGGTTGGGTTGTTTAAGGCCAAGGAGCAAGGCAGCTCCTGCCTGCTTAGCTTCACATAAGAATTTTTACAGAAGAATGTCCCATTAACTTTGTATTTTTTGGCTCATAGGAAAATATTAATTCATAATTTTTGGAAATGAATTTAATCTTCTGGTTTCATCCCCTCACTTTTCTTAGCATTTCACCTCTCTGTCTTAGTTTTTATTTGGGTTTGGTGCATGCAATCATTTGTTTCAGCTGTTAGAGAAGTGAGGCATTTTCCTTTCTTTTTGCCAATTAAACTTATGGTTTTTGGTCATCAGATTCTTAGAATTTTTGTCAAAGGATAGCACTATTGGAGCACATCTCTATTGTTTGCATAGGTGTGTTGAAAAGATTAAGGCTGAACAGACATTCTCATAATAGACCAGGGATCAATGAAAGCTCTTCTCTTCTCAAGAAGCTTTAACGCTTAGCAGTGAGGTTGATTTTTTTTTGTTTTGTTTTAAATATAGAGGAAGTTGCATCTCTGCCTGGGCTTTTATTATTTGTGTGATCTTTCATAGAATTCCTGAGCAAGATCTACCCAAGATCCATTGGTCCCAAGCTCAGCTCGGGACAACAGAAGGGACTTCTCTCCCTGCTTGTATCAGTGGCCACAGATTGTCTAGGTGATCTCTGCAGTAAGCAAGGGACATGACTTCCCCCTCCTATTTGTGCCACTTCCAGCTTTTTAATTTCTTCTGTGTTCACTCTGCCAACAGCCCATTGAGTTTCAATATGACTTCACAAAGAATGGGATATTACTCTGTGGGACTGGGAGCAGCAGAATCAAACTCAAGACAGTGTACTGAGAGGGGTATGAGTCAGGGCAGGAAGGAGAAGCCAAGGTGGCATACATACTTCAATGCCCACAAGATTTGATGGCCAATAAGCATTTTAACTTAGTGTCTTAGCTGGGTAACTTTTGTGTAGGCAATTGCAGGAGGGGAAGAGACTGAGGCCCTGGGTTAGTGGAACAGTTACATTCACGCTTTAAATCCCTTAAGCACATACTTAATAGCCATTGATTTCAATGCTCTTAACAGCTTTGCTGAGTCAAGGCCTGACTGAGGGCAAAGTAAATGCCTGGTGATGCAGTTTATGAATCATCCTCATAGATATAGACCCCCAGCTAGACCCCCTTCTTTTCAAGAGAAGGGAACCTTGAAGGCCAAGCAGGCTCTTCCAGTGCCAGAGTGGCAAGCTGGCAAAAGGCAAAGGATAGAGTGAGCATATGTACTGTGGAGGGGAAGAAGGCTGAATGACCAAAGATGTGTCAGTCGATACTCTGCTGTTCACGTTATTTCTAAAAGTGGCCATTGCTGCAGGCTTTCCTCGTCCTTGGGGGAGCATTTGCTTTTGTTTTTTCCATGAGAATAACTTGTTTAAATACGTAAGCTGCAGAATATAGCCCTAATTCTGCAGCTGAGGCCAGAAGAGGCTGCAGCCCATATATGTCCTTTGTGTATGTTGTATTTTTGTGTGTGCAGGTGCTCCCTGATGGGGTTTGATTTAAACCGGCACTGGGCAAATCCATCTCCTTGGGCTCATCCCACACTGCACGGAGTGAAACAGCTCATCATTGAGATGTACAACAATCCGGTGAGTGGGGAAAGGTGATGCCAGAACAGCCACTTGCTGAGGTACCGACTCTCTCCCGCTGCAGGGTTATGCAAGGTGCCAGTAACTCCGATGTGGCTTAATGCAGTGGCAAACCAAAATAAGAGAGAAGTAATCAAACACCACCCCACTGCATGAGATCAGGGAACATTTGTGTCTTTTCTCATAGGAAGCATCAGAGTGGAGAGAGCAAGTGAAATGAAGTTCAGCTCAGATTAAAAATGGAATAATTCTGAAAGCAGGGCCTAAATTCAATCAAGCTGCTCTCGTGATGTCCTGAGCTGGATTCAAAACAGCAGGCCCCCCAAATTGAATTACTGAATGGCATTGATGTTTAATCCAGAGCTCCGGCAGGGGTTGCTATGTAGCGTGCAGAGCAGGAGGGGGATAATATTTGCAAATATTATATAAACACACACACACACACTCATGCTCACTCGGAGAAGCAGAGGTGTTCTTGAAGGTGAAATCTTAGCTAATCAGAGGAGATGGATTGCAGAGAATATGGAGGAGTGGGAGGGAGGCAGACAACTATTGAATGTTTGACATCAAAGCGCAAAAGGATTATTGAACATGGCACCTAAGAAAAACTGCTGAACAAAGATGGAGATGGGTAGGAAAAAATCACTACCAAAAAATAAGAGGAGATTTTATAGATGATTATATTTTCTGTATGGAATTCCTAGTATTTGTCCTTTCTTTTTACTTCCTATTATGGAGAGGGCATTTGGATCTTTAATTCCCTGAAGTTTTGCCAATTTTTTTTTTTCTTTCTGTTAGTGTGAAAAAGGACCTGGTTTGCCTTGCTAATAAAGAAAGAGGTTTCTTACCCCTGGCTACATCATGTATAGGATAAGAGCTCCTTTAATTTAACTCCTGGTTCTCCCAGTGCATCTTAATTGGACTTTTTATCTTCCAGCTAGTAGTAATACTGGTACAGAAGGGGCTTAGGTACAAGGAAGATAGGTTAATGGATAAGGTCCTTACATATGGAGTGGAATCCAATTGCATGGAAAATATTTTCTTAGACTGTTAATTGTTTGGCACAGAATTTGTCTTTCTGTTCTGTTTGTGCAGCACCTAGCATTGTGCCTGTAACCAAGGCTCCTAACCCCTGCTGTATTAGAGTGATGATGATGGAAAGTAAAGAAA
This sequence comes from Aptenodytes forsteri, assembly GCF_000699145.1. Lineage (NCBI taxonomy): Eukaryota > Metazoa > Chordata > Aves > Sphenisciformes > Spheniscidae > Aptenodytes > Aptenodytes forsteri. Next base: position 6,894,828 of record NW_008796165.1, on the reverse strand, counting down.
GGAGCTTTACAGCCAGTCTGGTCTTTCCTCTGTTTCCTACCCCAAATAGCAAGACAGTTGTCCTTCTAGATGATGGAGACAGCATGCAGGCTGCTTTGTTTAAGAAGAAAGTTTTGTTTTTCCAAGGATAAAGAGGTCCTTAAACATTACAAGAAAGTTGGGTATAGGGGAATGTTTCTAGCTTGTAAAGGAACAAATTCTGGCACTATTAAAAGTCACTGTCAGTAAAATAAAGCTATTCTTAGGGGGAAAAAAATTCTTTTCAGCTTTGTCCCATTTCTGGGAAGCTTTGAAAAGCTGGTAGTTTCCAGGTGCCCTATGTGTGAAGAATGAATTTATTTGCTGTGGTGGCTAAAATGAAAAATCAAAAGAAATGTTTGGTCAGAGTTGGTCTGAAATGGAAATCTTTTTTTTCCTCCATCTCTCTGTTTCCCACCCCTCCCCAGTGATCAATGTGAGATGAACCAGTTCCAGTCCATTTCCTTCCAAGAGAAAGAAAAAGGAGCCTTTCAAACACAAATGTAACATTTCATTTTCAGGGTTATTTAATTTTTTTTTAAATACTATTTAGGAATCTTTTTTTGGATTAAACTACCAGCAAAGTTCAGGTGGCTCTTCAGAGTTTCATTTCTCAGTGAATTAGCTGCTCACCAAAAAACCTTCTTGTCTGGTTTTATCATCCCCTAGTCAATACCAGCCTTTCTGACAGTTTTAGAGACCCTCAGCAATACAATGCAGTATAAAGGATTATTGTTTTTTTCAGGCAATACCAGATTCTTAGTCCCTCTGATCCAAGTAATATTTGTATGAAAAGTCCATATCCAAAGTGCTGGAACAAAAGGGGAAACCATGCCAGCTGCCTCAGAGAGAGGGCATGGGACTGTACGTGTGCCATCCTGCTTTAGCAGTGACTGGTTTTATTAAGTACTTGAGAAAAAAAACCCACCCCTCCCCTCCTGACAGAGTGCCAAAATAAAAACCTGCTTTGAATCACTTCAGGCTTTTAGTACTGTCCAGGTGCAGAGTGTAACTTTTAGATGAGTAACACATGATAGATGCTTGGCTGCATGCGTAGGTGAACCAGTTGCAGGGGGGCTGTTGTCAAACTGCGACAGATCAGGGATTATGCATTTGAACATGTCTGTTCTGTCACCCTCTTCTCACCTGAAGTCTCCCCACACTGGGGAATAGGAAATGAAATAAAATGCAAAGGAAGGTTCCCTGCAAAATAATGTAATAAAAAAATAACCTTCATCCCTCCCATTCTAGACAAGATCTGCCATGAGGAGCTGCCCACAAGAGATTGGATTGTTTAAAACAGAGGAAGTTCAGCTTCATGTTGCTCTTGCAGAATGGCTCAGTGCAGGCCTTTTAGATGTATTCATTCCCTTAAATCATTTAAGGAAAATTAGCTGCCATAAGAGCATAAAACCACATATTAAATATTGCTGTATAGGAGGATTTTTCTTCTGCTGCTGCAGTATGGAAGATAAGCTGTTTCTTTGAAAAAAATTCATTCTGGAGGGAGGAGGATCACTGACATAGAAATAAGTGAAGTGGGTATGAGGTGCACACAATGCCATAGCTACAGTGATTCCAGCACTGAGGGGTCCAAGACTGAGTGTTTACTGTAGCTACTGTATAAAAATAAACTAAAGCACCTGTGGTTCTCTGTTCTTCTGGGTTTTACAAAGTGCACTTATTTTATTTTTAAAGTGTTTCAAATTTCATAATGACCATATCATCTTTAGGAGGGAGTGGATGAGTCAAGAAATCGGAGAACGATAGGCAGCTTTTGATCTCCATGTCACCGATTTTGAAACAAATCACCCCTGATGGTATGTCACCGTCATTGTGTTGGCCTATGTGAAGTGAGGGGATATTCTCAGCTGTTTCTAGTGGTGTCAGTCTTGCAGATGAGACTCAAGTGACAGACTTGCTCTTCTAGATCATGTGTTGTTGGCTGAAGATATTTCTGTTCTTAAGTACCTTTCCCTGCCCGTATGCCAGACATCACTGCCTTCGCACCTCTCCACCAGATGGTTCCCCTGTCCATGCTGGAGCAGGTTAGCGGAATTACCTCAGAGCATGAATGTATTGTTTAAACCAACTCAGCTGACTTTTTTCTGAAGTACATCAAAGGATGTTCATATGAGCTGTTCCAACAGCTGAACTGTGGGGTCAGGAAGTTCTGCTTGGGCATGATAACACACTTCATGCAGAGAGCTGTTTGGAGAACAAATGTCTAGGTAAGGAATCTAGTAAAGCATATATGCGCAGGTAGATTTAAACACCTGAACAATCTGATTGAGTTCAGCAGTGTTCCTTGTGTGCTTACAGTTAAGCAGGTGCTTAAATGTTTTGGACTGGGGATCAAGTGCTCGGCACTGGCAAGCTCAAGATACGGATGGTCTGTGGAGATCAAACAGTCCTTATCTCTGGGATAACATGAAGCCTCAGAGCCAGAGAGAGCAGTAGAACTGCTCGATTGTTGGACAGGTTTCGTATGGCCATCCAGCACTTTTCCTGACAAGCAAATGCACTCTAAAACAGATTTAATGAGTGAACTTAGGTAGCGTGTTCAGTGTCAGCTCAGTCCCCTTGAGTATGTGCATTGTGATATGGTCTTTAATCATAGGGGCTCATGTTATTCTCTCAGCTAGACCCCTGCCTCACTGAGTTCTCCAAATGGAAAACTTTCACATAATAAGCAGCTATTCAGCATTTTGTTTTAGCTTCAGTGTTCATTGTGCAGCCCTGTCCTGTATTTACTGTGCGCTATTCAGGTCCTGCTCTGAGGATGGAATTGTTAATCTCCTCGTGGGCTTTTTTGTTTTGCTCGTTGCTATACCCTGGAAGCATTTCAGAAGCATTAATTATTTTTGGGGGGACCCCTGTGAGAGACAAATATGTTATCCTTGTATGGATAGGAAACAGAGGCAGAGACAGTTATGATCAGAAGTACCTACTCATTTGAGATAGATAATTTAAGATGCTTGGGATCAGATTTCTTTCATGTCATTCACCAAGGCTTGATAAGTTCACTGTCTCGTTTCTACCCCTTCCTTCCCCAAGGAAGATTGGAATAGACTATTTCTGTCATTTGGAGTTCTTAGGACCTAGAAGACAAGGAATAGGCAGCAACGGACTGCTTGGGAAGAATCTGTTTCAAGTGATTTGCCCCCCTCAAATGAAAATGCAGAGATGGGATGCAGTGCTCCCAGGCACTCTCATTGCAACACTGTACTTTGTCTTCTTGCATCCATCTTTCTTCTATTCTGCCTGTTTTCCACGTCCTGTTGTCACTGAAGCTGGAGTCCTACATGCAAATGATTACTATGTTAGACACTGTTCACCTTGTGCCCTGAGTGAGCTGGAGACCTGATGAAAAACAACAAAAAACCACCCACTTGGGGTGTGCTCATTAATTATCATCTCCTTTGTCATGCACACATATACCAAAGTCTTAAATTATTTCTGCATAGGCAACTTTTCTGTTTCCATTCCTGACTTTGGAGTGCCTGATGTTGCAGCCTTTACATACTTTTAATACTGTTCTGGGTGAAAGTTTTCATTGATTCAAAGTATACAGCTGAAATGAAGCCCCAGCGTGCTGAAATCTGAGTCATCTGCTGGGCTGGAACCTTTAGATCCACCACACAGACATCTGCCACAAAAGCTGATGAATTAACTGATAGAGTATGGCAATCTGCTATTGCTGTGGACTGGTGTGAGGGAAGGAAAGAGACACTTTGCCTGTGGGCTTTGTGGGTATCTGCTGACAACAGAATTAATAAGAAGAAAGGATGAGTAAACATAATACTGCAGGCATGGGTGGGGGGATATTTAAGGCTGAATGACACCTTTTATGTTTTTGAGAAGGTTTTTTTAAGATCCCATGTGCAGGCTTTGACTTGAACAAAAGCATACGTTTCCAATCTTCCTGTCTCTGAGGAGGCCTTGTTTTCAATCTAGGTAGGCTTGGGTGTGCAAGCAGTAAGACTACAGATGAATTAATGTTTGTCTGATAAGTCAATGTAAATCTGGATTCTTCAGCAGATGACTACATTCCTCTCCATAAAAATAATATATCTACTTTCTTCCAAACATACTGAACATACACTCTTCTGGTTCTGTTATCATCTATCTCTAGACCCTTCCTTAGAGGCAGATGGATATCCTTCATTAGGGTTGGCTCCCCTCAGTACATCATGCACCTTCACTACTTCATGAAGACAGTAGAGATACCTTGGCCTGGGGAAAAGGCCTGAGCTGACCTCTGAGTTCCAGTCTGTTGCTTTCTCTGCTGATAAACCCAGATACTAGAAAGCAGGTGAGGTTGAATGTTGAGTGGTGCGTGAAGCAGGTTAGCATAGCCAGTTGAAGGGAAACACATTCTCTCTCTGACAATCTGTAACTTGTTAGAGTTGATTGTATTACTTAGCAAAGTGGTTTCTCTAGGTTTTCCCATCATCATTGCCAAAGAGTACAGGCTCAGCCCTCCCCTGTGCTCACAGACTTTCTTTTCACCTGTTTTTCCCATTCTGGTACTGATCTCTGTTCATCCCTGTCAGGAGATTACATATGTTCTTACCACTCCAGACCACTCCCCATCTCTTTCAAAGATGCAATGCAGATGTTAATGCTTGACGTAGGCCCTTAGTTGCTGCCCTTCTGCATGCTGCTCTGACTGACTGGTGTTGTCTTCAGACGCTGTTTAGACTGGTGAAAGTCAATGCTGTTGTTCAACCTACTTCTTTTCTAGGTCTTCAGTAGCAGCACCTAAAGCGTACTATCAAGGACAGTAGTTTTGACTGTGCAGGAGCCATGTTCAAAGTGTGGTGATGTGGGAGTGCTCCATGTGCTGCACATCTATCCTGCAACTTTCTTCATTATCCTGAACTGTTGTAGTGATGGAAATCAGGATTTTTTTTTTTTTCCTAGTGTACCTGGTTATAAAGGCAGTGCCATATTTTGAGGGAAGCATTCTTGTTCCATGGAAAACTAGGTCACAAAATGAAGACTTAGAAACCTGTAACTGATATTTTACAGCTTGCAACTATCCCTAATGGCAGCATTGCTTTAGTGAGCTCCCATCCTCTCTGCCTTTGGCAGTGCTACACTCTTCACAAGACAACTCCCCATTAAGAAAAATGCAGCTGGTCTCCAAGATGCACGTACTTTGCTGGAGCATGACATAAATTTTATTTTTGTCAGTCCTGCATATTGTGTCAATCTTAGAGACTCTACTTCCACTCGTCTTGTGAAATGATGTTATTAGTATTATCATCAATGTGATACTGGATAGTTGACAAATAAAGTATAATAACAGATTTTGCAAGAGTTTCACATCAAAATTGTACACTTAGGCTTCTTATACTATAAGCCCACAAGTAGTATTATCTAATCCAACATTTGAATGACTGGAAGCAATTGTTTTCTGTTCAAAAATTCTTCTTTTCCCTCATCACCTCCCCTGCTCCTGTTATAATTTGGAGCAGCAAAGTGGAATATGTTTCACTGGAAAATTATAAGCTGATTCTCATTCCAGCTGAAGCCAGTTTGGATGTTAATAAATGTTTGGAAAGGCTGTGGTTTGGGGTTTGGTATTGCTCAGAAATCACTCAGAGCCAAACAAATCAGCTGAGGTCTGCATCATCTGGTATATGGAGTCATAACAGATTAATATAGGGTAATGAGATCTGTAGCATAACACGCTACCTGGCTCCATTGTGCTATTAGCAGAGCTCTTAGACTTCCTTCCCCAGCTAAACAACACAATAGTAATGAATAATCATTGTTAACACGATATTGAATCTTAACAACCTACTAGGAAGTGATGTTCAGATAGTCCCTCAGATATCCCGGGTTGTCATTTGTACCTGATGGTTTTCACTCAGACACCAAAACAGCTATCATCAGGCAACATTTTTTGCCAATAATTCTCAACCTAATATAGTGCATGTTATGAGTTCTTCTCAGGCAAAATGGCCAACATGCTGCCTCTTATTTCTCCCCTCCTGAAATTAGAAGAGATATTACCTCTTCTTATGCAGTATGTGTTCAACTATGATAACCCTGTGGCTGCTTTCTGTGGTAATGTTTGTGTTTGTGCCAGTTTGTTGACATTGTAGAAATGCCCTGTACCACTTCTATCTTGCAAGTCCCTATTGACGGAAGTGTAACTTTTTAGTATTGCAAATATTGTTCTTATTTCAGTTCTCTGTTGAACAAAATGGTAGTAAGGGCAACCTTTGTTTCACTGTTGCTAGGGCGTAATTTAACAATGTGATGTACAGATCAGTGTCTGATTCTGTAGCTTTTGCTAGTAGGTGCTTAGGATTTTGACTTTATTTCCCACCTTACTGTTGGGCTAGCATAGTAAGAGTTACTAATGCTCTAGCTAACATTATATTTCATATAGACTGTTTAAAAGTATTCCCATTAAACTCTTCCCATTGTTAAATATGAATACATTGGGTATCTGCTGACAGAAATAAATGTGATGTGCATGATCAGTTTGTTAGCTGTGGTATTTTCTGATAAGCAATCTCATGAGAGTGGGAGTAACAGTTGAGAAGAATTCCTCAGTTTCTTTCACTCAATTTTAACAAATCTACTTGCACTTTGTTCTGGAGTAAACATTCTTTTTTGATCTACTAATGTTCTCTATTTCTGCTAGGTAAAGCAGCTTCTGATCTTAGCGTCTTACTTCCCGCGGTCCTTTAAACACACACAATATTCTGAGAAACTTGCTAGCAGCAGAGCTAGTTTGGCACTACAATAGATTATTTACAGGAGATGCTGAATTCTTGCCACTGGAGGGTTTTATGACAGGTATTTATTGGGAAAGGTTTAGATAGAGTTAATTCTTTTTTGAGGCAGTCGAATAGACTCAGTAACCTCTACAGATTCCCTTCGCATCTCCAATTAATCTACGATCTTTGCCCCTTCTCTTTGATTTGTTTTCAACATGTAAACTGCCTACACGTATATCTTCATATGTATAAATGTATATATAAAAGTTAATATATAATTTCTGTGGTAGCATCATTGGTAGGAATCATTGACACCGTTAGATGAAGTCCTACCTGGAACTGATCTCCTTCTTAAAGTGATAGTCATGGAAGGAGAGTGCTGCTCAGGCCACCCTCTGCTAATAGCTTTATTTTTTGCAAAGGCTCTGGGAATTACAAGCCGTGTTTCATCTAAACTAGACAGGCTTTTTGGTTGGTTTTGTTTTGTTTTGATCACACTGACATGTTCATAATCTAGCTCTGAATGATGCTCCACTATACTTCTGTCAAATACTCTAGACTCTCCAGGGAATGTGTCTACAGCTACCAAATTTCTCTCTGTACTCAATGTGCTAATCATATCACTGTAGTGGTAAACTCTGACACAGGTTGTGGTTTCTTTGGTTGGTTGGTTGGTTGGTTGGGTTTTGTTGCTATCCCCATTTAGTAATGTTTATATCTAGAATAGGAAGAGTTTCAGCTAAAATTCATCTCCCAAAGAAGAATGAAACATTCTAATCCCAGAGACTAAAGTCAAAATCTCCTTTTTTTCAACACAATGATGGTCAGCTTTTGTTTGTACCTAAGCTGTTCTTCTCCATTACACTCAAAACACCTGCTTGAAGCACTGTAGACAAATTAGTGTGTGGTTCACTATAATATATCTAGATAAGTACCCCTTTAGTTAACTCTTTCAGTTTCTCAAATGTATTAATATTTGCATCCTGTGACTTGGGGTATCTGCAGTAGCATTTGCAGGTTGCTGCTCTAAACATCTAAATCAGGCACACATTTGGTTTTTTTCTGTAGTTTGCCATTCTAAGAAACCTTTGTACTGCTGTTTTTTGCTTGGGGCAGACATGTTAGTTATGACCTCCACTTTGCAGTGATCTACTGTACACCTTACCTTTTCTTCCAGGTATTTTATTACTATTACATGGAACTTGCGTTGTTGCTTTCTTAGTTTTAGCTCAGCAGCTCTGTCTCTTTCCACAGCTCTTTAGGGCCTGTAGTCAAACTCCTGTCTTTTACCTTGGATCAAAATATTATCCATCAAAGCTGTAGTATCCTCTCTACCATCAAAACATGGTTGTATTTTCCTGGGACATGCCTAGGGGGCTGAACACAACTCAGATATCCCTCTGAGGAAATAGTGACTCCTAAAATAGTTTTTTGAAGATGTACAGCCGTGTTCTCTATTTTTCTAGGGGCATCTGCCAGCACCCTGCTGATGAATCAGAGCCATCTCTACAAAGAATTTACCCCTTGTCAATGGAGGAAAATATTCCCTTTATACAATACACACTTTTTTTTTTGGTCTGAGCGTACAAGAGTGGCTCAATATGGATTCTTTTCTCGCTCTCTTGCATCTTCTTTCTGCTTCTACTTTCTGTGATTCTTACAGCTGTGATATTATCAAATTCCTCTTTTAGTATCTGCACTGGGGAGAGAGGCTTCTTTTTTTATTTTAGGTAGCATTAATCAGGGAGTGGCTGACATGTTCAGTGCTGCGTTGAGAGTTTCCTTGAGTCTGGGAGATTGTTTAAGCTCCTCCTCAGTAATTGCGGTTTCATATTTCTCTTCCCTTTCTCTGTTTTTCAGTGAGACACAGGGTTTGAGATTATTTTTTTTTTTACCCACTTATGAAAAATTCCCCCTTTGCTTCTGCTCCTCCCCCAAGTGCTTCTATAAACCAGGTCAGAGTCAAGGTCACTGACAAGTTTGCTTCAGTCAATGGTTGCATTTGAACTGATGAGCACTGAGAACGAGCTCCTGAGCGATACAGCAGTCAATTCCTGCTGGCTCTTGCCAGATCTTCTTGGAGATGGGCCTTCTCACAGAATGCAAGTGGAAATGCCTGGAATGAGCTGATCCATTTTATATTTCCTACTTCAGACAGCATTGGGAACATGCCCTTTGTTCATGTAGCTCAATTTTCTGCCTGGGATTGCATTTGCCTTTTAAGACGCAGGGGCAAAGTCACTGCCAGGGCTTTTTTATTTAATACAAAAGAGCTCTTAGTATTCAAAAATGATTTACAGACAGCTGGCCAAGTGTTTGACCTAACTATGTCTGTTCGTGCTATTCTACTGGTGCAAGATAGCTGTAATAGAGGCTTACCCAGCCAGTGGACAATTAGCCCAATGTATGCAATGAAGATGGGTAAAGTGAAATGCTGATTTTAAATGAGGATATTGACATAATAGCATCTCAATCAGTGAGCACTGGAATAGCAGTGTAAAATTACTCACAAATAGCAGAGAAAACCAAGCCAGTGGAGGAGTGACATTATAGTTAAAAGAAAGCTCAGAAGCAAAAACGGGAAAAGAAAAAAAAAAGAAAAAAAAAAAAAAAGCAGGGGGCGGAATCGTATCAACAAGTACTGAACAACCTCACAATCTCTGTGCATTAAAATTTCATGCCAAAATGGGATGGTAACAGTAAGCATCTTTATAATGGCATGCTCAGACTTACCAAAGAAGCAATGACAACTCAAAGAATGTAATGACGGGGACTGATTAAGTGTCATGTTCAAATGTGATGTAGAAACTGCATTTATACACTTTAAAAATTATGTCGTCTTGAAGCGAGAAATCAGAGAGCCCAAAAGAGAAGACTAGAGCAAGGATTAAGTCTTGATTGAAGATGTAACTGTCAAAGAATCATTCTGTAATAATAAATATAAACATGCTCAAATTTATCATTCCTGGTGGAGTACAAAAGCCAAAAAGTCCTTAGACTGGCACACGCTTCTGAAAGGGGACCAACATAAAATGGAAAGAAAACTAAAAGCAGTAGCTAAAAGGGCAAAACAGAACAAAATAACACTTTCAGGTGACATGGCAGCTATGTAAAATCACCATTGTAGGAATGCATTTTTGCAGCTTTAACATTAGAGAGTATGCGTTATTACCCCTATTTGAAAAACTCCACAACTTTATAAAAGGTCGCATGAGAAGTTAGCAAAGGGGATTATTAGACTGAAGAAGGCCATTAGCATTAAAAGGACGCCCTTTGAAGTCTTGCCCAAATGAACTAAGGAAAAAAACCCAGTACACTCTGGCAAGTTAAATGCAAAACCATAATAATAGAGGACAAAAACAATTTTGAAGAATAACTTGCTAAAGGCATAAAATCTAATAATAAAAACTTTTCCAAACACATCAGAGGCAAGAAGCCTGCCTGAAGGTCTATAAGGTTGATAGATGATCAAGATGTAAAAGAAGTGCTCAAGGAAAATAAGGTCTTTGCAGAAAAGCTAAATGAATTATTTGCTTTGGTGTTCACTGTGAGAAGCCTAGAGGGAATTCCCAAATTAGAGCCACTCTTTATAAGGGACAAGTCAGATAACATGGATAACAGTGGTACGTATCATTTTGGAAGAGGAATTTGTCCGTCATACATCTGTTAGCCTTTTTTGGATGAATTGACAAACATGAAGATAAAGGCAATCCACTACCTGTTGCATATTTTGAATTTCTGAAAAGCTTTGGCAAAGTTGCTAACCAAATGATTTTAAAGAAACTAAGAATCCAAGTTGTCATTGGATATGTCATCCAATACTTCCTTAGGATTAGAGACAAATGAAGTTAAAAGTGAGTTTTCACATCAGGTGAAAGTTACATGTGCAGATTGCTTGGGATTATTCAAAATATTCATAAATTATTCAGGAAAAAAGAATGAGTGGATTTTTCTGTTGGTATACAATTATTTTATGCAGTCAAAGTTGCACCACAGAAAGATCTTATGATAGTGAGTGATAAAATGGCAGATGATGTCCAGGGTCAATAAATGCAAAGACGCTTGTGTGTCTTTGTGATGAAGAAGGAGGGAAGTCAAGTCAAAGAAGCAGACAATAAAAAGTCCAGTGCCAGTTAGTAATATAATACCACTTGGGAAAGAAGGTCATGAGATGGCTTTCAAAATACCCTATCAATGATCAGCTGTGCTCAAGAAGGCAAAGACCATGTTAGATTCATCACTGTGGTACTTCATATGTTTACCTGTATCTTGGGAAAATTGTACGATTCTGACAACCTTATCCCAGAAACAACTGAATAAGGATTTTCTAGAGAAGGGTAAAGAAGAAAGAAGACAAGAAGTTTGAAATTATTTGTGTATGACAGAAGTTTATATAGCATAGGCCCTTCAGCTTGGAAGAGAGATTTGAGGAGGGATAAATTAGTTTAAAAAAATAAGTCAAATATATGAAAATTATCAAAAACAGAGAAACAAGAAGTAATCTGTCAAAGGCTATTAATGCTGTCCCTGGAGTTGGGAGATCTAGAAGCTGCCAAAAATAGGGATGCTTTTACTTGGGGAAACATTGTTCGTATTTGTGTTTTTGCTTGCCTTGTTTTCTTAAACATCCTGTGCTGCCCACATCCAAGGATCTCTGTATGGCCACTCTTATATGAGTTCCTGCATGGCAAAGAACACAGCTTTTGCTACTTCCTTCTGACTGTCTCTTGTACTATTCCCAGAATAAAGTAGAAGGGGATGGCTGTACGACGGCTGGATTGGGACTACCAGTTTTATGGCTAAACAATAGTATTTGTTCTGCCTAAAAGAAAGCTCTGTTCTTCCCTTCTGATTATCCTGCGTACCTCTGCATTCCTGTAATTATGGTGCTTGAGGCTACCTGAACCTTGGTGAAGGTAGTATGCAGTGCCATACAGTATCACTGAATTGCCAAAAAAAGATGTGAAAGTGTATTTTGAACAGGAAGATAAAAGCCTACACACTATATGATTTCCCTAGATAAAAGAGAATTATCCTCAGTGGAGGCCATTATATTGTCTTTGTGACAGTACACAAAGGTATAGGCTAGATCCCTTGATTTCTTGGCATATCTCATTCCAAAATAGTAATCCCAAATAATCCTGTAGATCGGATTCTCCACTACTTATTTTCATCTTGTGCCTGTTTTACTGTGTCATCCAGAGCCTGGGCCTGAGAACTGGAGGCCGGTGAGAAGAACACAGCAGCTGCCTAACAGCTTAAAGAAAGGTATAATAACTAATGGATCCAGTGGGGATATTTTAGGCAGATAGGCTTTAGTTACAGAGTGGATGAGTAGAGCTGAACGAATAATACCGTTGCTCCTTTGAAAAGTATAATAGATATCCTTTATGATTTCAAGTTGCCGGATATTTGCCTTTTTGAAAACTCATCCTATGAGAATTATAATGAAGCAGAGCTGCTTCCAGAGTTATTATTTTTCTTAAACCTGAAAAACTGCACTTTTAGACTCATAGGCATCAAAAATAGCTTAATGCCGGTAGCATTACTAGCTGGATTTTGCAGGCAGCAACCCTGCAGTTTTGCATATGTTTTCTTGATCTAGAGCCCAGTTTAAGCTGTTGAATGGGGCCTGTGTCTATAATGTTCCCTAAGTGCTATTATGCAAAGAGATTGCTTATTTGAATCATTAATCAGTCTCTGGATGGCTGCAAGTTCTTATATCTCATGGCTGGTTTTCATGATGTATGTGTCCTATTCATAGTGTTGCTCAAGCTGCACTGAAACAAGACTTAATTCCTATTCTTGTTAAAGCTTTTCTGCTCACTACCTTCACTAGTATATGCTTAGAAACTATCCCAAACCCAGACGACCACTATATGCAAAACCGCTGGAAAGGTTCCTCAGACAAGAAAACTGTATTAGTAGCTTAAATCTTTCAAGTCAGAGTTAACATGATGGATCGTTGTTTCCTATACGGATGCTTTCAGCCATCTTTCCAGAATCTGATTACTATGTGTCTTGTGAAAAATCCAATTAAAATTAATGTCTTAATTAGCAGAAGTTTAATTTTCTTCTTGTCAGGAGATACATTGTGATGTTGGAATTTTACAGCATCAAAGTTAGCAATAGTCCCCATCTTATAAGTATTTTGAAAGCTTCTACTTGCTGTCTTCTGCAGTGCTGACACCAGTGGATCAATAGGTTTTTAAAACCAGACAGGAATCACCGTGATAATCTAGTCTGACTTACAAAGTACTAAATATCATCCATCATGGTTTTCCTAAATGGGCATCAAAGTCTGCGCTTCCCCAACTTCTGGTGGCTTAGCTGTTAGAGAGAATGACTGATCTAAAAGAGCTTAGAGGGTTTATCTCACAAGAGCATCTGGAATATCAAATCTTTTTCCAAATATCTTCAAAACCCCATCCCTGTGCTGATAAGGTTGTTAAGCTCATCTTTTTTTTTTTTTTTTTAACGAATTATTTCCTTTTCTCTTCAGTATATCTACCTTCTGGGTACTGATATATAGGAAACTGCAATGTGGAGCAGGATTACTGAGTTGGGTCAGTTTGATGGCCTGAGCTGCAGAATCTGAACATACTTCATGTGATAAGTCTGCCTGAGTGTGCAGAAAGCCAGGGGTACTCCAACATGTGAGCTGCTTCCTTCATTTCTGATGGGGTTGCTCGTGTTCCAGGACTCTAAAGGAGTCAATGCTGATAATTATTTCACTATTTCTCAAAACATGGTAAGAAGAAGAGGAAGGATCACATTATGAGGACTGATAAACCTTGGTTCACATAAATGTATGTCTAGGAGAAACAGAGGGTTGCTTGAGCGTAAACAGCAAAATCTAAGATGAACACACACCATGGCACATTTGCAGCAGGGAGAAGTGAACGATGCACTTAATATTGCTGAAAAGGTTGCTCTGCAAAATAATTTGCATGCAAAATTCGTAAAGTGAGTACAGCTTTGCTCCCTCCTTCATCATGACATTTTGGTCTGGTTTACCCTTTTTATGTGTTGATGTATAGAATTTGATGGGGTTTTTGGTGTTTTTGCTGCTTTTGCTCAATTAATAACACTGCAGAAAATGTAATGCTACTGTCACCATTTTATTGTGTTAAATAGTTTGTTGCTTTAAATGTTTTTATTTATGGACTGTCCCCTAAAAGATCATTTTCTAACTGTGAGAATATCTTGCATTTAGGTTTGGATTTTCAAAAGCACCTTCTGAAATAGGATCCTGTCTTGTCTCATTATAACTTAAATCCAAAGTTCCAAAGTTTAAATGCAAGTTAGGAATCAGTTTATGCCCTACTGAAATGTAGTCACCTCTGGAAAAGACCCCATCAGCAGAGCGCTATTTGAAGGCTGTTTACTTAGAATCATAGAATCGTATCAAGAAAAATCTTTTTCTGTTCTGACTTTAGCTAATCTATTGTTTTGTATTTTTTGAAAATAAACTGCCTTCATCTTAGTATTGGTCTTCTGCTAGGGAATTTGTGGTGTTTTATGACTTCCCCCCAAAAGGGTACTCACTGTAGAATTAAATCTCAGCAGGAGTAGATTTAATCCTCCCTGATGACTTGTAGTCTATGGAAACATTATTGCCTGTGCTTGGTTGGTGAGTCTGCCCTTCAGGAGTTGGATGTTCTCCTCTTGCTGCAGTTAACTCATGCAATAGAGACAGCTTTTTATTCTGTTTATGTCCCTTGATAATGGCTGTATTGATCTGGCCTGATGTAAGCAAAGGTTCACAGTTCACCAAATGTTGCTAAGGGTACCAGACTATTACTGCCATCAGCAGACGCATTCCATCATCCCTCAACCTCGGTGTGTGAAAGCCAGAGCAGCAGGATGCCACATGTTGGTGACTCAGGAAAATGGCATGTGTCAGTATCTGGCATATGTCAGACTGGGATGCTTCTAAAATTAGGAAGAGTATGTTTTTTGTCATGTTTGTTTTGTCTGCCAAGCAATGCAGGAACATTTAAAGGTTAGCCTAATTTTCAGTTGTTTGGAAATTGGTCTTGCACAATGACAATGCTGTGCAAGAACATCTATGAATTTTGTTTTCAAGTAAGCTGAGCATTCCTTTCCTTTAAAAAAATATAAAAGTTGGTGAAACTGACCTGAGCCGGGAGTAAGAACAGTGAGAAAGGTGGACTATTGTCCAGCCTGACAGCTCTAGGCAAATGACTTAATTATTTCCTTGCTTGCTCAGTTCAACAAGGAATTTTCGCTAGAAGGTGAAAGCTAAGAGGAAATGTTTTGAGCCTAAATTCTTACTTGCGGCAACTCAAAGTAGAGCTGTAGAAGTGAGAACTGCTGAATCTCCTAATACTGCTTAGGGGATCTGGCTCATTGTTTAGAAAACAATTTAAATCTGTATACCTGATTTTCCTAGCACAAAATCCCAGTTGTCCTTTGAAATAAGAATTATTCTAGCTCTGCAATGATGATTATGTCTCATCATGACAGAATAATTTGGCAGGGTTTAGACCATTTTTAAAAGCAACAGGCCTGAGACTGTAGTTGGGAAGGGGTGGTGGTGAGAGAACAGGACTAGCTATTAGATTATTAGGTTGTTTTTTTCCTAGAGTCCAAGGTGGAGGAGAGATTAGCTGATTTAAAGGGCAAACTGTTTTCATTTTTTTTCTTCTCCTTGAGAGCCAAAAAATGCTGATTGCTTGATCCCATCTCGTCCTGGTTCTAGTCTGTTAATTCCAAAGATCACTCTCCAAGTGGCATGGTTACTTTCTAAAAAGATTAGAGGGAGAGAGGCAGTGAACTGCCCAGTTGCACGTAGAGACCCTTGGAAAGTGTGATTTGGAATGGGTTGGCTAGAGAGTAGTGCAAAGAGGCCCATCCGACCTAGCGTATTATTGCAAGGATTTTACATCTGTCACAATAGTGGATTGTTCTCTGCAAAAACAAATATTTAGCAATTATTGGCTGTGTTAGTCAAACTGAAATATACCACTGTTGTATAATAAGGTGGTATTCTGTACAGAGTGTTTGCAAACGACTTTGTTGATATCTGCAGTATTGTAATAGCAAAGGGCAATGAAAATTTATATCATAACAGACATTGTGATTTTATGTTATTAGTGAAAATAACTTCAAATGCAGTTCTCTAGATCTGAAACACAGAAATTAATCCAAGTGAAATATTATTTTAGCTTTCAGTCTTGTTCTGAGAGTGCCAGTATCTTCTACGGAAGTCAGTGGAAGCTGTAAATGATTACTGTGGCTGTTTTTAGCCATTCAGATTGATTTATCATCTGAACCCATTAATAGCTGTGCACTAAGAGCAGTAGAAAAAGTGTATGTGTATCTGTCTATACATATATTACACCTATAGTATGTTTTATGCATTGTTTTCCTGTTGATTATGTATTTTGCAAAGGTATTTATCTGCATCTCTTCCCTGTGGAGTTCAGAAGTATGATTGGATCTAGTTACGCTGCAGTTCAGGGAGAGACCAGAGCATTTGGAATAAAGCTTGGGAGCCATTTACCAGGCCACTACAAAAACTGTGGTCTGCACCGGGTACCCAGGCCCAAAATGCCAAGCAGAAGCTGCCATCTGGCTTTGCAGGCTGGCCAGTGTCAAAAGGGTCCGTGCTAATGGGAGCATAGCCCCTCAGTTAGCTGTAGGGAGCCATCCTGCAGGAACTCGGAGACCAGCCGGATGACCTGATAGGAATTTTCCTTCTCTAACCTGTGTGATGGAGAGTTGGCTGGAGTGCACTGCCAGCTGCCACCCTCTTTCAGGACCCTGTAGAGAGAATAAAGCTGAACTTTGGCTAACTGGCTCTGTACCCTGGCTAACTTTGTTAATATCTAAGTCAATGCCCTCTTGAACCACACTGGGACTTGATGGGGTATTTTAGGTTTTTTATCCTTTGGACTGGAATTGATAGAACAGACTGCAGACAGAACAGATTGAATTATCCCTCCCTAAGTATAGTTTTCACTTGGCCATTGCTGTCTTCAGCCTGGTAGAGGAGTTGTAGTAATCTATAGGTGAAGCTCCAAAAGTTTGCTTAGGGAATTGTTACATTTCACAAGGAGTGGGCAGAGTGATACTGATTTACCTTAGGGTATGGAAATGTTTAAAGTCATCCTGAAATCAGTAGTCGCTCCCTATGTACTCTGAAAACCCCTCAGATTAGTGCTTGGCAGCTGTTTAGAGTGAGCGTGAGAGTTCTCCTCAAGACCATGTCTTGAGTTTAACCAAGCCTCTATTCAGCCCTCAGTCCTGCAGCTTGCTCACTTTCCCTCAGTCTTCAAGGCAGGGACTTGTCTGGAGCATCAGTTCCTAGCTCTGATCCAGGGGGCTTCAACCCTTTGGTCCCCAGATAGGGGAGGCATGCACATGGGATCTTCCACTGCATGCTGTAGTCTCCCTGTTCCTGGAAATGGCCCTCTCGTGCCTTCTGCACCCGAATTCCTGGCCATGGACTGACCATGGAAGCAGCTAAACTCCCTAGGAAGGCTCCTAGGAGAAGTCTGCTTGAGGAACAATGTGCTCTGTAGGTGGCTTTTGTCATGGTCTGTAAAATGAGATGTAAATGGGGAAAAACAGATTGGGGGGAAAAATATTTCCAAAGCCAACCCTAAATATAGACTTGCTTATTTATGCATATGTATGTTTGGGTCAAATTTCTTTGTTCTGGCTGTCTAGAAAGCATCTCTACATCCATCCTGAAGCTTTGAAAGACAAACAGCATGATTTCCAGCAGTCCTGGGCATGGGAAGGTACACTTGGTTTCTGAACATCTGAAAATTAGGCTGCTTTGTCTGTCACTTTCATAAACAAAATAACTAGTTCTGGTATGCAAGCATGTGGATGCTGTTGCAGCTTTCCCTGAGCTTTATTATTTCAGTACCAGTAAACTCCGTTTATTTCAACTTTCCTCTGCTCATCTGAACTAGTTATACTTTATAGTCCATACTTTTATCACGGTGCTACTCAGTCCTTGTGCATTAAAATTAAAGGAGAGGAGGAGGGTAAGACACAAAAATTCAGAGGGTAAAGTGACATGTTTAAAAACTAAGAATATGGAAAGGGCCAATTTGGTTGTAACAGTTTGACATCAGAAATTATATTTGCAAAAGGAGGATATTTTTAAGATGATCTGCTTTTTTCTCCCATCTCACAGCATCTTCTCATCTGAACTAGTTATACTTTATAGTCCATACTTTTATCACGGTGCTACTCAGTCCTTGTGCATTAAAATTAAAGGAGAGGAGGAGGGTAAGACACAAAAATTCAGAGGGTAAAGTGACATGTTTAAAAACTAAGAATATGGAAAGGGCCAATTTGGTTGTAACAGTTTGACATCAGAAATTATATTTGCAAAAGGAGGATATTTTTAAGATGATCTGCTTTTTTCTCCCATCTCACAGCATCTTTAAAAATGCATCTGGTAATGGCCTTGAGGATTGTACCTTTCAGAAACAATACTCAGATGGGATATGTATGAAAAACCTTGCTGAAATTTCGCTGAAGGTGCAAAAGGACAAATAGTCAGCCAGACAAATGGAGACAGAACAGCAGAGAGAGGGTGTTAGCTTTCCGCTGAACTTCTTGTAGTAGTAGGCATTTTAAAGTAATTTTGAATAACTTCATAGAATATGAGGGAGACAGCTTTACTGTACATTGGGCAATAACTGAGCAGGCTTGACATATTTTGCAAGGTGACACCCTTGGACATAATAAAGTGGATGGATTGAATTTAGTAGCAAAATAAATAACACACAGGTTATTAAACTCCCCATGTTATTCATGACCATATTGCATTCAGCAAAACTTTCCATTCTTAAATCTGCTGCAAGCTGCCATGGAAAATCTAGTCTGTCCCAGGGGAGCAATGCAGGAGTCCAGGGAATGCCATAGCAGGCACATGGCCAGTTTGTTTTAGAGCATACAGAGCCTTGCTGGTGCATTACGGTGGTGTGCTGAGAACAAAATCTTCTAAGAAACAGTTCGTTAGACTGCTCAGGGGAGTTGCTGACTGTTCTTATGGTATTATAGGAGGGGGTGACCAACTTGTCTCCTTTGAAGACTTGTCCCTTGTCCTCCTATCCAATGTCCAGCCCAATGAGGAATCTTGAGACAAAAAACTCCACCTGGCTATTTTTAAAGGTGTGTCAGAAAGGAAAATTAGTTATAAATTTTGCTTGAGGGGCTGCCTGGTGCCAAGTGGCCTCCAGGTATTCAGTCGCCTGGCAGCAGCACTTCACTGCTTGAAGGAATCTTAGAGCTATGTGTGAGGGATAGATAAAAGTGCTTGGGAAGAAATGGCATTAATTCTGAATAAAGATGCATCTGCAGCCTCGCTACTGGAATATAATCCTTGCAGTTCTGGGGTTATTTCAATCAACCTTAGAAGACCGCCTCTTAAATCTGGCCGTCATTCAAGTGGATTTGCCCACTGCAGCGGTACCACAGCCACAACCAGCTGTGGAGCATGCTGCTATCCCCACCACCACAAGATGATGCATTGATTTCTGTGTTAAGCTGCACCTACGGAACCAAAGGAAAATAGAACAGGAAGGTGAGCCTAATTTGAGGGGGAAGGGGAGGGAAGCAGTCAGGAATCAAATGCAGCATATACCTTTGCTAGAAGTTATTGGGCCATAAGCATGTCATGGTTGGCTGAGTCCACGCAAGGAAAACTAATCACTGTTGTTACCAAACCTGCCTATTTTGTCAAATTCTGTCCCCTTGTGACTGTATTTAAAGTTCAAACCTTATAGTTGACACATTTGGGCAGAGAGACCATTACAGTTTCCCACTTTTTCCTTTCTAAGCAATCGACGTTTTAAAAGTTAGGTCAAGTTTCATGTCCATCTTGCACTGGATCAGGTGCCAGGTTCACCCACCTAAGGTCAATTTGTAAGCCCTGCCAGCAGGAAAAGGAAGGTGGAGGTGCTCTCGTTTTCCTCCCTGTGGGGAGCATCATTTGGTGAAGGAAGGAGCTGATCCCTTTTGCTGTAAGTGGTTCACAGGCTTGAAAATGACTTTTTACGGGTGCAACAAATGTTTCACTTTGTGCCAGGAACTGGCCTGTCCCTTTGGACATTGAATGAGCAGATGCCTAATTAGCCTATTATTTAGCATGGTTGAGATAGCTGAATTTTTATGAAAGAGACTTTACTTTAATCATTGATTCATGACACAGATGCTCATATCGTGCATTAGGCTGTTTAACCTTCCACAAATACAGTTGCCCCATGCACCTTTTTATAAATATCCTGGCAACTGCTCTGTCTTCCTTCATCCTCTGTGAGGGGAAAGCTTGGGAGCTCCCAAATTGGTCCTTAGTGCCAGTAATGTGCGCATCAAATGCAAGCAGAAGACACCGAATGGCACCAGGGCACTGTGTGGCTTAGGCATACTGCTAGCTTTTAGGGGAAGGAAGAGATCCCTATGCTGGGGTGGAGGGGCTTGCTCTGAATCCTGCTATGCACTGCCTGAGTCTGGAAAGCCAAGCTGGGGCATCCCAGAGAACAGGTCTCTCAGGAGATGCCAGTATTTTTTGGGCAGGAGTGCAGCTGTAAACCCAGGAGCACAGTTAGATGGAGATAGGATTGTTCCAGGCTTCCCTTCCACCGCTCCCAGTGTAGTTGTGTTAGACCCTATCACCCTCTCTTGTTCATTTTCTTCTCTGGAACAAGTATTGGAGACTCTTGGAGGAGGGACAGTGCTAGTCTGATCACTGTGGCTTTGAGGAAGCTGAATCCCCACATGGCAATAGGTCCTCCCCATATTCTCTTTCTTCTTCTGGTCTCCACTCCTGGGCTGATCATACTTTGCTATCAGAAGGGCTAAGAAGAAAATGAGAAATTTCTGTGTCAGAGAAAAGTTCAGCCATGGTGATGAGCAAGGCTGTGTGCTGATGGGCTGAGCTGCTCTGTGCAGCTTGCAGCAGCCCATTCCACGGTGGTTTCACAGCTGGATGGCTCCTTAAAAACTAGCCAAATCTGTTTTAAGCAGGTGCCAAACTTCTGTAGAAAGCGCAGCAGAACAATTACCCGATGCTTTCCAAAGGCCTGAAACTTTCAAAGAATCCTCTTCCTCAATAATGACAGACTCCCCTAGATGTGATCCTGAATTCAGGAAAGGATTGTCACAAATATCATTCGAGTGGACTAGGTGTCAGTAGGAAAGCAGACTCTTTTTAAAAGGCTTTTTCAAATGCATTTTTTATCCACCCCTTAACACCCATCTCCCCAAGACACATTGGTTCTCATATGCTTCCTGCTTTATCAGTTGCCTACTGTACATCCAGTGGTTGGAGAAGTGAGGAGCCCAAAGAGGCAGATCTGTAAAAAGAAGCTGGATAAACATCGAGTGCATTTTAAAATGTGAGTAATTGTTGGGTCTGTACTGTTGGGAAGAGAAAAGGAGTTAAAGATTTGCTCTCTGTTTGGTGTGATAAATGGCACGTTCTATGTAATACCAATGATGGATGCAGCCTGAAAGGTCAGGGGAATTCCCAGCACAGGGTCTGACCTTTATTTTACTCAGTTCTCCACACTGAGTTTAGAATAAATTCACCAGTTAGAAGGAATCTACCACTGGAGGTTTTATCTTTGTGTTTTATTTTTGAATGAGCTCTTTTACTTTAAATTCTTCTCAGGGATTTTTATTTTTGTCATTTGTGTGGTTTTTTTGTTTGGGGTTTGTGGTTTTTGTGGGTTTTTTTAGTAGCAGGAGGAGGTGAAGAGAAGGGAACATTTTTTAAAAATATTCGGAAGATTTCAAAGACCGAACAAAGAAGAGACCCTTTCTTTTTTGGAGCTTTGAGATTAGTCATGCTGCTGTCTGTTTTGGAAAAAGTGTTGATATAATAGAAAGCCCAATCTTGTGTTAATATGTATGGACTGATACAGCCTTCTCTATGCTGCAGAAATCCTTCCAACTGTAATAAATTGAAAACCCTTTATTCTGAGAACAGTTATCAGACTCTAGCATATTTCTCCCCCTCCCTGTCACCTAACTTTGTGCTCTCTTCTAGATTTTTTCGACTTGCATAAGCCCCAAAGAGAAAAGGATTTATTTAGTGTTGACCAAAGGTTTAGCAGTGTAAGTGAACAGGAATAAGTTAAGGGAAAACTTCCCTTACTATGGGTTCTATTAGACTGCTGGAGTAGTCTCCCAATTCAAACAGAAAAAGGGACTCATTTTCTAAGTGATTGAAAACTGGCACAGAGAAATTCTTTGGATATTTGCTGTGTCAGGACCGTGACCCACTATTTAGTAGTTCTGTGGAAATCACTAAGAGGGTACTTGTAGCACATGATCCTAAATAAAAGGATATGCACTGGCGGAGGATATGGTATTGGAGCAACTCAGATACTTCTGGAGGCACTGGTGGGCCCGTGCCTCCAAAGGTATCCACTGTGAGCTGGATGAGTAATGTTATGTCAATAGTTCTAATCAGGAAGCTGAATTACAGAGAGACTTAGAAACTGCACCGGATTTTCTGAAAATGGATACACAGCAGCTGAAGTCACCAGGAGAGGACAGAAAGGTACCATTAAGCTGAAAATGTTGCTTGCCCAGGAAAATTACTGTAATTGTGTAGGTTAAATTAAGAGCAACCCTTTCTCAGACCAATAAGCGATGCAGTATGGCACAGAAATGAACTGTTTTCTGCCTTGCATACTATTGCTCAGTGCTGTCTGTGTTCATCACCTGCAGTTTCTGTGAAATCGCCTTACAAAAATGTAAAAAACATTTGTTGGACTACACAGTGAAGACTTCTGGGACATGTGAGGGTATTCTTGTGGGATGAGTTGTAATGCTATTGTGGCCACCATGGTTTCAGAATAGAAAAGAAGAAAGGCTTTTAGGAGGAGAGGTAATAATTTTTCTTAGCCCAGCTGGTATTGTTGGACAAAGAGGACAAGTTTGTCGTCGTTTTGTGATGCAGACACTCTGCCAGCAAGCTGCATCTTATGAATCACATCTGGTCCCTGGAGAGCCAGGCCGGATTTTCATCTGGGAAATACAGGCTCCTAAAATTCTCTTTAAATTATGTCTATGCTGGCTTTATAAACAAGTGTTCATAACAATATGTTCAACAATTTTGGGGCCTACTGAGTATAACTTTCCCACACAGTGTGGTGTTTGTGAAATAAGGATGGAGGGACGATTTTTCTTTTCAGAAAAGGTCCCATAGGTGGCAAAGGTGAGGAGCCTGTAACACCTGCTGGACTTTGTTGGCTATTGTCCTCGGACTGGTCCTGATTCACCTGAGGGAACTGTGGTTTCACTGCCCCAGTCTCACCCCAAGGAGTTTCGAATCATTCAAAGCCTCTGAACACACTAAACACCCAGAAAAGCAACCCAGCCCTAGCAATAAGCCTGCCCTTACCAGTTTTGAACCAGTCATAATCAAGATCTTTCTTTTTTTGATTTAAAGTTCAGGATGCTCTAACTGGATGTTAAATCATTGCATACTTAGGAGAGCAGATCTTTCAGGAGAAACGGCCACCCTAATCCCACTGAAAAGCAGGTATCTGAAAACCAGTGAGAATTGCAAAACATCCCCTTCCCTTTTCTTTTGATTAATTTCCCACTTATGTTTCAAATTACTTCAAAAATACCTGCATTTCAAAGCTGAAATTCAGGAGAGCACTTGCAATACAGAAGCTTTTGTGTTTCCCGAATTTGAGCCTAAATTCGAGTGTTGCATAAATTGGAGGATATTTTTTTAATGTTCATTTGACTTGTTCAACAGTTGAAGTAGATTCTCATCTGAGCACTGCCGAAGATACCATCTTCAGTTTGTTCCATCTAACAGACATCATTCGCAGAAGACACTTTGTAGGCCTATTTAAAAAAAAAAAGATATTGAAAACATGATAGAAGAAATAATTTTTTAAAAAATCAAATGAATGGGTTTCTACCTTTTGCATATAGCAATTCCTGAAAAGAATTAACTTTGACCAGTTAATCAGTACTAACATTTATTACTCAAAATGTTATCCCTTTTGATCTGACAGGCTTGTTTTGGATAATTTGTTAAAGATGACAAAAAGGCTCATATGCCTCTCATTCATTTTGACCTTTCTTACTATTAGGAAATTAATTTCAGAACTGAAACAAATGTATTAGTGTTGTCATTTTAAAAAAAAAAAAAAGATTAATACCTTGCCTTCAAGCTGTTTCTTCATATTAATCCATCACACTGTAACATGATCGCTTTTTGACATATAACATCTTACCAAGATACTTTCGACATTCACACCAGCTATTAAATACTGCACATAAATTCCAAGTGCTGGAAGTTATTGGTAGAAAAGGGTGAATAATAAAAAGTATACATACGGGAAACACATGGAGGGAAGAAAGGTTTTCTTTAGTGAAAAGGTTTATCAGGTCTGGACATGTGGTTTTATGATT
This sequence comes from Aptenodytes forsteri, assembly GCF_000699145.1. Taxonomy (NCBI): domain Eukaryota; kingdom Metazoa; phylum Chordata; class Aves; order Sphenisciformes; family Spheniscidae; genus Aptenodytes; species Aptenodytes forsteri. Next base: position 6,870,637 of record NW_008796165.1, on the reverse strand, counting down.
GTCAGGGGTAAAAACAAGCAAATACTCAGTATTTCCCTTGATAATGTTTTATTTTTTAACTCACAAAGCAGGAATCAATAAATAATTCCAAATGGTAGCTTTCTTACTGAGAATTTTAGGTTTTCTTTCAGTTTTGCTTAGTGGAAACAAGTTTTGATCCAGTCAGATTTCAAAGCCTGGAACTGCATTTTCTTCTTGTTGTTGTAGCAATGTTTGTTTTCCTCTATTTCATTTTAATATTTACTGTTGTTTACCCATAATTCCCACCACATCCTCCCCCTAAATTGCATTTCAAAGCCTGGAACTGCATTTTCTTCTTGTTGTTTTAGCAATGTTTGTTTTCCTCTATTTCATTTTAATATTTACTGTTGTTTACCATAATTCCCCACCACATCCTCCCACTATTTTAGATGCCTTACTGAATAACAGTCATGAGCGATCCTTTTCATCCTTTTCAGTTATATATCAAAGCAAGCATTTGAGTTATATGGACAAATTAAATGATGCACTACTCCAAGACATAAAGAACTACAGGCTTGCTAAGCACTGGTGGCTGTCAAGTACAGTCGCTGGGTAATGTTGAATTGGAGTCACAGTTGTTAATGAGGGCTTAAGCCTGGCAGGGTTTGAAGTTCAGGTGGAATCTGAATAAACACTCAAACATTTGGATGCTTGTTCAGAAGAAATTTTATTTACTCTTACTTTTTGTATTGATATGTCTGTAAATCCAGGCTTCGCAGCTTTGAAAAACTTCAGTAAGGGTCGTGACGTAGGAAAGAATGAGAATCACACTAAAATATTGTTGAGATGCCTTTTTATCCAACACACTTAGCATGCGATGGGCTCTGGCTTTACAGAGTTACATTCATCGTGTAACCATATTATTGAACCTTAGCAACCTCTTTGATTTGGGAATTCCACCTTTCCAAGAAATCCACTTAATATGTGGATTTTAAATCTATGGTTCGTGGGTAGACTAGAGCAGAAGGGTGACATCAGCTGCATTTTAAATACCATGTAGATAAATCAATCAAGTATTATCACATCAGAACAGCAACACCTATTATTTTGCAAAGATGAGTTCAGCAAAGTGCCAGTCACGCACTGAGGACAGTTATGTTTATGCAGCTATCAGCAGCTGCTGCTTTCCATTTTCATAGCTTAAATGGAAGGCAGACTCCTGAAATTAAAGGACACAACTTGTTACTGTTGGTGCTGCTGTTTTCTTGTACCATGAGATCAGAGTAAAGAAAATGTTGAGAATTATTTTTAGTGAGGGGGGATATACAACCTCGACAAAGAGAAGGGACTTGCACAGGGGTGGAGCATCTGTTTGCTCTGGGACATGACGGCACTAACAGGGAAGGGTGTGCGTGCCAGGCCATAATTTCAGCTCCTGTGGTCACCACCGTCTCCCTGTTCCCTCTGCTCCCCATTCCTAATAACTTGGTGTTGGACTTGAATCATGATGTTGTTTGTGGTCATGCAGGTGACCTTGAATTCCAAATCCAGTGTCCTAGGAGGGGCATATTGAGATGTATATGGTAAGGGAAGAGTTATGTTAATTGTGTTATTCACTGTTTCCTGGCTGTTTGAAAATATGTCAAATGAAAGCAGTTATGCTAAGGTCAAGAGGAAAAATGGACCCTGTTCCACCCTTTCCATTCCTGTTTCAGATAGTGAACAAGAGACAATGATTTTCCTTGAATGTCATTTGAGGAGCAAAGCTAACTTTTCAGAAATGAGAAAGAACTTTGAAAAGAAGAAATAAAACCAGAGAGTCCAAATACATGTTTAGAAGGCTTTGTGCAAGGGAAAGACATGATGTCTGCTCGGAAAGAAGGAAAGACCATGTGCCATAAAGAGCTGATCAGTTATCTGTTCATGTGAATTAGTCAAAAGCAAGTCTTGGGTATACGTAGACGAGTGCAGCCAGGAAGCCTCTCCTGGCTGAGCATCTATGTTTGCTGAGGACTGGGTTACCTCAGAAATTTGATTTCTGGAATTTGAACTTATTTTGAAGTATGAAAAATAAGGGAGAGGAAATATCTGAATAAATGTATTAGTGACTGAAAACTATGATTCTCCCCCCCTCCCTCTATATTCTTTGCGTTATGCTCAGAGGAGTTGAAACTGGTTTTCTTTGAAGTTTTGTTTTGCTTTGCTTTAAAATATCCTTTCTGGCATGTGAGCAAGCATGAGAAAAATGCAGTCCAAATAAAGGGGAAATTTACAAACTCTAAGGATGGACTGAAAAGCTGAAAAAATAATGGTGATAGTTGAAAGCATCATCTCAACCAAAAATATAGCATCACATACATAATACTAGAATACCTTGATTTTTTTTTATTATCCTGAATATATTTACTAAATTGGCTAAGTGAAATAACTTAGATTTTAGAGATTTTCTGTCTCTCTCATCTCGCCTCACTGAAATTATGTGCGAATACCTGCGCTCTGGCTAATATTTCAACAGAAACAGTGAATGGATATATTGTTGAAAAATTTGCTGGTGGTTTGCTATGTATCTGCAAGACCAAATGCATTGAGCTCCGTGTACTTGCTGGAAGATAATGTCAATGTGAGTTGTGGGTACACATTGCTTTCTGAAACTAGACCCCATCTGATCTTCAATCACATCATCACAATCAGGGGGCATGCTTGTGAAGTGCCGATAATTGTGAGTCACCTGTACTGGCTTTCTGGTAGATTTGTCATTTCTGTAGCAACTTGGAAGACAGAGATGGGAACAATCTGTTAGATTAGCCAGTCCACCCCCACAGCCAGCCAAGTTGTTTCTTACCCTACTGTGTTTTTAAAAAGACACTTTGTTCTAAGAGTTATTTTCTTTACTGTTATGAAGAAACCCACTATCACATTGAAGTTGCATTTACTCAAATATACAACAATCGCAAAGGGACAATTCTGTGCAGCATGTAGGACGCTTCGTACTACATACATGAAAATGGCCATGTCAAAGCACTATTAGGAGAGTCTGGTCCTAGGTTTTTTGTTCTTTGTAAAGCTTGAGACATACATACTTCAGTTTTTATTAAAATGAATTATCTGTGAGATATTTAGCTTAAACACAGTTTAAGGATTTATTTTGGTGGGGCATAAGAACAGAAAAATACATTTTTGCACAAAGCACTCCCTTCTAGAAAAAAGGTTTATTTTTTTTCCTGAAAAACTATGTGCTCTGTCATAGTCTGGAAAGGCTCAGGCAGTAGCACTTCAGCCAGCTCCACTCTCTTCTTTTGGAGGGTATGGGCTGCCTGCACCTACTCCCTCTGTCAGAGGCACAATTCCAGTTGGTTCTAGTAAAAATGTGATGAATATCTTGTTTTCTGCTAGGCTTCCCGTGTGGGTAGGTAGAGGCACTTACATACTGTTGAACACACCACTAAAACGTCAGCTGGGCTTGACTCCCTATCCAGCTAGCTGGTGAGCCACCGATTCAGTGAGTGAGAATAATGAACTGATTGAGCAAAATGATTGATTTTTGCAATGTGATTGGTATGCTGATGAGTTCCATGAAAAGCATGTGATCATTACACCCAGTGGCTTGGTTTTATGGATCACTCTATACTGGTTCTTGGGATCTTGGTTTTCTCCCATCATCACTGAGATACTAAGGGATATTCCATAGTTTCTTTTCAGGAATGTAAGAACATTTAAACCCAGCAAAACAAGCTGTCCCCCTTCTCATGCCACAGATCCATAGTGGTAGAGATTAAGTGGGGGATCGAGTTGAAATGAATCTCTTTCTCATCAGATCTTCACAGGACATCCACGATTTTTGGAGGAACTTTGATTAAAGGAATGGAAAAGGATGACGGCTCTCAGGTCTCAGGAAAGAGTTTGTTGGTAGGGAAAGGTAAGGCTGGTAGAAGAGATCTGCAAATCAAACAAAACAGTTGAGTCCAGTCCAGCTGATGGCCTGTGGCTAGATTTGGCCAGCAGGATCCTTCCATCTTCTCTGCTCTCATCCTCCTGGGAATAGGCAACAGCCTAGCAGACAAATCCCACCTCTTGGACCTGTGCTTACAGTTAGGGCTTGCTGCATCCACAGAGATGGAAGAAGTGGGAGTAGTATAAGGGCCACTGATATTCAAGGTAAGGAAGGACAGGTGGCCCAACCCTAGACATACTTCTGGCTGGGGTTGGGGCACCTCTCCCTCCTTACCTTGAATATCAGTGGTCCTTGTGCTGCTGGTGGCACTGCAGGCATGCAATGGGGGACAAGGAGCAGCCGCCGTGTTGATGAGGCTCTGAAATCTGCTCTCTGCAGCTCTTATGGGGGAACTGTCTGGGCTTTTCATTTCTTTTTCTTATCACAGGCTTTTCATCCAGCGGCACTCAAGGACTCTGTGTGTGTGTGTGTGTGTTACTCCTTGAAGTTTTTCAGACAGGGCCTGTGACTGTCTCCCCATTGCCTCCTTAAATCACTTCTGACTATCCTGGAGAGGCAGAGCCTGACTCAGCCCCAAAAGCAAAATCCTTCCTGCCCCTTCCCCAACAGCACAAACCTGGGGAGAGTTGAGGTTGGAGTCTAGACCCAAACTCTTTGCTCAGGCCCTCGTCTTGCTCTATAGAAATAGGAGATATTATTAAATTATTTCCCCAGCTATGCACATATCCTTGATGCAGGTGGTTTCTGTACTTGCATTGAGCAGGCAGCTGCAATATTCAGCCCCCCAAGCCACAGAAAATGCTAACTGTTCCTTTAAAACATCTGTACAGTGACTTTCCTTTTCCCTTGATCCTGCTTCTCACTGCCATCTTCCTAACAAGGGAGTTGTTACCCAAAGACTTGTTATCCCTCTCTCTGCTGACGACTCGCCTGACAGCTCTGTCTGTATGTAAATTAACTTTTTTTTTTTTGTTTTATTTTTTATCCAGAGGCATCTCGGTTTTGGCAGTCTCATCAAAAAAGCATATTCTGCTTTAAATTACCCCCAGTTCTCCAAAATGCCTCCCACACCACGCTTAAAAACCATTCTTTCGTCTTCTGATTGGGAATTTCAGCAACACTTAAGTCTTAAAATAAATGGCTTGTTTGTGGTTGGATGCTTCCCCCACGCGACACATTTTGTTATCAATATCTGCACATCTGTTTGTTTAATTATTTGAACTCCTGCATGAAACCGAAAGTCATAATTTTTTTAGAAGTTTGTGTGAGCGGATCAAAGAAAATCTTCTCATTTGGGGTCACAGCAGCTTTCATTCCTTCGCCTTTTGGGCAGCAGTCCAATGTCAGTCACTTATCATAAATAATCAGTTTCATCAGGTTACTGCAGAGATTCAGCCAATTGCAGACACGCAGAGGGTAAATCTGGCCTTAACTCCAGGCTGAAAGTGTCCTTTCAAAACTAATTTGGGGATTTACAAAGCGACAGACAGGCTCTCCTTGTGTGCGGAGTTGCCTGCTCGTTGTTGTTGCTGGTTGGGTGTTTTTTTTTTAATTGCCTAGTTAATATAATCTGACACACTTCTAATGGCCTGCTGGTGAGTTCAATAGGGTAGTCGTTTTCATCAGGTGCTGGTAATAGGGTAAAGGAGCTTGGTTTAAAACCTGTTAAAGATGCAGCAATCTTTTTTAAAAGCTCATTGTTAGCAGCTCTTCTGGAGCTTGTGCTAAGGGATATTAATGTCAGGAGTTGCTTTGCTACCAGAGGCTTAAGCTGAGTTCTGTGTGCTCTTGTGTACATTTGGTAAGTAGGAAATTGCCAGCCCTTGTGACAAATCCTGGAGTGGGGCTTTGGGATGCAGAATTTGCAGCTGAGTCTGGGGCAGAATAAACTGGGGCTCAGGAGAAAAACCCTGCTGAGTGTTGTAGAAACACCAAAGGGCTTAGTGTGTGAAGTCCAGGTGCCAGTCTGAGAGCAGGGACAGATCTGTTCCTGGCTGTATCTTTTTGGGGAGAGGTTGTTCAGGGAAGAAAATATCAATTTTTAAAGAGTGTGCAGGAGGTGAGAGAACCGCTAGAAAGCCATAGGCTGTATGTTTGGAAGGTTGGGTAGGAACTAACCAAGCGTACTGTGTCCTTCTGAGCCCGAGTTGAGTATCGTGTCCTGTGGCATGATCATTTAAAGTATTGAAATGTTTGCTGTTTCTTCTGATAGAGTATGATCTATTTAAACACTGCTTGCAAAGAAATGACCACTTTTAAATTCTCCGAATGCCCCTGCAGCCACTCTTGGCTCTATTTGTCATCAAGGAGGAGCTTGTAATGATGGGGTGAAAAGTATAAAGTCCCAGTGAAAAGGAGGGCGGTTTCTTTAGGCTACAGTTTCTTGCTGAAATACATTGCTGCTTCCAAAATATTAGCCAGACTGCTAGACCTGAGGACGCTTCCCATTTGTGCACACTTTTAATTTCCTGATTTGGATTTTGCCTTAATTCATGTTGTGGTTTTGCTTAAGAAATTTAAGCATTTGTTGAAATTTCTTCTGCTTGACAATCCTGTTTTGGAGCGAGAACCTGCAATAATACTTCCTTGCCCCTTGCTGTGAACTTGCTTTCTCACGTACCTGAAGGGAGGCAAACATAGCTAGCTGTCAGCCCTTCTTTGCCTTTGCAAATAGGGATGGATCAAAGCTGTGGGTTAATTTACTTTCAAAATATATACAGTTTGGATACAGGCTGGAACCTGAACTTTGAAGCACAAGCTCATTTCTAATTGCAAACCACTCCAGCTTTATTAAGGTGGTCAGTGCTATTTCATTAGAGCCTTTTGATTTTCATGGTTTCTTGGCACACATATTAGTAACTGAACTACGGTGTGTGATCTCTGACCCATGCCATGCCTTTGTTACATAGTCTCTACTTTTTCTGCATGAGAGTCTTTGATTGACATCATAAGCTAAGGGACCCATAGCATGAAGTATGACGTGGAGTTTAGCCCTCTGTATTTTCATTGCAGATGGACCACACATATTGTACATGAAGTTTTATCCACATAACAACTTGGGGGGGGGGGGGGGAGAAGAGAAAAAGTCAGGACTCTTAGCTTCCAAATGGTAAAAGGAGAGAGGACGTTTGAACTGGTTGTTTCATAAGTTTTTCTGCAGCGGTGTGAGTGTCTGCCTGCCATGTCCAGTCACCGCCCTGTCACGGCAACAGGCATGCTGCAAAGAGCACCAAAGCAATTGCAAAGGTGATGTTTTCATTTCGCGAGGGGTCTGGGATGTGGGGAATCCCTGAAGATGCTTGTGCACACAGTGAGCTGTAGGACTGCCCCGTCTGTTCTGGGACAGTCGAGGTCCAAGGACAAAGATACCAGTTTTCCTTGGTATTGAGAGTGCATTGCTTTCATCTTCTGTCTTGTATTGTGGCTGAGATGGGAAAGCTTTGCTTGTGCCCTCATATCACATTGCTATCTCTCTTATTTTCTTTGTGATCACCGCTGGAAATTTTGTCTGATTAGAAGAAACTTTTACCTCTATTAAGCCCCCGAATCTCCATCAAGCGTCTGATAGACTGGGCCCTAACGGCAGCCGCTTTACTTCTTTTCAGGCACCATCCATCAGGCTGACAGTGACTGCCGATGGGCCAGTCATATTGTCTATATTTCATACACAAACATCAGGCCTGCTGACAGCACTTTGCACACTCGGAAATTGCTTTTGCTGTGAGCTGAATTTCAACTAGAGCTTTTTTGCTGGCTCCATCTCTCAGTGTTTATGACCCTCAGGAGCAGAGGAACTGCTGTGAATAGATAATGCTGAAAGCACTCTTGTAGCACAGAAGGTTTCATGTCTGAAGTATTTAATGTTTACAGCAAATTTGGTGTTTGTTAATTTGCATTTTTATTCTTTCCTTAAAGAACTGTCACCTTATTCTTCTGCTTGTCCTTTGTACAGATGTGTGGCAATTTGTGCTGGGGGGACAGTGCTGATGGGGTGGGGGGAAAGAGGAGAGGAGGTGTTAAGGGGTGGGAAGAAGGCTGGGTAGAGTTACAAACTGCTCCATGGCTTAGGCAGCAATTCTGAATTATGCTGCTTCGAAGGATGGGGCAGGAAAGGCTTCCAAGCAGTGTAGAGCTACCCCTTTGCTCTAAGTCGGAATAATTTTGATAGATAACCCATCGTCAGCTTAAAAATCAAATAATTAGCATATAGGAAAAAGACTGTAATCTGGAAGGAATCGTATCTGCTTGTCCTTTCCTCTTAGAGAGCAGACAAATTATTTTCTTTACTGGAAAGGACAACTCCCTGCTAATGATGCACCCCTCCCAACAGCTGAATTGTATTTCTTGTTGGTATAGAAATACTTCTGCTGGAGTGGTAATTATTATGTTTGTACATATATGTGGGTTTGCACTTGGATTGGTACACAAGGGACTCTGTGTTTGTGGGTAGGCCTGAGTCTTTATCTATACAACTGTGCATGTTTTTACAGGAAGAAATGTGTTCATGTTCACCTCTGTATCTGTTTCCAGCTATCCTTGAGAAAGTGTGTGCCTGGGAATCACTCAGAAACTGAAGAGCGGATGAGGAGGAAATAAAGATGGCTGTTTAGAAAGTTGTGTAGCAGTTTCAGATGAACTATGGAGGTCATATAGATTAACCTACCCCTACCAAATGTTCCGCAGGCAATCAGAGTGCTCTGGCTGGCCAGGCGGTTTTATAAGGATTGTAAAGAATATACAGAGACATATCCTTGTAAAACCATCTCTTACCTGAAAGTTCAATGACCCATCAAATTCAGGAAAAGAACAGCCATTTCTTGGGAAAATGTAATGTTAAGTGTCCCAAAATTAAACTCCAAGCCAGTATATTTTGATGTGCAGCTAGAGTAACCTATGTTCAAGTAACATTAAAGAGAAATTGTCAGAGTAAAAATCCCATGTTAACAGGGGAAAAAAAAACCTTCAGACTTTTCCCCTGGTATCAGGAACAGCTTATTATATGTGGTTGAAACAGAAAGATTTTTGAAGTGTTCTTTATTCTCTCAGTTGTCTTAATGTTTTGTTGGGTTTTTTCCTTTGGTCATTTTTTCAGCTTAGAGAGAGCTGGAGACTTGACTAGTTGGTTTTTCTGCATATGTGCAGTGGATTTTATTGTCATGCTCTAGCTGAGTGATGTTCTGTTTGGGTTGCAAACTATAAAGGGTAACATTTAATCTCTGTGTTCTTTTTTGCCAGGCCTGACTGACATTTGTGTTAGTGATTTTTGTTGGGTTTTTTTCCCCTACCCTTTTACACTTTGGTTTTTAAATGGAAACTGAACATTGTGCCTATAACTTCCTGACAGGGTTAAAGAATGACGCTTCTATTTCAAAAATAATTTGACTATATGAAAACTGTGGGGCAAAACTGATTTTCAAGAGACAGTATTTTATTGATGATATATTGTATGACCTTTTGCATCATTATGGGAATAGAAAGAGTATTTCCTGCACTGATTTAACCTGAGGTACAAAACATTAAATACAAAGTAAGGGTGGTTTCTTAAGTAAACAACACCTTTTCAAATAACAGGTATCTGGATGTTCCTGTTACAATAACTCTTGTGCTTCCATCCTGAAGCACAATGAAAGGGAGCTGTGTTTAAGTCTGCGTAATCACAGGTTATTTGTACTACAGCAGTTCCTGGGAGCTCCTGTTCTGATCAGCATCCCATTGAATTTGTGTTACTATACACTATGAGAAAGTGTCTTCCACGAGGAGGTGATGATTTATGAAGATTAGACAGACTGGCATTGCAGTCCCCATTATAAGAGTGAGAGCTGAGAGGAACTGAATGACTTGTTGAAGGTCAAATGCAAAGCCCATGTCAGAACTGAGAAATCAATGCACATATCATTTCATGGTATGGAGGCTTCCTGCCCCTTCCATTTCTGCTGGCTTGGGAACAGCGGAGGCAGGGCCTCCTGAAGCTAGCATTGTAGCAGGAGTATTATGAAATAACAATCTTCAATGTGTGATAAATGAGCACAGTGACTTGGGAACCAACCACAGAAATCCACAAAATATCAGAGCACTGGCAGTTATGCTCCCAGGTAGCTGACACCGCATCCTCATCTCCAGTCGAGTAGAACAGAGCCAAAATTATGGATTCATATTGGAATACTTCTTTATATCTCTCCCCCAAAATGAAGGAAGCAAGGTTCACAGTGTAAAAGTGCAGAAAATAGCAAGGACGCGTAATAGTTTCCCTGAAAACCAGCTTCTTTCTATCTCCTTTGCCCACGTTCATTAGTAGTAGAAGCTGCACTCAACTATGAAGACTTCCTGTCTCCTCTAAATTAAGTACTTATCCAGAAGAAGTAGGAGAGAAAGAGATTAGTAGCCTCCCATCTCCATGTCATTTTTGCAGTTACAACCTCCACCTTTGCTCTGCTTGAAAATGGAGTCTAACATACAACCTCCACCTTTGCTCTGCTTGAAAATGGAGTCTAACATAAAAAAGACTTCAGTTCAGTACCTGGAGCCTCTACCTATCGCTTCAAAACAAGTAAGAGCAGCAGTATAATGGACAGAAGTTGAAAGTGTTGGTTGATGTTTTCTAACGTCCTGCATGACCTTAGGCAAGTTGTTTTACCTCTGGGCTTCAGTTTGCCAAGCTGCAATGTGACACCAATAACTTTAAGTTAATTGGTGAAGTGTTTTAAGACCTGCTAAAGATTAAAAGTGCCATAGGGAGCACAGGCATACTGAACAGCAGCCACAGTTATCTGTGATGCTTGTTGAGATTTGTTCCATTAGGAACACGGCGGTGGTGGCTGTAGAGCATGAAACAGTAGATTAATAGATTGGGAATCTATCATGGGACCATCTATATAATTTCACTGCAGGAAATTTGACAGTGTTCCTGAGCTTTATCTAGCTGCAGTGTGGAAGAAGGGGAAGGATGCACAGCTATTATACAATGTCAGTTATGATGGGCTTGACTAAGGAAGAGAAAGAATGCAACCACTTAACTCTTCTCTTTGAAAAATCTGCACACAGCTGTTAGAATATAAACAGTTGTGAAGCAGTGAAAGAAGTGCTTGATGATGGTTTTTATCAACTTCCGTTCTCTTTGAAAAATCTGCACACAGCTGTTTGTTAGAATATAAACAGTTGTGAAGCAATGAAAGAAGTGCTTAATGATGGTTTTTATCAACTTCCAAGCTCCTCATAGAGCAATAGGTGACTTTTGGGAGTCATGGGGACTTTCAGAAGCAACTATCTACCACACTAGGTAGCACGATAGTCTAAGGCAATAAAATATCCTCCAGATCCCCTTTGATGCAGAAGATGTGTGGCAGGTTCCACCTTCACAGGGAATCTCATCAGGTATTGCTGGAAGGAAGTGACACAGTCAAGAAGCTACTCAACCTCTCTCTTTTCTCTCTTTTCTCTCTTATCATGTTAGCCATTGGGAAGCAATTTTCTTTTGTTGTGATCCTTAGAGATGAGCTGATGATCACAGCCTTATTCTCCGAATAAGGAGAAAAGGTTTTGAGGGTTTTTTCCCCTCTTTCCCGGTATTTGAAAACTATTTTCCCAGGCCCTGTTTTGATAATACCAGTATCTATAATATGTATCTGAAATACCAGGAAGTACCAGACATGCTGTGTTCTGCTTAGGAACACTGGAACCTCATGTCTCCCTTTCCCCTCCACGCATGTATGTGTGCACACAGTTAATCTTTAGCATTAAAAATAACATTTTAAATCTCCTGAGAAAATTTCAGTCATCCTTTCAGGTCACTCACTACAACAATTCCGTTTTAGCTCAATAATTTCTAATCAGCTGAGATCACTTAGCAAATACACGTGGGAAACTTGTTTTCCTGTAGATAAAAAATAAGAATTTATTTCCATGTCAAAGGGTAAGTAAATTTTGCCACATCATTACTAATCTTTCTATTTTCTTGATGATTCTACTATAAATGACAATAAGTTTGTTATGGAAGGGAGATCTAAAAGGTGTGTAATTCCCATGATTTGTTCCCCTGGAGCATTCCTGATTATTGATACATTCTGTCAGTTAAGATTTACATCATTGATTAGTGTGATTTAGAGTGTCATGGCTTCACATTCTTTGAGCCTTTCTAGCAAAGCAAGCAATTTAAAGTCGTTGCATATGATACAGGATTTCAAAGCAGTAATTCAGCTGCAGTGTTATGTTTGATCCAGCGTTTACTGCCTACCTACTATAACAACTGGCAGTTTATAAACTTAGAGATTAAAATGATGAGAGCTTTAGAAACTCATATAACAGTAATGAAGTAGTGTGTGAATGCCTGTGATTTTTTTTTTTTCTGCAGTTTTCCTCAGCATGCTCAGGTATTTGGCAGATATTGGGCATGTTCACAGATGTGTGCCCAATCCATGGAGTGCAGATCAGCTATCATACTCAATCAAGCCAGAGAGAATTCAGAGTTGGAGGGTTTGTTCATGTCTGTCTCCCAGATAATTTTATGCAATCTAAATATCTGCCTATCTGCAGTACATGTCTGGTCAAAGTGAGAAAGTTAACTGCATTTTTTATTTCCTCCAAGCCTCATAGTTTTTTAGATTATTGCTGGATGTTGTATTGTCTAGGGCTTAACAGTGCCACAAATTATCACAGTCAGAAACAAGATACTGGAGTGGATGAACTTTAGGTCAGACCATGTCAAGCCATCTTTAAATTCCTGACTATGTCCATGCTGTTCAGGAACTGGACTGGACTTCTCTGATTCTGCCGCTGGAATTAGATTTTCATAGCACTGAATTTTCATAGTGGAAGTTGTTTAAAGGTTGTCTCAGCCAGAGCTATGCCTTGGCTTATCAGATATTACATTACTGCTGTTCCCAGGAACTAAAATTTCCCCAGGTCCTTTCATGCAGCCTATCTGTAACATACCTGTTGACATGAAAACAGAAGTTTAAAAAAATGTAATTCATAAGAAAAGTCTAATTATTTGTGACATTTCATCCATCATGTCCTAAGCTTCTCCAGAGGAAAGTAGTAACATTTTGTCTCCTTGACAGCAAACAACACACTGACGAACTGAAAAATGTTCTGCTATATTTCAAACTGCAGCATTTATGAGTAAAGAGCAAGTGCAAAATAAATAGCAAGAGTAAAGAGCAGGAACCCACGTAAGTAGGGGGCAGAAGCTTGGAGAGCTTTCTAAAAGCTTTCTCTTGGGTTAAAAACCAAAACAATCCTTCAAAAATAACCAGAACATTTCAGGGTAAGCAATCTGTTGGATAGAAGCTATAGCAATACCACTCAGCCCAATCTGCATTGACTTTTCTAACCACTCCTGCAAGAAGATGCCTTGGGTGGTCATGGTAGCATAGTGCAGTTCACGGAGAGCTACAGGACCCAACTGAAGATGGGTTGGAAACAGGTTTTTAGGATATCCCCCAATTCCGCACCCCAAGCACTTCAGGACTGCAAAAGGAGAGCTTATACAATCAAAAGGGAAGAGAAGCAGAGCAAGACTGTGAAGACTGCCCTCCTAATGTTTTCTTTTTGAAGATGGTACCTAAGCACCTGAAGCATTGCTGTTAGTTCATACCAAAACTGACTTTTTGGTATGACATGCCAAGTTAGGTAATTCCCCATACTGGCATTCTCATTCTCATTCTCTCTCTCTCTCTCTCTCTCGTTACTGTTAGGCTTCAGTCAAGTTTTGGTGACTACCTGTTCATGGATGACCCATCTCTTTCTGCATGGCTCTTGTAGTCCTGCTTTCGGATCTAGATGCCTCTGCTCCAGAACCTGCAGGTCTCTCCCACTTCAGCAAAAAGAGAATCTCTGTTAATAACCCAGATTCCTACAGACATTTGGATATTTAACTCCCACTGTTTTCCTGGGTATTCAGAGATCTCATTTCTGTGAAACATGCTATTTCCATCCATTGATGGAGTGTGAAGGTCATCTGTGATGGCATGCACATACAGCTCTTCAGCTATTTTTCAGACCCTTACTGGTATCCTGTTGGCAGATCTCATGCTCTCCAAACTTCATCATTTAAACAAACATTTAAACAAAGAGAAGTGCAACATCCCAAAGTAGAGTATCAATCAAATCTTCCATCTGGGAAGTCTAATGAAGAATAATAATGAGTTGGAGAATTTTGAAGTTGTTTGGATGTTCTTTCTTTTCTGATCTCTTGTTTTAGAAGAAATCCTTACATGCAGAATCTATAGCACAGTATTTATCTTTTTAACTCTGGAAGGCTGTGATTGTTCTTTGAGGAAAATACAAGTTTGTGCAGCCATTCCTAATCTTTCACAGGGTGGAGGCCCTTTCATTTCCATTCTTTTTCTTCTTTTTCCTTTTCTGTTATGCACACAAAAATAAAACTCAGGAGTACATCATGAGCCAAGCTGTATTTTCTGTTTATTGCCACCAGGTTAATAACAGTAATGGTGTGAGGAGAAAATGAAGTGTTATGTAAAATCCTGCATTGCAGATTTTGGTGCTGATGCAAAGAGCTCAATAAAGTGTAACACTTTAATCATGGAGATAAAAATCACACAGCAGCTTCACAGTCTTCCAAGATGCAGAGCCTTAAGACAAAATAAAAGTGGGAGAGAAAGAGAAACTGACAATATTATTGAGTCCCAGAAAAGTTAGGGAAGAAAACAATCCACTTCCTTTTCTTGTGATGCTTTGATTCAGTCTTTGTATTCACAAGATAAACAACTGAAAAATGTGTGTATATGAATTTCCTGGTATTAGAGAGAGCAAAATGCCACAGCCTTATACACAACTCAGTGACATTTACAGGAACCTGGAAACCTTTAAAAAACAAAGCAAACAACTCCCTCCCCATAAAAAACAAAACCAAAAATAAACCACCAAAAAAAACCCCAAAACCAAAAATCCCACCACCAGAACCACCCCCTAGCATGGTATGATGATATGTATTGTTTTTTTCAAGTAGGCAAGCAGCCCGGCACAGTTTTAGCTATGGTGGTCTTGAGTACAAATTCAGCATGCTAGCACAGAAGAGGACTCAGTTTTGGATGGTGCTTATACTCTGCATCTCTTCACTGTTACTGAGCTTTGTGTCTCTGCTTCCCATCTGCAATTTAAGATTATAGCCCTGTCAAATAACTGTACGTAAAGTTGTAGGTTGTTGGCTTGTAGGGTTATTTTGGGGGAGGTGGGGAGGAGGAGGAAGAGTTGTGTGAAGAAGATCTCACCTGTACAGGGAAATTTGTGGATATAATGACATGGAGCACTGCGCTAAAAAGTTGGGACAGTGCTAAGGACCGTTTATCTTTGAGCTGGACCACTTGCTGTGAGGCACCTGACTGCAGTTGTGTGCCAAGTTTATTCTTCTTCAAAAAATGTTTCCAAAAAAGTCCCTTTCCCCACAACTTGGCTATTGAAAAGAATATAAGGATATTATTATTTGGAACAAACACAAAAATTGTGGAAATACCTAGTTCAGGGCCAAGAAGAATGCCTCAGGTAACTCAGAAAAGTGACACGTAACTTTGATCCTAGTATCTGGAAACAGAGTAGCTGAATATTGCAGAGCCCAGTGACCATCCAGCCACCCCGAAGATGCTTCTTCACACCAGGGTGGTGCAGTGCCAGCAGAGAGACCATTCCAGAGAAGTTACATATTCAGCATGAAATGTAATTCAGTTTTAGTTGGTGCCTGGCCCTTTGGGGATCAGTTGCCATTACATGGAGGAGCACAGCAGCCTGCTGAGACGAGTTGTCTAATATTCAGATGAGCAGAAGGAAGGGGGCAGTACCTTAGCTATATTGTGGGGCTTTCATTGGCCTGTCCCAATTTTCTGTCCCAATGCTTGCCTGTTTGCAGCCATTTAGCACTGCCTGTTTCAATCTATTGCATAATTATTCCCTTGGGTAAGATTCAAGGTTAATTCAAGGGCATGCTAAACCTTGCTGGGGCTTGAAGGTAACCCAGAAGGTTTAATGTTTCCACCAGCTGTGATAACCACGTGCCTAAGTTTGCGACTGCTGATTGAAAAACTCCTACAGAGACAGAATCAAGCATATGTATTAGTGGCTTTTGGTATCTGATAAACCCTGTCATCACTGCTTAGCCATGATATGCCCATCATAAAGAGTGCCTGATTGCATGGCTGGCTTAATCTGTATAGCATGAAAGCTGACATTTTATATTACTTTATATCCTCTTGTCCAGCTGAGTTCACTTGTGTGGAATTAACAGATGTCAGATTTGGACATTATGGGCATGGTTGCCACAAGAAATGTGTGTAAATAAACCAACCCTTGTGTTGTTAGAACAGGTCATGGTAAGAGATGGCAAAGAAAGGGAATGTTTCACAGGACCCTGTAATATTTTTTTGGTGGATTTTCGGGAGAGCTGAGAGGTGAATCAAGCTGATATCACTTTGGAAGCTAAAATCTTATCCTAAGGGTTATCTGAAGTAAAAACATCCCGCTTTTTTGCTGAGATATGTATGTATCCATGAACAGCATCTGTTTCCCCATGGTGTGTTAAAACATTCATTACAGCAGCTGTAGTAGTGGCATAGTGATCTCAACATTATCTTAGTGTTATAATTCATATTTGGGGTAAAGGACCAGGTAGGCTTTAATTACCGGCATGTCTTGAAAGACAGCATATTTGGTAGCCTTGAACTCATCCATAAAACTGAAGGGACAGTGGTTCTGGGAAACCTGCCACATCATGTCAACAGGCCTTGTTTGCTTTTGAAGGTTGCAGGCAACTGGATTCATTTGAAGAGCTGCCTTTTTAAGGACAGAAAAAAAATAAAAACAAGGTGCTGCAGGTGTTAAGAAACAAGACCTCTGTGCAGGCTGTGCTTTGCAGGGCAGGCCTTTGCCCAGATGAGGGGTTCATCTGGAGTCTCTGCTCATACGCCTGGGTGTCCTCCCAATGGAAGCCAGGGAGCATGGGAGGAAATCACCCACCTTGTGCTAGATCTGTGACTGGAGTGTGGCAGAGGCCTATAGAGAGTATCACAGAGCACAGCTGGCCTACAAGGATGGACACAGCTGTAGAGACGTGACTTTGGGAAAGGAGGCATTGATCATCTGTTTCTTGAGCAGACTCCTCAGACCCATCTTGAGTGCTACCAGACGGAGAGTACTCAAGTCTCAGTGCTCCAGATGCAACCAGATGCTCCTGGTTATTTGAGGAGAAAGCTGAGAGACAGGTTCTTTGTATGTTGTTATGGCTGTCCTGCTGGCTCAGTTAAAACCCTTTTTTTCTCAGGATAAGGCTAAAATTCAGAATCAATTGCTTAAGATATTCTAGTTCTCTTGTATTTTTCCTTTCCTTTGCCCCCACCCCTGCACAGAGTAATTCTGTATGAATCATACAATTGATTCTTTGGGTGAGGGGACAATATATGAACAGCTTGAGCAGCTGATTGGGCTGGAAAAAAGACAAACCTCCAAATATTTAGACTTTTTTGGCCTAGCTGGATTGGTTCCCTAGATCATGACGTGGACTCCCAGCAAACTGTGCCAGCTTATGGTGTCGCATGGTCCTGGCAATGAGTGGTGACCCATCTGTGGGGCAAGTGGGGAAGATGGAGTTTTTGAGGTTGTTCTTGTTGCCAGAAACATGCATGTGAAAACAAAGGGTCAATCCACAATGGGGCTGTGACACCTTCTGAATGAAAGGGCTGGCAGTGGGGGTGAATTGGAATTAATTAATGCAGGTAATGTTTTTAAGTTGGGAAGTGCTAGAAAAACTAGCACCATTTGTTGCAGAAACAATAGACTCTTGCTGTTTGTGAGAGTGGCAAAAACCGGAACTCGCCAACGACAGAGGGACCAATGTGATCATGAGTGAACATTAGAATATACTTTCTGATAGTAATGTAGTGATTGGGATAGCTTCTAGTCCTGGGAGACTAGAAACACTGTCTGTTTGCAACTTTAAAAAGAGCGAGTCAGTGATTTCCTAGTGCTGGGTACATAGCGATAGCGCTCTTACCTCCCGGGCATTTAGATTTTGTGTGTACGCCTTTTCCAAACATTTATTACTATTTCCTCTGCTTTTAAAATACAGCCAGACTATTTTTACTGGGGGAGTGGCGGTGGTGGCTTTTTGGCTTTTTTTGTATGGGTTTCACTCAATATAACACATGAGAGACAGTCAAAAACAACCAACATAAACCCCTACAAAGTGCTGGCTGAATCTGTGGTTAACCCTTGTTTTAAAAAATATGAGGTTATTTTTTGCCTGTGTCCTTTTAATGCTATGGATCAGCTCTATATCAGAAAAAGCCAGAGAGGGGCAATCCAGCCCAGAATTGAATGAGCTGCTATGGTACATCATCTGTTACTCCTGGTGTGCTCCAGTGAGACAAGTGGTTAAAAATGTTGCTACACCTTTCCATGGACTAGGGGAGCATTCTCTGAGCATGTTGCTTGCAAGTGTACTTGTTTGATAGACTCCCTGGTTAGAATCAGTACTCATTTTCCTTGCCAGGAAGAAAATAAGTAAAAAAAAAAAAAAAAAAAAAAAGGGAAAAAATTTGGTGGCAACTTAAAGGGTTTCCTTTCAAGGAAAAAAAAAAAAAAAAAAAAAAAAAAAAAGGAAGATAATTGATGGCAAGCTTTAAGGGTCATCACAGTATTTGCTTCCACTTCCATTCTTTTACAATAGCTTTAATGCTGTTCAGTTATGGACTTAAGTCTTCTCATTTTCTCTTACAAGCAGACCACCTCACGTTTTAAACATCTGCAGTAGTTCCAGCAATGAAACCAGGGCTATTGTAGCACTGAAATCTCTAAAATTGCAGTGATTTTCAGTTGGATAGTGATCCACTGTACATCTGGAAATGTAGGTGTTGCCCTCAGGGAGCTGTATTTGGCATAATTTCCTCCCTGGGAACAGGACACAATGAGATCACAGCTTCTCCTGGTCTCAGCTGTTGAGCAAATCCCTGTCAGGCCTAATAGCCAGTGCTCTTTTCCCCTTGATCAGCTGGGCTTTGGTCATTGCTGAGTTGAACATTGTTCACTAAATGAATAGCTCCCAGAATGCAAACTTCACCTGTTATCCTTCCATTTAGGAAAATTGAGAGTTTTTAGTCTTTTGTACTCTGCATTCAAGAGATGAGAGGAAAAAAACCCCACCTAAATGCCTCCATTTAAATGTAAATTTTGACTTTTCACGTCTGACTAGGGTGTTTGTTTTTATAAACAATATATGTATATAAATAAAAGCCATGGAATTGAAAGAACAAAACCCCTCTCTTGTTGATATTGATATATTTTCCACATAGTAATCTTTGCTCTCATCATGTTACATATTTTTCTGTTTCTTTTTACTTTAAAACTAATTTTGCTGTGAGAACAAGAACAGGAGATTGTTAGGAGGAAATACTCTTGCGCTGGCTTGTGCAGAGAAAACATGCCATCTGCCTAATGTGTTTCATCTTGTGTCAGTCTAAGATGTGTTGTTTGGGTTTAACATGCCAGTCACTAGCCTAGAAAGAGTGCAGGCAGCAGCTCTGACACATATCCTGGCTAGGGCTCCAAATCCTTCCTGCTTTTCAGAGACTATGCTTACTGTGAAATAGGCCACAAGATTTTGGGCAGAAGTTACAGTTCTCTTCACCTACTGTGTCCTTGCATTAGGGTCCGAGAGGCATTTGCACAAGGAATTGAAGTGGTTTGGGATATATTTTCGGTCTTCACCATATCACACTGTTAAGAAGCAAAAGGAAAGACTCAGCCTGAAAGTGGGTTATTTCAAAGAGGTCTGGCTGGTGGGTCTGAGGGGCTGGTGGTTGAGGATGTGGTGGTGTCTCCCCAGTGGCAACCACACAGTACAGGCTTCACCCTTCTCTGCTGTGTTAGGGAAGAGCTGGAGAAGCCGTTTGGCGTAGCATCACACAGAGACATGCACTTGAGTCCCAAAAGCAAAACAGTCATGCAATGGAGCCCTCCTTGCTCTGAACTGGCAGGTCTCTACTGTCTGTCTGTCTGGAGGTGGGTGAGAACGAGCTCAGCATCTATCCCTGCTCCACTGTGCAGTGTGGACTCGTCTGCCTGCAGGGACAGGGCACATTTTGGGGCTCAGCGCTGTGGTCAGGACCCACCAGTGGCCAGGTTTCAGAAATGGGGCCGCCTTCTTTATCAGATATTTCCTCTTTCGGTCACAGAATTCTTGCCTGATAAATGGATGGCGCATGTCTCAGCTGGGTAAATGTAGCTGGTCATATTTTGTTACGCTGTGTGTAATAAAGACTTTAGCTTATTTTTTTATTAAGAAAAGAAGTTGGCAGACAGCTTTAAATGTCTGCCTAAGGACAAAATGAACTGAGTTTTGTAGATAGCTGCTTTTTTTTTCTTAATAAATAAATAAATGGAAAGATTTTTATGTTGATAATAAAAATAACTAATGCAGAGCTTTTTCCACTAGTGCCTGGAGACATGGACAGATGTGGGATTTTGAAGGGATAAAGAATTGAAATCTGTTGGCAGGTAGTTGCTATAAAAATGACTATCCTTCCTGCCTCTTATTACAGACCAACATTCAACAAATGAAGAGTCTCTGAGAAAGCTAATGATGACAGGATCAGGTTCCAACCATCAGAGATAGCAGAAACCTCATCCCTTCAGAGAAATCTAAAGTTAAAGGGAAGTGGTTGGGAAAGCTGGGAGTTTTATTAAAGTATACTTCCGGACTTTCTCCGACTCACAATGTGGTGTGTGGGAGTGCGGAGGGGAGGAAACTGCCAGGGAAACTATGAAGAAACAGAGCGAGTTCACCAAAAGTTTGGTTTGCCCCTGAGTTGTCTGCCAAAGCTTTGTGCGATCACTTTCTACCTCCAGAGAACTTTCACTATGCTGCTGTTGCGTGCAGTTGGTTTCTGTCTTGCTGTGTGGTCTGTTGTTGGAATAAGAGGGTAAACCTTGTTTTCTCACTTTTACCCCTCTGATTCTCTCCCCCATTCCACTGCGGGGGGAGTAAGCGAGTGGCTGTGTGGGGCTTAGCTGCCTACCAGGGTTAAATCACAACAATATTGCTTTGCAATGCAATCATATTGTAGGGCCAATCTCCTGAAGCCATCAGTAACGTGTATCATAGAATTGGGTAGTCACTGTAGTGTTTGGTGACTCAACCTGAAAACAGCATGTGGATCATCAGTGTTGATGCAGCGTTTAGGAGAGCAAAGATCAAATGTTGATCTGATATACCTACAATTCAGAGCAAACTGCATTGCTGTCCATTATAGACAGCTGTAACAGTTACAGAGGAGAAAGATGAAAACAAGTTTAAAATATTTCTTTCTATTTAAAAATGCATTTTTACACTCACACACTTATAAAGGTGTATATATACACATGTAGAAGAAAAAGCAGACAAAAACTGCCTAAATGTCTAAGCCAACCATTGGCAGCGTGGGTCAGCTGCTGCTGTCTAGGGTGGGAAATACCCTTCTTCAGAGTCCTACTATACCTTTGTTTAGTTATGCCCTGGTGAATCCTCTTGAGATTGTCACTCTGATTATTTCTTATACCACTGTGCTGAATCTTGAGTCCCTGATGTTCTGCAAAACCTGAATATTCTTTCTGTAGGAAATGGTAAAAAAAATAGTGGTCCCCAGTATGTGCTTGCAGGGGATACATTGTCTTTGAGATCTTGTGACTTTACTTACAGGCACAGTTAGCTGCCCTGCTGTTTGGTCTGACAGGCAGAACACAAGGTGATATTGCCTGCAGCAATATGTTTACCTATTGGCCAATGTGGGTAGGGCAATATTGGAGGAAAAAAGTTTCAGATACAACTGATGCTGAAAAGTGCCTTGCAAAAGGCATGATATGTTGTGCTTTCAGTTGTAAAAGCAGATCCTTCCAAACTGACCATTACATTTTAGCTTTTATAGCACTGTACAGATAATAAATACTGCTAGATGTAAAGCACAGAGAAAACATTCTGCAGTTTGGTGCAAAATGCTATGCTGATCTGTCTCTGAGTAGGTCAAATCCAAGAAAACCTATTCTTCCAGTTGTGGATGAATCTTCGGTCAACAAGAGAATATCAGGGACAATTCTTTTTTTTATTTGTTAGCATGCTGTTCCTCCACTCAGTAGCTATGTCTGATGTATAGTCCCTAATCTCTTTCAGTGTCCTTGTGTTCCTGTTTATTGGCTTTCACTTTTGTCTCTTTCTTGGATGCGCTTGCTGCCTGCACTGAGTACAAGGAAGGAAAAGAAAGACACAACTTGCAAAGGAACAGAATAAGACGAATAAGACCATGGATAACTTCTGCCTGTGGTGAGGCTGTGCCAGGAAGATGAAGAGAAAGAGTTAGTTTGCTTTTCAGCTGTCAGTCACTAGTAAAGCACGTGCACAATGTCCATCCACAGCCTTCCTGTCTTCCCAAGCAAGTAGATGGCCACATAACCCTTGAATGACACATTTAGTGTTGTTTCCTTCCACCTGATTGGGCAGGTTTGCAGTCTGCATGCAGGTATGTTTGTTTCTTTCTTACTCCACATGGATCTATGTAAAATAAGAACAACCACTACAGGTCCTCTCATAGGTCCAACTAATCAGATTTTCTGGGTACATAGCGACAGCTGTTGTCAGTAGGTGGAAAAAGACACTCAGGGGGCTGTATAAGAAATTTTACATGTGTAAAATGAACCTTTACCTTTGATGTCCAGCTTGTAGTTATCATTGGTTTAGGGGCTTCTTGAGCTGAAAACTTTATGTAGAGCAGGACCTACCTTACAGTAATTTGTCTAATCTCTTTTTAAAGTACACAGTTTAAACTGTAGAAATATACATACTTTTCACCACCAAACGACACCTTAACTTTTTAGGAACTACAGAAGTCTCATTGTGCAGCATAAATTAAGGCCTAATTGGAAAATAAGAACAGTGATGCTGCATCAAACCCGAGGTCTATTTGGCTCACTATCCAATGACCTATTGCAGATGCTAAGGGGTAGACTAAGAACAGGGCAAAGCTTCTGGCAATGTGTAATTTGGGGATTTTCTGATAAAGAAATTCTGTCCACTGCTTTGTGTGTAATAAATTCAAAGAAAAAGATTTCATTATATTACCTAATTGATCTTTGAATTCATCTGTGTTTTGGCCAAAATCTGGTGACAGTGAGTTCTGCAGTGTAAGTATAAGCTAATTTAAAAAGCACTTTATTTTGTTTGCCTTAGGTCTTCTGCCTGATGACTTTATATTCTGCCAGCTGTTACTTATTTAGTAAGAAATAGTGAATAATGCTATATATTATTTGAGAGACTAGAGAAACTTGTTGTTATAGAGTTTGATTTGCCCACACGCAGTTTGTCCAATTGGAATAGTTCCTAGGAAATTAGGGAACAGGGAGTCATAACTCCGAGCCATTGTTTTTGAGTCTACCACTCTTTGCCTTCGTAATTGGAGGAGAGGCAGGCAATGTCGCTGGGCCTTATTTATGTACTTGCAAAGTAAAGACCGTGTACCTTGGTCAGAGGGTTCTGCGGAGGTATAATTAAAAGTTATTGGTAAAACACAAAACTATTAATACTGCTATGAAGTGAATAGTTGAACAGGAAGTCTTGAGCTTAATATAGTTTCAGGTGTATAAGCAGCAATTAATGATGACTGAAGACATTAAATGACTTGTGTATGGTTACACAGCAAGCAAGTGTCTGTCTAAGGAACAGTACCAAGGAGTGTTAGAACCCTCGATACAGCTACTGGGAGCATTTCAGCTGAGCAAACTTTCAGAATCAGACCAGAGCCAAATTGAATTATTTGGTGAAAACATGGTTGTTTAGATATTTCTGTTTCATAAACCAATTTTCTTGCTTTAATTATCAGAATAAGGAACAGTTACTGCCTCAGCTTCTTTCTTTCTCCCTCCCTCCCTTTTTCCCTTTCTTTGGTAGTAGGGAGACAGCTTTTCTCCCCAAAAGCTGTTGATTCTTTTGCCACAGTTCTCCCCTCTCTTTTCTGAAAAGCCCTCTTTCTGTAGAGCCGATGCTGTTCAGTAGCAGACAAGTGAGCAAGGTAGGATTTACAGAGCTTGTTCTGCGGGGCATATGGTGGCGACGTGCAAGTGAGGTCTGATGGGCAGAGCCAAGTGAGATCAGCAAAGTTTAGGGTGAAGTAATGCCCCAAGACCCAGTTCAATCCCAATGCTTTATTCTAATTATGCAGGCAACTAAAAACTTCAGACCTTGCTAAGGTCAAAACCCATATTGCTGAATATACGTTTGCTCCTATATGAGGGAGAGGGAAAGGATGAGAAAGAACAATGACTGTCCTTGTTCAGACTCACTCTTCAAGTTTTGGCTTGGGGTCAGGCCCAAAATCCAGAAAGAGTGTATTTCCTGGTTCCTATTCATTTAGGGTAAAAATTATACAAGAATTATCCATGCAGCTGACCCAAAAGTCTTGTCTAAACTTGATCTGGGTCTTAACGTTGTCTCTTTGGCCCCTCTCTAATTTAATATGCATTTGAACAGAAGTGGCTTCTTGATAGAGCCTTTCACCTCCAGGTCACCCTTTCAAATCCAATTCAGGCCTGTCGTGACCAAATGTTACTACCATCTGACGGCTCTTCTGTGTCCTGTGTGAATTGTTGGCTTCAGTCCAGTAGCTGGTGGACAGGTGTCTGAATTGCAAAAACTGCCAGAGCTGACACTAACTGGACATCTCTGCAGAAGGGTCAAAGAGTGAATCAGCCTGGCAGATGAATTAATACTTAACTTGTATGCACTGTGATGCTTTATATCTTCAGAATGCTTTACAAACGTCAGCTAATCCTCAGGAGGTGGTGTTATCTGCACTGGCAGGTGAGAGAAGCAAGCAGATAAAGAACCAGGATCAGAATATGCATGTTGCTGACCTCCCACTCTGAGGCCAAGACTACAAGTTTAGCTCCTTTCAGGGCTACTGATGGGCACACCAGTGCAGGGTTCAAGTTCACTGAAGGGGGTCCCGTGTTCTGTGGATAAAAGCATCCCTTACTTTTTAAGACAGGCAGGAAAGCAGTGTTGATGGACATGCCATCCTTTTGCTGTATGAATCCATGGAACCAACAGAAGTCTCTTCTCCATCCTCTTTGAGGCACTAATGGGTCATGTCAGATTATGCCTATCATTAAGAGGTATCATTATTCAGATTGAGAACTTGCTGTGTAACAGGATCAGTAAATAATTACTTTTGAATGGCAACTGGGTTGGAGTGGTTTATCCTGAAAGACAACAGCTCTCAGAACATCATTGAAATAATCTGAAAAAAATGCATGAAGCGTTATGAAGAATTACTAGAAGGTCATGCAGAGTTAGTGGTACATCAGTGTTTGCAAGCTGCTTCTGCAGGGACACTTAAAAGACATTGTCAGTTTGTGTAAAGGTCTCTACAGGAATAAGGAGAAATTGGCTTTTGTGCTTCATATCAGTGAGAATAAAGAGTGGTTCTAAACTGGCATTTTCCCTTCTCTGGAAGCAAGATGAGGAACTTTTTTTTTAAAGGATTTTAACCTTTAGAAGGTTTTTAAAAATAGTAAACTACTTTTCTACTATTAATTTCTTATGTAAACAATTGCTGTCGTTGCCATGGTGTTTACAAAGCTGAATGGAACAGGTGGTCCATGAGATGATGAATGGAAAGAGAAATGTTGTCCCTATGGTTACAAAGGGGTAGTGGCATTTCTTCTGAAATAGTGCCTCTAATAAGGTGTAGTTTACATCATCTGCAAAACTAGAGACAACGCTGTAGGACTGACTTGTCAGAAGTTATAAAGAATGGCAGAGGAAAACGTTCTTGAAAGTATGTGAATTTTTTTTTTTTTGTGAGGGTTTATGCTGGCCTTTTCAAATTTGGGGGAAAAAATATGGGGAGAAGGTAGATGTAAGAAAGGCGATTTGGGTAAAATTCACCTTTCCAGGAATCCAAATGCAGGTATTTCAGGGGAAGCTTGAAAATATGAACCATATCCAGACAGTCTGAATTCCACCCCATATTCCCTTGTATAGTCAGAAGGAGACGTGCTGTGCATCCCTAAAGAGCGATTCAAGGCACTGGGCAGGTTTCCCTGGAGCTGAGAGGGCCAGGACTGAAGCTTTCTAGCTGAATGTAGACTGCTGAACCTATGATGCCGAATGGTCAGTTTTCCTTTATTTTCCTTATTAGCACACTGTGCTTGCGTTTTC
Organism: Aptenodytes forsteri; assembly: GCF_000699145.1. Taxonomy (NCBI): domain Eukaryota; kingdom Metazoa; phylum Chordata; class Aves; order Sphenisciformes; family Spheniscidae; genus Aptenodytes; species Aptenodytes forsteri. The sequence goes on along the minus strand of NW_008796165.1, from coordinate 6,844,538 downwards.
TGGTGTCACCACTGTAGGCGTTGCAAAGTAACTAAGCATGGGGTATGGTGTGTATGTCAAAATGGATATATTTGAGACCTATGCAGAATTTTCTTTTGAGAGATTCTGGACCTGAGGAGGCATCAAAGATGAATTTTCTAAACAGTACTGGGCAGTTTTTTTTTTTCTCCTGTTTTTATTTTTTTTTTTTTTTGTGTGGGTTTATGCTGGCCTTTTCAAATTTGGGGGAAAAAATATGGGGAGAAGGTAGATGTAAGAAAGGCGATTTGGGTAAAATTCACCTTTCCAGGAATCCAAATGCAGGTATTTCAGGGGAAGCTTGAAAATATGAACCATATCCAGACAGTCTGAATTCCACCCCATATTCCCTTGTATAGTCAGAAGGAGACGTGCTGTGCATCCCTAAAGAGCGATTCAAGGCACTGGGCAGGTTTCCCTGGAGCTGAGAGGGCCAGGACTGAAGCTTTCTAGCTGAATGTAGACTGCTGAACCTATGATGCCGAATGGTCAGTTTTCCTTTATTTTCCTTATTAGCACACTGTGCTTGCGTTTTCTGGTGTCACCACTGTAGGCGTTGCAAAGTAACTAAGCATGGGGTATGGTGTGTATGTCAAAATGGATATATTTGAGACCTATGCAGAATTTTCTTTTGAGAGATTCTGGACCTGAGGAGGCATCAAAGAGCCAGTCTTCTGGGAATTTCTGAATCTTTTCTGAACCCAAAGGGGCAAACTCCTTATGCTGTGCCAACTGTTGTATGCCCGTTTGCTTCAAACAGTGGTTGAGCAGTAAGAGTACAAAGTCTGCCTGGAGGCTGTTATGTTTTGTACCACTAATGACAAGCCATGGTTTTAGCAGCTTGTATAAAACATTGCAAGGAGCATATCCTATCCCCTATATGAAATATTGGAGTGAAGAAGGCTTTTGGACACTCTCTCTCTAAACCAATTGCTGTGCCCAAGAATTAATAAAATCCATATTGAAGTGACAGCTGGTGGACAGAGCTGGCTTCTTCCTGCATCAGTTGTCTCTCTAGTGGCCCATGTTCTGGGCTCAATGCACATTTATCCTTTTATTATGGCATTTATTGATTATTTATTTATTAAATCTCTGTTTCCTTAAGAATCATAATTGCACTGTTCAAAATCTAACTTTGGTCATATCAGCACCAGCTATTAACATCACTCTTTCCCTTTGCTCTTTAATTACTGACCTTCCAAAGGCATTCAGCTAATGCAATAAAAATGCAGACAAGTGAGAGTATATTTTCTTAAAACTTTACATGGCATCATGAACCAGTTTCCAGTTTCTGTGCTACTTTGACTATTTCATATCTTGACAATGAATGTGCACTTTTATTCTTTATCCATGATTTCTTCCATTTTTCCCCCTCCCTAATTTATAAGTATATTTCTCAAGCTGCCAGAAACTTTAGACTGACTCAGGAGAACAGTGGAAAGTGTGTGTCGCAAAGGCAGGGATTCAAATGAACTTTAGAGCAGAAATTCGTTTGCTTATTTATTTATTCTGTTTTTATGTGGTAAGTGGCAAGACGAGGCAAAGACGATTCTTTTCAAGGGGGAGAATGTTAACTGTTTTCTAGGAAGTGGGGTTCAATCATTGTCTCTGTCAGTCTAGTGAGTGATTTCTGTTTCCACACGGAGAGAAAAGAAAGACCAAGTCTGCCTTTGTTTTCTCCAACTCTGTAAGCTGGGTCATCCAGGTAATTACAGCTTTACTTAAGAAAGAGAGTGTCTGATAGAAAATATCTGCTGCTGCTTGTAAGCACAAAGAAAAGACACTTAAGGGAATTAAATTGCATGATGATTTTCATAAGACATCTGAATCATTTTGCATTCCACCTCTAAAGCAGAAAATGATGAGTTTAATATCATATTGTAGGATGTAATTTATAAGTCTCTCAGAAGGCAGCTATGGCATCCAGAGATGTTTGAGTCTGGTTATTCATTATTTTCTGCTTAAAGGCTGGAGCAAATGCGACTATGAGGCTTTGAGCCACCTCTAAATTTATTCCCATTCTTACTTGTAGATGCTACTGCATTAGAAGCCATAACCAGGGTGGGTTCTGCTGTGTAGATACTGACAGATACCCCTGTGGTTTAACAAGCAGATAGGATTGGTTTATGTTTTAAGTGTAAATGCACACATACGTTTATTAACTTCATTCTCCCTATCTCAAAGAGAAACAATTTCAGAAGGTCAGCTCTCTGCTGATTTTTCTGAAATTCCCATCAGTAGGTGACATGTATTTAATAAAATGTTAATTCTGTGATCCTGCCTAAATTACAGGAGATCAGTAATTATGCCAAAATCTTCCAGAGAACCTCAACTGAAATATGAAACTTTATTCCCTAGCTTAAATTTGTAGCGTGGCAGTGAGTGAAACAGTTCCTACACATAAAGTACTTATGTATGAGTCTAAAGAGAGAGAAGAAATACCATTATCGTTCAAGAACGATGTTCCTTAATTCTTTTGCGAAACTTGTCTGCAAACAAATTGTCTACTACTTGGTCTACTACTTGGGGCATGAGGTGGCAAACTTTGAGTTTAATGGCCCAGTGACTGGGCTGTTGTCCATTTTAAAGCCACAATATCTTTGTGTCTGTGAATAAAGAGAATTTTTCCATTAGGAACTCGTGTTATATTAACAATGCACTGAATTATTTTGTTCTGTAATGGAGAATGCTCAAGATGTTCCCCTTTGACAAAATACTGAATGTGATGAGAAGAAATGTGAAACGCTGCAATACTGTTCTGCTCACATACAGCAGTGTCTCGGAGTAGTACATCTAACTGGCAATTACTCTAGCAATGTTTAACAACTTACTGATTAGGATGGACAATTGCAAATTTGGACTACATTTAGTGGGCAGGAATATGTAAAATAGAGTTCTTTATATGTTCAGTAGGAAGGTAAGGAACAAAGACCAGAAAAAACAGTTGAATAATTATTGTGGGCTGACTTAGGAAATGACTTCTGAAATACGTTGTAATGAATGACTGGATAAATGTTTTTAAACACTTGTCTGAGTGATGAGCTACCTGTTGAATGTCATGGTTTCCAAATAAGTGTTCTGGAAGCTTAATCTTCAGGTGAAGGTGATATCTGTGAAGGACACTGTTCCCTCACAAATAACGCTTGTAACCAGACTATTTGAAAATGGTTTTGGTGGTCAAGAAAGATCTTCAAAGAAATTTCAGCACCCCAAGAGATTCTCTAATATTCCCTGGAATACTTTTATCAGCAATTTTTTTAGTAAGAATCCTAGGAGACTTTAGAAAATATTCTCTAGTGATAGTGTTAGACTGGATGACTTGATCAATTGAATACTAAGCTGAGGCTCAGGTCACCCATGTTCTGCAGGTGAATTTCTTGCTGGATAGCCTATGGAAAGTTCTCTTAGTAATCTGTGCCTCTGTGTCCCTGTTTGTAGACACCTTCTTTTGGAAACAATTTGATAACTATGGATGAATAAGTATAGTATGACACAGCACAAATCATACAGTTTATGCCAGCACCTTTAGTTGTCTTAGGACACAAATGATACTAGTCTATTGTTATATATCTCGCCATGCTTCTCAATTACTTTATATTAGTAAATATGTCCCTATGAAGAATTCTGTCTAGTTGTTCTAAAATAAGTATGACTTAGGTCACTGACTTCTATGTGAAGGACATTCATGCTTTACAAATATCCAGTTTAACTAGATTATTTCCTCACTTCATCATCAAATCACTGTTTTGAGACTACAACATGTTCTGTTTTATGATGATATGCCAGTGTGCATCTGATCTCATCAAATTCTGTTTCTGATGGGGAAATTATCTTATGAAAAATAATATTACTCAATCTTTGGTTTTAATTTCTGTATGCTTGGAGAGGAAGAAAATCCTATGTGGTATTTCATCCTGTCAATGCTAATCTTTCTCTTCAGTGCTATATCTCCGAATAGCAGATGTGTGCTTTATTGCAGTGTTGGTCCTCTATAGTACAGCATAATGTTTTGGCAGGAACAAACAATTTATTGTACTAGAGTCAAATACAATCAAATGTTCCTTTTCCTATGAAGCATGGTCAGATATTGATATTACATTAGCTAACATTTTAACATAGGAGAGGCTTAATAAGATACAGTATTACTCTCTCTAGGCTGTTTAATTAAACTAAACAGTCACTGTGTATTGTACGTTGGTTTTCTGCCAAGGGAAAGTAAATCTGTATCATATTAGTTTCACATTCCGAATTATGTTCTCCCCTCATTGGAGACTCTCTAGAAGAGCTGACACTGCTGTCACATGAACTGCATAATACAAACTGTGTTTGTATTACATTGGACTGTCTTGTAGCTCAGTATTCTCCAGTAGCCTGAGCAAGTCTGTGCAGACGAGAGATGTGGCCAGAGAGCTACATGTTGTATTTTACTGGCCAGGGTCCCTATTTGCCACCGAGGGGTACAGGGCTAAGCATCGTAATCCGTGTCCTGCTAACAGAGTTGTTCTCCATCCCCCTGTTGGGACAGGGAGATCTGAACTGTAACCCTCTGGTCACAAAGAAGGTTCTTACTGGCCCCATGGTGGCCAGGTGACAGGGGTGGGTTTGTCACTGTCTAGTCACAGAGCACCATTTGTTCAGGACCAGAAGTTGCAAGAGTTTGAGGAAACTCTGGGTAATCCTGTGGCATCTGCCCTGGTAGCATTTTAGTACTGGATGTCGCCTTCTCACTGCTGTCAATGGCACTGTATGTGGGGATCAAGGTGAACATTCAGTCTTTGCCACTGATGGCAGGGGAAGTAGTATCACTTATATATGATGTGAGGAAAAAGATGCATCCCTGGACTGGAGACTTGAGCAGCGTTTTCTTACAGAGCCTCCTGACACTGAATTGCCAGTCCAGGAAGGGTATGGGGAGAGCAGGCACCTCTGTGTTAGGGGGTCCTGGTGTTTTCTTTTGAAGCAAGAGTTGATGCAGAATCACATGGGAAGCTACAAGCGGAGAGGCATTCAAGGCATTTGCTTTTGGGAGTTGTTCTGTTGAGTTACTACTACAAAGCGGAGTATGACAAAAACATTTGCGGTATTTCTCCTTATAAACCAAAATAAACTGCACAGGAAATACTGAAGTCTTTTTCTACACAATTTTGAGCCTGTCTTTCCTGACAGAAGGGTACATCTGCATATTGCAATGCAGAACTGTGCAGACATGGCAAAGCTATGCCCGAACAATCATGCTCTAGAACTGGAAAGTGCATATTTTTATCAGTGGCACTAAGCCCTGTATCAAAGTGAAGGATAACGTTTTGGCTCTACTTTGCACAGTGTCTTGTGCTGCATAAAAGTTCCAGCCTTCTCAGAACAGGTAAATAAATGTCTATCATGGTCCTGTGTTGCATCTCACATGCACCCACATAGAGGCATGAATGGCTGGATGCATCAAAGCAATGTCTTTAACATGGCTCTCTGACGATGGCACCATGGTTAGATTCAAGGATGGCAGTATTGGATTTATGGGAGACTTCACCTACATAACACAGCTTTGATTTATCTCATGCTGAATGTTTTGTTGTTGTTTTCCCTCAACAGAAGATTAACCTGGAGTTCTATATTGACATCCATGCCCACTCCACCATGATGAATGGCTTCATGTATGGGAACATCTTTGAAGATGAGGAAAGATTTCAGCGACAGGCTGTTTTTCCCAAGCTCCTCTGTCAGAATGCCGAAGACTTCTCTTATGTAAGCAATGTTTCTTTTAATTAATTCTTCCTAATTTTATTTTTTAATGATAAATGTCTGGCTTAATTGGATTGTGTGGATTTTATTTTAATATGAATAGGAGGCTACTTAAATTTTTTGTCCTTAGCAGCTACCATCTTCCCTCTTATAATTATATTATCCAAAAGTGGTAAGTTGTGATCTTATGTATTGTCATTGGACACATGAACAGAGGCAGGTTCTTCATCTTCCATATTATAACCTTTGGTTCTGAATTATTGGAACACTTAGTTTTTATCAGAAGATCTTTTGTCTTTTGATCAACTGGATCAGATTTATTGTTTCATTGTTTATATTATATTGGCACATTTTTTACTTGTACACTTTAAATAATAGTATAATAGCAAATAGAAGTAAAAATAATAAACTTGAAAGAAAAGGTTAGATAATTTTCTGTTGAAAGTTGTGACAAAGGCAATGTATGCTTTTGAAATTCTTTGATATTACCATGGAAAACTGTTCTGCAAAAAAATCTGCAATTGCTCAATACATGTCCTGTAACTTGGAAGAAAGTATATGTGTAGGTATCTCTGGATATTGGAAATAAATGGTAAACTCCTAAAAATGAGTTGGAAAGGGGCATATGTTTTTAAAGCAAGCTTCAAATAGAGTAGAACAGATCCTTACCACACATTGCTTGCAGTAGCTCTGCGGAAGTCAGTAGATTTAAGACTCTGGTCCAGTGTGTTGCAACTTTGTGTCCAAGTATGACATCCTGGCCCTTTCGATAGCCTTTTTTGTGCATCAGTTTTCCTTGAAAGTTGTGCAAGCAAAACACACAATGCCCAAGCCTGCCTGCAACTGCTTGTTCGCTCCTCCTGGCCCACCTTACACACCTGTGGAACTGCCAGCTAAGCTACTTCTATACAACTGTCCCTTGCTCTGTTTCAGTCTGTGCACTCCAGGTTTGCATAAGTGGACAGTCTTTCAAGTAAGAGGTGTTTGGTGTCCCATTTTGCTTTGACTGGGATAAGGAATATTCAGAAACGCAACTCAGCCAAGGCAGTGGGAACTTTCAGCCATGAGCTGTGAGGAAGGAAGGCAGTGGATGACATTTGGCAGCTATATAATGGAAACAGGCTCAATTAAAAATTGCTTTGGAATCCTGCACCAAGCAGAGAAGAGCAGAAGAACCTACTGCTTGGGCCCTGATTTTATGTCTGCTGTGTTCTTAACCCTCTTTGTTACCCACCATACGTTTTCCCAGACTCTGCTGTCCCCTTTTTGCTTATACTTCATCCTCCTGGTACAGAGAGGTAAACCTGGGTCTCCTCTCAAAGATGGGGACAGCTAGGGCATGGTGCCTGCCTCCTCTGCAGTGCCATCCCAACCAGCTTGTGGCAGAGGTGGTGGGTGGAGGAGGATAGGCACCCTGCAGCATTCCATGTGTTTAGCTCTAGAGAAACAAAATCTAAAAACAGATACAAAAGCAGACAAGTCTGCACAGCAAAAGAAACCGTAATTGGAAAAAAAGCCATTTTCATCATGGCAGGAATGTTAGCCTAAAGCTTTCTCATCAAGATGCAGTAGAGATTTTTTTTGTCTTGTGTTTGTGCATATTGCACTGTGGAGTTTGAGTGGGAAGTGAGTATAGAAATGCAGTTGTGCCACTGTTTTCTTGACAGACCTGTTCCAGCAAAAGGAAGGAGGAATTGAAACCTCCTGATTCCTGTTTGTTTCTCTCTTCTATGGTAGTTTATTTTATGCAAGAGTGGGAAAAAGTTTGGATCAGTCTCTGACTTTTCTAAGGCTAGGCAGAAGATATCCTTTCCTCTGTCTTTTCTATTCCCAGGAGGGGGACCTCTAGTAGACCAAACATTCCCTTTTCTTCTTGGCATCAGCAGTGGCAGCTGGCCAGGTAATGCCTGGGAGGGTGTGTGGCTGCTGTTGCTTCCTCTGTTGCCTCATAGTATTGTTTAACTATTGTCAGTATTGTTTAACCATTGTCTGTATGTTTTGAGGGTTCAGGGGACTGCTGCAGTTTGAAGCTTTCTGCAGTCAACCACTGCAAGGGCTTCTCAGAATACTGTCCATAATGCAGAAGACTGAATCTATATTAAATGAGGAGAGAGAGCAGCTGCATCTGTTTCCAGCTGTTTGGAGCCTGGGGAAGAGCGAGTTGGGTTCAAGGAACAGCCTGTTCTTGTCCAAGAAGACCTCAGTGATTGAGTTTCTTATCTGCACCTGGTTGTTTCAAAAACACATTATAGATAAGGGGGCATTCACAGATCATAGCAATGAAAACCTGCAATTGATAGGAGTTTAGAAATTTTGTGCTCAAGTGTGGGATTTCTCTCTGTTACTGTGGGAGATTAAGTGTTCCTCTTAGCACAAGTCTTGGTTGACAAAGGGAAAATCTTTGAGAAAATGACGTAGGAAATAGAAGCCAATAGCTAGAAACCCAGCACAATCTCTCTCCTTTGACTCTCAATCTTCTTTCTGTAGAAGCTGGCAATTGGATATATATGTTGGCATCCAGTGCACCACAGTTTGACCTAGGTGCTGCTGGCACTCAGTACATAGGGCTTTCAACTCACATCCTACTGGTCTCTTGAGACCAGAAGCTTTTCCCCTGCCATCCATCCAAGCCATTCTTCTCAAGGCAGCTGAGGAGATAGAAGTGTTGGAAAAGGAGACAGCCACAAAGTGTCCGATGTGTGAAGCAAGAGGAGTGAATATTACTGCTGTCTCCAAGTGGGAAAGTCTCTGTTCTCTTGTTTTCAGCTCCAGCCATGTGGGTTATGTGACTGGTTGGAAATATCAGGGGTGAAGTTTGCTGCTCGAAAGAGAGGAAAGGAATCCAGAGCTTCCTGCATTTAAAAAGGGGGAAAAAAAGTGTTGAAGATTAAAAATAGTGTATGTAAATATGCCCTATTGACTGCTCAAAGGGAAGGGGGGAAGTGCATCGTTAACATTACCAGGCTGGTGTTTGAAAGTGTGGGAATGGACCACTGTTGTTACTAATTAATTTTCCAAAGCTTCAGGAGGTCTCATTTACATTGTATGCTGCTGCGGCCATTTGTTGGGATTATAATACTTCAACAGCAGCACTTCAAGTGAAAACTGGCGGCTGCATGAAGTGTTGTCCATAATTGACTAGCTCCATGTCTTCACACAGCACAGAGACAATGTTCCATTATGTTATCCATTGACAGTATCATTGAAAAGATTACTCTCCTTAAAGCATCTGTCAACCTTGATTGATTTACAAGGGACAAAGAACTGAAAAGGTTTGAAGTGCGGGTACAATTTTTGCCACCATTTAGCATACATAATGGTTCTCCTTTGATGTCAAAAGCTCATCTTCTATTAATAATGCAGAGGGCTTTTGAATGCAGGCTACTTGTATGGAGTTCCACACTAATAACCTACTTGCTGTGAAATGGGATTCACTTTGGAGAAGCAGTCATTTGTCTGGGTTTTACATGTTCGGAATGAATCCCGACTCAAAGGGATTTCTTTCAGTGCTCTGCGTGATTGCAGCTGAGCCCTGCACGGGTTAGGGAAAGCAGGCAAATCCTAGCCTGCTCCTCCAGCCGAGAATCTGGCAGAAATCACGCAGCCAGATGCAAAGGAGCATGAACAACAAGCCTAAGATGATGCGATCAAATGCCTTGTGCCGTTTTGTCTGGCAACCTTCTATTAATATACTTTAGAGTGCATTTCATGCCTGGACTGCTTTTTTCACCTGTCATTTCCAATAGGCCTTTTTATTTAAATGACAGAATCCAAGGGAGATTGGTGATTAGAGTAGGGGATGGATAGGGGATTTGTGCCTGCATGCCTATTGTAGGACCAAAGGCAAGTCACCCAATGTCTCTGTACCCTATCCGTTGAGCAGAACACTTAATGTCACAGTACTCTGGAAGGCTGACTGTGGTTTGCAGGTAAAAGTTGTGAAAGGGACCAGAAATTCTTCATTTGTACATGACTTCAGAAACAGAGGCCTGCCTTTGGTTTAGCTGTCAGCACGTGAAGAAGAAAGCGAAAGAAGAGCTGGGAAGTTTTGCTCCCAAATAAATACATGAGACGTTCTTGGGCAGCTGTCTGGGGAGAAAGGACGAATTCTGTAAGGAAAACATTTTATATTTTCAGAGTTTAAGAAGGATATTTTTAAACATTGGGGAGTAAATATAATCTGTATGAAAGCTCTAACAGTGAGAGCTGACAAGCTCTTTTGAAAGGCTGACTCATTGGGTTTTAGGAGCAGCTATTGACACCATGTCTGAGTGCATTGCACATCAGCCATGGCTAGGAGTTGTTGCAGTATTTGGAGGGGTGTTCTTCATTTGACCTTTCTTGTTCTGGAGAGTGGATTAGTCATAACGACCAGACACAAGCACTTGAGCATTTCAAGAACCTGCTAGTCTTAGGGGTGGCTAATTTTGACCTTTGTGACAGTATGAGAGGAGACCATCTGTTCTCTTTGGTTCATTTAAAAGAAACAACCACAGCCATTCTTGGATGGCTTTATCACTTTGTAAAGATTGCTTTTCTTTGCAGTTAAAGGAAAAAGACTGGCCAGAGGTACTTGGCTTAATCTTCTTGCTTTTTTTCTTTGGACTCTGAACTGGGGACTTGACCTTTGTGACAGTATGAGAGGAGACCATCTGTTCTCTTTGGTTCATTTAAAAGAAACAACCACAGCCATTCTTGGATGGCTTTATCACTTTGTAAAGATTGCTTTTCTTTGCAGTTAAAGGAAAAAGACTGGCCAGAGGTACTTGGCTTAATCTTCTTGCTTTTTTTCTTTGGACTCTGAACTGGTGGTACTTGGGATCCCTTTGAGTTCTCATTTCATTTTCCTGTATTCAACCTCCCAGCAGAGCACCTTCCTTAGAAATACTGTTTGTCATCCTTTGTGTGCCATGGTTAACCAAAGACCCTGATAAAAACTTGGGGTCCCCTTATGTTGGGCACTGGGTAACTACTGAGAAAGTCCACAACCCCAAGAGCTTCCAGTCATGCTGGGAAAGAGAGAGAGTGGGTGGGAAGTGACTTGCTTGAGGAAATCGGAGAATAAAACCCAGGTCTCCAAAGTGCCAGTCTCGTTTCTTTGTCAGCAGTTCCCTATGTTATATACCAAGCTGCACACTCAACAGTGAAGTCTCAACAACCCACCCAGTTTCCTGCAGGGAAACATGTCGTTAACCCCAGTGCCATGACGCGGTGACCTAAAACATATTTTTGAAACTATCATTGTCTCAGCAATATGCAAAAATTCAGATATGGAATGATTTGCCCTAGTACTTTTTGTTGTGTTTTTTTGTTTCTGTTTGTTTTGTTTTGGCTTTTTTTAGCCTGGATATCTAAAATTGAGCAACCAAGAAAAAGATTTTAATCTGTCTATATTTTCTGTTGTTTTCCTTTTATCCACGTACTCCAGGTCTGTTCTCATTTCCACAGCACCCCCTTCATCCATCCAAGCTTTCTTAGGGAAGATGTGTTCCTTCCAGCAAACCTCCTCCCATCTACCTAGGGCAGCCTTGCTGGGCTCTTATCACTTACCCTGGCTGCACATCTCCCTCTTAGTCTTGTGATCCGTATGACTAATCCCAGTGTGTTTTGGGCTATGTCTGAAGGAAGTGTTGGCACAAGTGCCTGAGGGAGTAATAACAGCTCATGAACATTGAATGAGCAAATCCCAATAATCTGTTCCGAAATAAAGAAGAACCAGTTTGTGTTGCATGTGGCTGGGCAGGGAAGGGGGAGCAGCAAGCAAGTTGCTCAGACCTAGAATTCATCCCGAAGTAAAATCCATACTTACTTGCACCACTGTCTCCTAAGTGTCTTTCTGCTGTTTTGGCAAAAAAGACCCTTGTCCCAGGAAGGCAAAAGCTGTTGCATTTAGGTAGGTTTTCTTAACATCATGCAAGCTTAACAGATCTACTCAGAAATCTCTTAAAACCTGAGCACAACAAATGATCCTACCTTCTTTTTTTGTTGTCTTATACCAGGGCATTTCCAGGAAGACAAATACAGCTATTATATGCTTTAGCACCCCTCTGGGATGCATTTCTGCTCGCTGCTTCTTGGACATGTTGCTCCATAAGTTCATTTATTTATTTATTTATTTATCCTGGAGGCTGGGTGAGGGGAGAGAGAAAACATGTTTCTGGTGGCACAGGGAACAGATTGTAATGCCTGTGCTTCTAAGCATTATAGGTTTTGGTCTCACAAGAACTCTGCCCTCTGGAGAGTTGTGGCTAAATGAAACTGCTCCATTACGTGGTGCTGAACCAGTCCACCCCTCTTTTTATACAGCGAGTTGAATTAATTTATATTGCAAATAAAAGGAAAAGGAGGGGGGAAAAAGTGTTTGAGTAAATGGATTTTCTTTCAGTACCTTCTTGCTGTGTTGTTTGTGCATATAGGAGTTGACAGTCCCTTCTCCATCCCCACACAGGTAGAAATTTTGAATATCCACAGAATAAACAAGTTTTCATAGCAATTTTATGGTGTATTTTCAAAGACCATCATTACTCTTACCTAATGTCAACAAGCTGGGAGCAGGTGACAGCCTCCCAGAGTAGCACACGTGAAAGGAGCTCCTTTGCATTCAAATGCAAGCTACCTCTCTTGCAGAGCGCTGCGAACTTCACTCAGCTGGGACAAACTGTGCTGTGAAGGAGGGGCAGGAAGCTGGTTAAGAACTGGACACCCGTCCCCCTCCCAGGATCTCTTTCTGGGTATTACCTCTTTAACTATGTGATATTTTAACATATGTAGAATACAACTCTGTTTCAGAGAACTGTTCCGGATCAGTGAGAGAGCCCAGGAGGAGTCTGAGCAATGGGCTGTACTGGGTTGCTCTGGGAGCAGTGTACAGCAAGCTCCTTAGGAGGGGTTGTAATCTCCTGATTTAAACGTACAAGTGAGCAGAACATCTCTTTGCCACAGAACAAACCACTTTTCCTGCAGACTATTCAAAGCAACTGCATGCATGATGGTTGTATTTCCCTTTCTGCTTCTCATTGTCCTAAGTTTCTGTCATTTGTATAAATGATTATGAAAGCACTCCCAGGAGACCGCACGCACGCTCATAAAACTATTGTAAAGAGAAGTATTGCAGGCTATTGCTAGAGGCTATTTTATTGTATATTTTGAGGAAACGTCTCATTTTCTACTGACAAATAGGGAAACTGAGAACTCCAGAGACACGAGTTATTTTCTAAATGGTGTGATTATTCTGTAGAGCTTAGACTAGGAAATGCCAGTTTTGGCATCTTTGGGGAACGATGTGCTCTGAGAAGCAGAGGTTGCTATAGGGGGGGGGGGGGGGGGGGGGGGAGCAGATCTTTTCTTCATTATTACCCTGAAGCATTTGCAGATCCCTTATTTGTGTATGTCACTGGTCACAGCTCCGGCTGGCTCTTTAAAGGGAGATAAGTTCCAGACTAATTCTCTGGTTTATGGGTGACGGGTTTGTGCATAGGTTAATGGCTGAGTAGGTGACATCGTCACGTGTGGCTAAGTGCAATTCTGGTGACAGGGAGAAGCAGGCTCCCTGAAGAAGGAGCTGAGAGGACTTGAGGAAATATGTTTTGGGAGACAGTACAGAGTGTGTGTGTGTGTGTGTGTGTGTGTTCGGGGTGGCAGAATCTAGTGGCAAGAGGAGCTCCAACTGAGGCTTGCTTACAGGGTGGGGTGAAATCTGCCTCCTTCTCTTGCCTTTTCTGAGTAGGTTGTGATGGGCTGCTCAACTCTGTAGGGGAGCCCTTGACTGACTTTGTGAAGGTCTCGGGTAAGGCCATCGCCACCCTGCTTTGTCTGGCTGCAGGATGTTTAAGAAGCTCTTTCAGAAGAGCTGCTGTTTTAATTTGGATTCCAGTTGCATTAGCTGCTGCGGTGAAGCCAGTGAACTCAATAAACATCTTCAGTGCTGTAGCACTCGGGGAGGTGGGAGCTGTGAGTACAACCAGTTTCAGTGCATGTGAGGATGAATTCTGGGGAATGTGAAACGCGGGCCAAATCCCTGCACTGGTGCTGCCATTGTAACTAGTCCAGGGCGCAGAGACAGGCAGCGAACTGTGGAGACCTCCATCAGTCCTGGAGCTGTACGGCAGAGCACTTTAGAGAGCAGAGCATGGATATTAATAAGCAGTGAAAAGAAAAGTGCAGCTATTGTAATTCTCGCAGGTGAACAGCTGAAACCCTGAAGCATGAAACCCAGTTGCTTTTCTAACTACAGTTTCCAAAAAGGGAGCTCATTTGGTAGTTTTGGTTTTGAGGCATAAACTGAGAGCTTATAAAGCTCCCTCCTTCCAACTCCTCTGCTAATGACCATGCAAGTATGTGTTTTTATCAGCAAACTTAAGCAGGCATGACTGAAAGACACTTTGGAGGGATGGGGAGGGGGAAAGATCTGGTATTCCTTCACTACACATTAAAGGGATAATGAAGCCCCTCAGGGAGCAGATGTATGTGTGGTGACAAAGTACCTTTTAACGGTTATTTCTCTGAGGAGAATTGCACTTTAAAGTCTGACAATGTGGTGCTAGGCAGGTTGTGTTCATGGTATTCCTACAATGCGATGCTGCCTTTAAGAAAGGGTAGTTGCTGTCTGCTTTCCACTGAACAGTGGGAAGAAGGCAAAAAGAAAATGGTGAAAATCTCTTAGGATTTGGGGCTATTTGGTCTCCAGGTTTCAGTTTCAGGCTTTTCTCTCTCACATTCTTAGGACAGGTCAAACTGTTTCAGATCTCCTCTGCACACCTTTTCTCAGATTTCTGCAAATCAAATTCTAGTTCAGAGAATATTCCCTTGTTAAACCCAAACTTTGCTGCCCACCTCAGTGTTTCCTACCAGGCACAGACGTTATGAAACAAAATGCTGCCAACTGCAGAGCCATCAGTGAGAGTGAGTGAGAGCACTTTTCACAGGCATATCAGTCCAATCTGTCTGTCCCTAAGGTATCTGGAAAATCTCCAAGTAATGGGATCCCTCTGAAATGATCCTGAACTTTTCAAAACCTCCTCTTCCCAAATTTCAGTAGTCACAAATGATTTTGAGATGAAATATATTTTCCTTCTGTGCATCAGAAACACAGCAAAGCTGCAAGGTGAGATGAGTCAGGGAGTAATTTTGAGCTCTGTTCCCATTTCATCATGTGTCTGCTCCCAGAATCCTTCCTCTTTACCTGCTGCCTCTTTCAGATCAGCTTTCTGCTACCGTCTGCCTTTGGGATTTTTTTTTATTTTTCCCTTTCCTTTCCTTTCCAATAATCCCATCTACATTTCAGATGCTGGTTGCAGCTTGTTTGTAAAATAAATTGGAAGAAGGCTGCCTGATAGCAGCCTCCCAAATGCCACGATTTCCAAGTCTCCAGACTCAGTTGGCATGGAGTTGATAGTCTATCACAAAAACCACTAACACATATGCTTTCCAGTCTATTAAGAGAGTTAATGGAGCTGGTGAGAGGTGGGTGTGAGGAGAGAGTTAAGTTGGCTTTTGAAGTGAGAAGTTTCCTCAGTGCTTCCAGAGAAGTAAGGAGATAAGTTTTGCTTGTGAGATATCTTGATGGGCTACCAGCTGCAAGAATGGCAGGGTCAAAGCAGTGACTGCTGGGCACACCATGGCAGTAATTAACTCTATCCATATGAGGAAAGTGAGCTGCCAGTTGCACCCCTCTTATAGCACCCTGTGTAGGGGCAAACAGAAGAGTCACAATTTTAATATTGCTATTTACAATCTTCTGTGGCAAAGATTTCAAAGCCAGTGCGTTTCTGTGCTCTCTTTCTAACTTTTGCAGACTTCAATAAAGCATTCTAGAAAATGAGAGTGAGTGAGTTATAGCTGATACTGTAAAACTCTTCACTGAGATGGATTTGACATTGTCTGGGCTCCAGTCCATTTCCCAATGGCACGTCTATTCTTCCTTGATGACAAGTGTGTCATTCCTCTTTTCTAGAGCACTAACTACTAACTTTTTTATTATCACTTTTTTGCTACACTGGGGCAGTGAGTTGAGGGCTCATAGAGGTCAGACCTGTTTTAGGAAAAAGGCTTGCTCTTCAGCTATGAGAGCAGCACCAGCGGATAACTGTGGTGAGGTTGTAATTGAGTCCTGATTACACTTGGCCATTGCTGATAGGTGAAGAACGTGAAGCAATTTGTATGCATAATTCCAGTTTATCCCAGTGCTTATTGCTCAACTACAGAACGAGCAAAATGTGGACAGTTTTTCTGGTTTTGGGTTTGTTTGGGTTTTTTTAGGAATAGTTACCTCAGTTGTGAAATACAGCTTATTTCCCAAATGGAAATGGCATAGGGTGACCCAGCATATTTTTAATTACATGTTGTAATATATAAACCATTCTCTAATTATGAATCCTCTTAGTGTTTATGTCTCTGCTCTTCTCCAGGGAGGTTTTCTAACATGATTCTCTGATTCTTGTGAGCACACAGTTGAACATGCTACATCCTTTTGTAAAACACTTCCTAGATTTGCATCATCTATCTATATCGGGAAATGGAAGATCTCTTTATTCTGAGTTTCATGCGAATATGCTGTGAGGACAAATGATCTTCTGGGAAACATTCATGTGCACACTAGAGCTCAAGTTTTTGAAGATATATGCAGTTTGCTACTTCTTTCCACGGGCACATAAACAATCAGTTGCGTTGCAGTAGATGTGAACAGCTGGTAAAATCTATCTGTTGGATTTCAGGATCCCCTAGACCTCGCTACAGCAGAAACTCATCTTTCTCAATCTGTCAAATCCTGTGACCAGATTTCTGGCTGGTTGATGATTTCTCTCCTAATTCCTTTCCAAGTTACTTGTACCCTATAGTTTCCATTCTCACTGGGTTGGAGAAACATCTTAGGATTGATCATAAGTGATGTGCAGTCTCTACCCTGGTTCCCATGCTAGGAGCCTGACAAGGTCTGGCTTGCACTGTGGTCATACCTTGATCCTTTTTCTCCCTAAAGCGTTGACCAATTTCAGAAGACAACAAAGATTCATTCCCCAACAACTCCTGTATGAGAAAGTACCCTTTTGTACCCTCTCCCTTTGCCTTGCCATCAGTGAAAGGTAGAACTGAAGCTCCCATCCATCACTGACTGGACACTGGGCCTGCCTGACATTTCAGCCCTTTTTGGGGGGCTTCTTCCACTGAACAGTGGACCCAAATTTACTGTGTTTTGCCTCCAATTATTCCTTTTGTGCAACCTGAGGTTTTCTGATGCTGTAGCAAGACAAGTCCCCTGTGAAGCCACACATACACTGAGGACGAGGTCCCAGACGAGGTCCCACCAGTGGAAGGTCCCACCAATGGAAGGTCCCACCAAGGAGAACCACTCAGGTTCCAAGTCCATCAGGATGCCAAAGGGTGGACTTGGGCAAATTCAGTCTCAGATGTGTGAGAAATGTGCAGTTCTCCTCCTTTGCCTCTGGGAGCCCCCTCTTGTGATAGATTGATACAGGCATGCGGAGGCAATCAGTAAACTGCCTACCCTTACTTTGTGAATATGGACTGCTCAGGGCATTCATTCCAGTAGTTGTCAGCAGGATGATGGAGCAGTGCTGAGAAACCAAGAGTATCCCTCTGGTTGGGATATATATAGGAGCTGCCTAAGCTGTTGAGCTGGTAAGCTAGCTACCAGCGGGTTGAATTCATTGTGGAGAGACACTGTGTGGTAGATAGTGTCCTTACCAGCCAAGAGACAAGACTGCCCTGGAGACAGGGATTCTGGCACATTGAGAGGTCTGACCAAGGGCTGAGATTTTTTTTTCTGCTTTGAGACCACTCCAGAAAGAATTTGCATGCATTTTTTTTTTCTTATTTCCTTCCACACATCTCTTTGCTGCAACCTCTGAATAAGGTCCAATTGGTTTACAAATTTCTTTGTGCTGTCTGGCTGTTCACTGTCATTCCCAATGGGGAAACTGGTCATACAGAAGGTATTCAGCAAAGTATGGGGAGGAGGAATGAAATCTGGTAGGAAGGCCTGGGGAAGCTGCCACTAATGCCTGAGATGTAGAGAGAGGGTCAGCACACCTTGAGGTTCCCAAGTGTGTGTGAAATCCAGGTGTAGTTTTCTAGTTGGTTTCTTCCCACCAGAAAATGAGGGAATCCTTCACCCTTCCTGCTCTGCTCTTTTAACACTGGATTTTTGTTGCTTGGCACTTCCTAATCCTGTAGATAGCTATTTGTTCACGGAATTTTCTCACACAAGCTGGGAAGCAGAGTCCTTCTGTGAGCTTTAATGTATCTGTGTGTTTTAATAACAAATTACTGTTGATTTTATACAAATATCCCTATTTTAAAACTTCAAAGTCTTTGGTGCTTCCCCCCACCCCCCAGAGTCTGTACTTCTTGCTGCTGCTGCTGTTGTTGACACTCCCATGCAATTCAGCCTTGGAGAAACAAATATTTGTTTACCTGTTCTCCTGCTGTGCCTGCTCAGTGCATTTGCTTAACGATGACTTCTGTTCAGCTTTGCAAGGGTTTTAGGGCAATAGATTCTCCCAGAAAAACAAGAGACTCATTTGCGGACAACCTTACCTGTGTTCTTTCCCCCCTCTCGCCTCCCCTCCTCTTTTCCCCAGATCAGAGTTTGATTAAATAAATGTGCATGCAAAAGGCTCTTTCTTTGCCATGATAATACATGGCTTTTCATAGCCTTTGTTTCAGCATTATCAGTTGCAAAGATCAGTTCTGGTGAGGAGTCAAAGTTTTGCCTGTTTATTTCTCCACTCCATTTATCTTGACTTGAAACAGTGAGTAGAAGGTTGGACTCAGGCAAGTACCTGCTGTCCTTTCTTGTCATTAGTTGAATTTTCTTGAATCTGTAATTTTCTTCTTTTCGTCTAAAACATCAAATCACATTCTGGCTTATAACATTTAGTCTAGAGCGAAGCCCAAGCTGCTGTTTCAAAACCTGCATGTGTTCATATTTGAAAGGTTTATGTTATGTTTTCTCTACTTCAACCTTCTTGAGTCAAATTAGAGATTTTACTTTTTACTCAAGACATCAAGTTGGTCTATGCCATCAGATTTTTTCAAAATGAGGACAAAGCCTCCAAAATCTACATTTATGCACTTAAATTAAGGTTCAGCTTTTTTTATTCCTGGAAGTGCCACACTACTTGGCAAAGAAATGAACAGGTGATTTTATTAATGCCATTGCCATTTCAAGTAATTTTGCACAGCTGAAACTGGAACTCTTCTATTAAAAAAAAAAAAAAAAGAAAAAACCACCCCAAAACCCCCAAAAAACCCAAACCCCACAAAAGAGAATTATAAAAATTCAAACTCTAGAAAGATCCTAATTTTGTTTTCTTTTTTTGGCCATTTATAAAACCTTCTTTGAATTATTTAAACTACTTATGCCTTACTTCTGAAATATGGCAAGTATAATTTTGCCAATAACTAGATCCAACTTCTGAGCTATTTTCTGCCAGAAAGCAAAAATCACTTCAGTGAAGTAATACATCAGACTCTCTCTTCATCTATTTCCAGCTGATGAGGTTTCAGCTTATAGCAGAGATTGTTTTTTATTAGGCCCTGAGTACATGACCTGGCACTTGTGCAGCTGAGTTTCATCTGCTACTATCACTCTGGTCCTCGAAGTCATCCCACTGCTTTTTTTTTGTATGATATTCAGAGTCTTTTTCATAATGATGATTCATACCACAGTGTGTCATCAGCAAATTTTGTTGGCATGGTCCTCCTTTACTGTGCCAAGAACTGTGATGAAAATATTATGTAAGATTTATCTCAAGAATCATCTATGAGGAATTTGACTCATAACCTTCCTCTAGCCTGACTGAAATAATGGGAAATAGAGCCAAAAAGGACCTCGAGTCCAAACTGTATCCCAAAGGTGTGAACTATACTCAGCAGATACTTGTCCAATTTGTTCTTAAACATAGTTGATGAGATTCCATAATCTTCATAGATACTCCATATCAGTAACTGAGTCTCCTAATCACTGGAGTACTTCTGTCCCTAATGTCTGCCCTGAATCACTTCTCCGACATTTTCCTTGTTTTCACTGTGCCAAATACAACCATAGAGTTAGCTCATTCCCCTTGTGAGTGATGCTTCTGCTCACAAACCACAATACTATGTTCTGACACGTTTGTTGTCTTCTTCCTTTGAGCTGGCTCCATACACCCATATTCACCAGCTGATGCTTTCATGCGTTAAAAGTTCCACCACAAGCATTCATTTGAACACGAAGCACTATCCATTGAAATCAACGTTTACTTGACTTATGAAGCAATCCCCAAAGCATGATCATCTTCCTTTATGTTTCTGAATTTTAACTGAAGACAAAGCTTCCCTCAGTTTCAGGGTCTCAGTAGTCTTTTGAAGGCTTCTTTTGCAGGAAGTCAAAGAACATTCCCTTTTGTAGACCTCCTTAAGTATTTTATTCCAGATATCAAATTAACAATTCATTTCCCCATCAGTCCTTATGAGGGCTTTACCTCCCTGTCCCATGGGTATTCAGAATATCCTCACGGTTTCTGCCATGTAATTTGGAGGAAATTATATGATATGTACATAGCAGAATACATTCTGTGTACAATTTACCACACAGCTAAATATTATGTTACCACAAAGACAACAAGTTGCATTTGGAAACTCCTATATATAATGCTAATAAGAAACCCAATTCCATCTTATTCTAATTAACCTGGAAAGCCTTTCTTTTTCTGTGAGAGAGACTTCAAAACATTCAGAATGTCAATAAACCCACAGGTATTTCCATTCTTTATATCTTCTGGTATACACTATTCATCAAGAATTGTTGCTCATTTCAGTATTAGTCTGATTTTCTTGGTCTAGAGAAGTTTAACAGTTTGAACCATTGCATCTAATTTTTTTTCAATAAGAAAGAAATCTTATTTTCCCTGTTTTTGATAAGAGATGGAGTTGATAAATACTAACATTGTGTTAGCAAGAAAAGATACTAGTCTTAAGGTTCAATAGGAGGACCCTGGATAGCTCAAAGAATTCACCATGGGCACAATGACTGAACAGTAAGCTATCTTAAGGGTCCTTTATGCTTCACTGGCAACGTAAAAGTCTTAAAGCAGGAGATATTAAGGCCTTTTATGCAACAGATCCAAGTTGGATCTGCTAAGCGCTTTTTTTTTCTTGTGCTGAGCCCAGATTGACTCAGTCTAATGGTTATGAGGTTTGTGAATAGAGTCTGATAACCAAAATGAAATCAGAATCCATTTTTCTGTCTAGTTGGTGGGAACAAGCTCTGAGACTTCAATCAACCTCAAGATGAGCTCCCCTTTAGTCTCCAGATGTCATGCCTTCAAAGGAGAGCTAAAAATCATTTATGGAAATACTTGGATCCCTCCCCTCCACCCATCAAATGAATAGTCATAAAGCTATAGGGTTCTTAAAGCCAGATCTTCAGCAATAGCACAAAATACTGCCTTTTATACTGTGCTGCTAATGCTGTAAAATAGTGCAGTATATTCTTCCACCCAGAGAGCAACACCCAGTTAACATTTAAGTTAGTGAAGTGGAAATTTGTGTGACCTAATATAAGAACCAGTCAAATGTCTTAAGTGAGAAAGTTTCACTAAAACGTAAATGCCACTGTATTTCTACTTTGCTTAAAAGAGTCCAGGGTAAGGGGTGGGGGAGAATGGTTATGATACAGGGGAATGCAATAGAGAGAAGGAACCCAATATCCAAATAATAGTCCAGCTTAACTTTTGAGAACTGAGGCTCTGGAATGTTCACTTTCAACTCACGCATATTGACAGGCTTTCTTTGTGTTATCCAAAAGGGAAGGAGAAAAGCTGATGTTACTAGTGAACGGAGATGAATTTTGTGAAAGTCTGCAAGGCATTATTTATAGCCTGTGTGCCAGAACTGTGTTTCCATTCATGGTCTCTCCAGGCCATGCTCAAAAAATAGCGCAGTCTCATATAGTGTAAATGAGATTTGGTGATGTGAACTTAACTGTCTTCTGTTTTAACAGAGTCCTTCCCAACCCTTCCCTTGTTCCCCTCATGAACTCTCTTCATGTCTTTGTGTTCTTCCTCCTGCAGTCCAGTACATCGTTCAACAGAGATGCTGTGAAAGCAGGGACAGGCCGGCGTTTTCTTGGTGGGCTGTTAAATGATACATCCTACTGCTACACTCTGGAAGTCTCATTCTACAGCTACATATTGGGTGGACCTACGTCTGCTGTCCCCTACACAGAAGAAGCATGTATCCTTTTGAAATCCTTCCTCCTGTTGCAGCACACGTGAACTGGGCACTTAAGGTAAATACTTCTATCTCAATAAGAGTTTGCTGAGATAGGAACACACAGGTGGAAATGTGAGTCTGCTCCTGATGCTTTAATTTCCCTCATATTGATTCTCCATACTGTGGAAATTCAAGAAGAGAAAGGCATATTAGATCAAATAAGCCATTTCCCTCTTGTAGGATATTGTCTCGCACACATATTATAGAAACTATTCCTGGAGAGCCTCTGATCCATTCCTTTCCACAGTCTTCCATTTCTTTCCTTGTTTCTCTCCTTATTTTCTCATTATCCCTGTGTTTGTATTATTGTTTTAATAGCAAGTTGAAAGTGCATCTTTGGTACTGAGTTACAGTATCTCCTCTGCCTTTGAACTGCAGCCAAAAGGCTCTAAAGGATCCATTAGGTTCTGCAGCTGCCTCAGGGCCAGGTCTTTAATGCTAGTTGACAAAAAAATGGAAAGTGAGTTCTGCAAACAAAACTGACAAAGTTGTTCACATTTTTGAGTGCTCAAATAGAAGCAATGTCTCATTCCTCAAAAAACATGCATCCATCTGGCTATCTCACTGTATCAACAATTTGTAGAATTGTTCTGACTGGTCTTGTGATCTGTTTTTGTTTTTCTTTTACTTTTTGTCACCATGCTCAATCAAATAACCAGTGCCCATACTTCAAGCTTGGGTGTGTTGTTTCATTTTGTCATTCTATCTTGGTAGCTTTTGAAATTTCCACAGGTTTAGAAACACTGCAGAGGGAGAAAGATTAGCTGTGATTGCCTATTTAACTCTCCACTGCATTTTGGAAGTTGGGGAAGGTTTACAGCTTTAGGGTAGTGAGGGGGAAATTTTCATATGAGCCATAATTCTTCACCATCCATGCATATGTGCACACTGTGTGGGAATAAGAGCGAGAAACAGGGAGCAGGGAAAGTAATTCTTAATCATTTGGGGTTTTCTGGTTTGGCTTCTCCACTGAAAGTGAACTTTGGGGGAAGGAGGGAGATGAATATATTAAGGTGACTTATCAGACTTGAGCATTTGGAATACAAGCTCTCTTTTGCCTAGTAAGGTTAACTATTTCCAAGTAACAGCTTCTTGCAACATACACATATGTACTACATCTTGCCACTGAGGAAAAAATTGTCATTACTGTTAGGTTTAGGTATTTATTTTCTTATGTTGGTATTTTGGTGTTTTAAGAACGTGTGCCTTAGTTTCACCTTTAATTTTCCTCCTCACTTAGTACTCATTGTACTGACAACTGCTTATTTATCTTCCTTATTTATCAAGAACAGTTTTTGCAGTGAGGGGTGGGAAGAGTCCCTATACAAATGAGATAATGATTCCCTTGAATATGTTTTTCTTGATGACTTGTAGGTCATGCCAGCTTAGTTTCCTTTTCCATAAAGATTTTTGTTTTGTGCTTCACATTACAGAGCTTTCAGGTGTGGGGTCTAACATCTCTATTTGCTTGGCTTGCCTTCTGCAGACAAAGCTGCATCATTCTCAGTTCATTCATTGTGACCATCAGCAGCTGGAGCACAGAAAACAGGCCCCAGATCACAGAGATCCTTCTTGGTGGTGATGTATGGAAAGCTCAAGCAGCAGCTTGATTTCTACAGTTACAGTTTCACCTTGCTGAGTGAAAAAGGAGGAGAAGCTGGTTTTGACTGGCCTGGCAGACAGCAAGCAGGGAAGGCTCTTTGCCCGTGTAGTATGCTCCACTGGCATTTTGCCCTGGTAGGTTTTATTATTTCCTTTTCAATGGAGGGATTCTATCAAGAGTGCTGCTTATGACAGCTCTTCCTCATGTGTGCAGTTTCCTAGTTAGAGTAAGAAATGGAGCTGCTTGAAGCAGTCTCTAGGCTGGTCTGCTCTAACACAGGAATAGCTGGATTTATGCACATCCTATCCTGGCAGGGGAGAAGTTTCATATTGCCGAAGTGCCTGTGACCAAAAGTAAAACAATTGCAGAACGTTCCAGTTTAGCCTGAACAGCTCTTCCAAGCTGTTCGCAAGTCAGTGATTAATTAATGCTCAGATTTTTTAATGGACCTGAACCAAAGACACAGCCAGTCAGTTCATATTGGCCTCCAAGGACAGGCGTGCTTCTATTAACTATCTAGCTACATGCAGGCAGCAAGTCAAGCAAATACATGAAGAAAATACAGTGAGCCCCAAAACGGTGAACTGATAGGGCTGTCGTGGTTTAACCTCAGTTGGCAACTGAGCACCACACAGCTGCTCGCTCACTCCCCTCCCCGCCCCGGTGGGATGGGGGAGAGAATTGGAAGAGTAGAAGTGAGAAAAACTTGTGGGTTGAGATAAAAACAGTTTAATAATTGAAATAAAATAATAATAATAATAATAATAATGTAATAATAATAATAATAATAATACACAAAGCAAGTGATGCACAGTGCAATTGTTCACCACCCACCGACCGATGCCCAGCCAGTCCCTGAGCAGCGGCACACGGGTAGCAACATCAAAATTGCTGTATTTTGCCCATTCACTATGTTCTCCCAGGGACCATCCATGATCAGCAGTAAAAACTACTATTGTGCTATTTGAGAGTCCTACATCATCCAAAGCATTCAAGAACAGGCCAACTTGCATATCCAGGTAAGAAACTGCTGCATAATAGCTCTGACGAATCTGTCACTGGAAGTTATCTGGAAGTGGTCCATAAGGGAAACTAACATTTAATGCTTTCACATCATCCCTCTTTCTGATATCCGTCCAGGGGTTGTACGCCACAGAAGGTAGTTTCTCAGGCACCCAGGGATCTGGGGCTTACAGTGATGACTATCCATACAGTTGGTCCATTCCACCCTTTCAACCTTCAACTGAAAAGTATGAAAATGATAAGACTTGTTCAGGAAATCTGCATTCAGAGATGTATTTCTTAGGACTTTGTTCATCCCACTGTGATGTTATTAGGTTGTGGGGTGTTTTGTTTTGTTTTCTTTCTAATGGAAACAGGATCAGGGAGGCTAGAATTTTTCAAAGCTTCTACTGTCGGATTAAGAAGTGCAGACTGAGATTCAGCCCCAAATTCAGGGAACCCATGGCCTTGAACAGAGACTACAAAGCAGATCACACCCCACATTCAGCCACTAGCCATACTAGCTCCATGTAGAGACCAAAACAAATTAGGATCTCCAGATTCTACAAAAATATTACTTGAGCCTAATGTTGTTCCTGTTGACAGGTGAGAAAACTGAACAAACTCTGAAGAGTCTTCTGTTTGCACTGGTGGCATGTAATTCTACCTGTCAGCTTCTTTCCCTTACAGCATTCGTGGCAAATAAGATCATGGTACTACCCCCTTTCATGACATTATATAAGTGGATTAGGTTTGTTGGGATTTTCTTTTTTTTTTTAAATTTCTTCATGTTCCTCAGGGTTTACATGCTAACTCTATGATCTATACAGACCTCTACATGAGCCTGTAATAGATATATTTCTACATTGGGTAAGATTATGCATTTTGTTCAGACTTGTGTGACTGAAACATACTTTGTAATTATTGAGATAAATGGATACCTTGCATGCATGAAAATGGGAGACAGACTTTCAGTCTGATAAGTGTTATTTGAATTCTGACATTGTTAGTGTGGACAGTAACTTTTTTCAATAAAAAAAGAAAAAAAATAAAAAAAAAGGAAGGGAAGGTATCATTAAAAGTGGAAATCTGTTCCAAATTACTCCAGTTAGTATGACTGAAAGTATTCTCCTAAAGGAAATACCTCAAAGATTCAGAATTTAGAGGATTACACCTGGTATGTTCTATAAAAACAAATTTGCCCCTGAGGCCACACTATTTAAATGAAATCCAGGAGTGAAGGATCTTCCATCAGTCTGTGCAGGGCGTGTATGTTTGGGACATATATGGTGGGATAACAGCATCCTGCAGGTGTTGAATTTCTGGTGTCTTCTAACATAGAGTTAACATGGTTGCATGAATGTCTCAGGCCTCAATTAGCATTATATCAGTAATGGTTACTGCCGGAATGTTTCTTGTATTTTCATCCTGCAAACAAAGCACTGCATCAGGTGTAACTTCCTGAATGTCCTGTTATACATTCCTTCAGAGGTGTGTGCCTGGTAGGTCTGTGTCTAACTGGTATGTACCTAGTGTACGAGAAACATTAGGGATATGTTCTATAAGCCTGGCTCTGCAGAATACCCTACGATAACGTGTGCTGTAGATAACAGCGAATGGACTCTGTTTCGAAGGCATAATAACAGGATTGCAGGCTTGTTGGTTAGCTGCCTGGAAGTGGACAGAGAAATGTTTAAAACCCTTCTCACACACACACACACACACATTTGGTGGTAACTGATTAAAAAGGCAGTGCAGCAACAGTTTGCTCAGCATCAGGTAAAGAAGCTTTAAAATGAGCCGATATGTTTCCATTAAATACCACATTTTACTAGGCATTTACAGGGCTTATGACACAAGGCATGTAAACTGCTCTGTAACATTCACCACCAGCAGCTCAACTGCTGAGCTGTCTAGATACACACCAGCCTCATAGCTGGGCAGGGAACAAAGGATAAAAGAGGGGGAGGAAGGATGAATCCCCAGCTGTAGGACTCTGAGCGCTGCTCTGATAGCACACCCAGAATTGCTTTTCACTACAGCTGCTGATCAGCAGCTGTCATAGCCTGACCTGAGAGTGGCCAGTAAAGGAGTCTCACATCAACAATTTTAAAATCTATTGGGTTCATTTTTTAGAGTGTTTGAACTGGATCCCTGCTGCACAGCAGGCAGCCCATAAAAGAGCATAAAAGGTTTTACTCTTCCAAAGACTAGCAATGAGGTAGGAAGATAGAAATGATGGAGACTAGGCAAGAACTGGGATGATTGTAGCCTGGTAGCTGTAGGGGAGAACAATCATCAAGATGGGTGGGCACCACAATTGTCAGTGAGTCCATGGCTTTTTTTGTGTATTTTAATCTTAATTCTAAGCTTCCTCCAGGTGGGGAAGGCCCTCATCCAAAGATGGGCCTTTAGTCATCTATGTGTATGGCTTTACTTGCTGAAATAATTTCTGAGTGGAACAGGAGACTGAGACCCTGGGCTGAGGGCCTGGTGGAACGGTTCTCCTTTGTACGGCTTTTCTAAGCACATCACTTCATCTCTTTGATTTAATGTCCTCAATATAAAGAATGAATTTAATGAAACTTCTTTTGTAAACAAACAAACAAACAAACAAAAATATTTTGGAAGCCATGGGTGAAGAACACAGAAGAAAGAGACATTACTATTATCCCAAGGTAGGGCTTTTCACATTACAAACAGCTGAGAAATTATCTCAATATTTCAAAACAGTATAGCTGAACGAGCTTGCAAAGATATCACTTGGTATTTTCCATTCCCTGAATGTGTTGAATTGGAAGCTTTGCATCCCTTAAACAGGGCATAGTTGCACTGCTGAACTCTCTCCTCTTTACGGACATAAAAAATGTATTTATGTAGCTACAGCCACAGAATGAAAGCTTGGATTGACTAGAGTCTCTTCAGGTGCCTAACAGGAACTCACATCTTGGACTTTTGGCACAGTTGTGACCACTGGGTTCACTCTTATTCTTAACTTCAAGCAGAATATCAGCCTGCTGCTTGACTGGGGACTTGAGAAGTTAAATACCCTGGAGAAAAGAGTCATTTGCTTATATCCAGATTCCTTTTAAAGAGTACTTGGATCCCAGTAAATGCCTGTCCTGGGGAAAAGACATCTGTATACAAACTACAATTCCAGTAAAAGCATCTATAACTTTTAGAGCTTCATGGACCTGCCAGTCCTCTAGGGCAAATGTACTTGGTTATTTTGGGCTTTTTTACATTTTTTTTTTTTTGGCAACTGCCTGTCCTGATCCTTACTCTGTTAGTGACATCCTTAAGAGAAGATCCTCATGAGCCAGATTATGGCCCTTGCACGTTCATTCCCACCCAGTAAAGGCAAGATTACTAGCAAAAGCCAATGAGGTATGAAAGGCTGTGCTGATAAAGTTGAGGGAGCTCTGCAGAGGTTATCCAGCATGGCTTATGTTTGAACTTGAGTTAGAGCTTGTTGCCAAGATGATTTCAAAGTAAATCGGGCACATACTCAGGAAGAGACCTCCAGAAGTCTACATCTTCATCCTTCTTCTGCTAAGCTCCTAGAAACAGACTCCTTTCTGTGTGTTGCAAAAAGTGGCATTAATCCTAATCCTGCAGATGTTCCTAAGAGTGACGTCCTTGCACATCATCTCTCCAGTATTTGGTTATTTCTCAGTACCATGTTTTGGGCTGTCTTCGAGGAAAGAAAACAAAATCCTCTTTCAACTCCCCAGTCTGTGTGAAAGTGTCAAGGTTTACAGCCACAATTTCAAATGCTCTTAATATTACTGGAAGCATAGAGTTAAATTATAGAGTTGTAAAGTTACTTTATAGTGATAATGCTGTCAAGCATCAATGTCTCTGCCCCAGGGCACTATGGAAACTCAGTTAATGATATAAGAAGCTGATATTTTTCAGGGTTGCAGCTGTTGGCTCATACCCAGAAGGAATCTGTGTGTTTGTTCATATCGGGTATATACAGGGGGACCTGCTCAAAGAAAATTAAGAAACAGTGAAAGTCTGTTTAATGAAGTGTGGTGGAATGAAAGTGCAAAGCAGTATATGGTGTTGCAGTATGCACACCTCTTTGCCTCACAGAGTTCAATACAGTGGACAGTGCTGTAGAAAAATACTTATTTTACTGTAAGAGAGGGTGTTTGTGGGGGAGAATGTATATTTGTATGTAGATTTGTTTATCTAGTTGCCTGTAGCACTGACTCCATCAATCTATGCAGACACCGTCTGGGAGTATCAGTAAAGAAATGGAAATTAAGGCAAGTGACTACAGTCAACTTAGGAATATCTATAATTTTTGTAATGGATTTCTTAGCATCTGTATCCCAAAGTGCTTTGATAGCCTCAGATGCAAGATGCTATAAAAGTGCAAAGTGTTATTATAAAGGTGTTTTTTTCTTTTAAAGAAAAAAAATATTTTTTTTTCTGAAATGTAGAATATCAGTCTTGGAAGGCATCTTCAAAGTATTTCCTGGGGATTTAACCATATGATTCCAGTTACCTTTTGGCTAGGAGCCAGGTATCAAATGCCATGCATGTGAGTGGGGAAATGGCCTTGCAGTTAACTGCTGCAGTAAGAGTGGACTTGAGTAACTGGTTCATTTCTCTGTGTGCTCAGGTGTTTTGCATGCTGCCTGTTTGGTAAGCACTCACATGGCTTTCTGTGGGGAAGGAGGGAGAGCAGGTCAGACTCACGGGCCTGTTTTAAGTAGAAGTAAAAAGGGAGTTTGTAAGCTGAGGATCTAGTCTTCAGGGGAATGAAGCATCAGAGGTACTGAGAGCCTACCTGTCCTATCAGATTTTAAGGGACAAGTTAGACTGAGCACCATGGTTTGCTCCAGAGTTGTGTTGTCCTAAGCATTGTAAAGGAGGACCCCATAAGGGTGTAGATTAATTTCCTTCCTCTTGTGTACACAGGTTTCTTTCCCAGGGATACTAAGGTACAGAGAAGAGAAGAGATGGTTGTTGTGGGACCAGAATGTAAGCAGGGTGCATACCCAGACCCACAGAAATGCTCTCAAGCCAGTTTTAGACATAAATGCAGGAGCTTGTCTTCTTTGAAGAGCAGAAAGACTTCAGTAGCTGTGAGCCTGGACTAGGGAATTTGCACAGGTTGATTTGAGAGCCGTCAGTATTTACAACCTTATTTGGGAACAGGGACCTTGTGGACAGTGGGAATATAAGCATCTTACAGAGACGCATGTGCAAATATCGTCCCTGCTTCCCACCAGCTGTCTTCAACTCAGTGCTGGCAGAGAATGTGCTCTTTGTACTAGGTAGGGCTGTATCCAGTGACACGGGAAGACTGATCCTTATAAGCCAGCCAAGATGAGGAAGCCCAGCTCTAAAAATGATCTTATATCCAATGCAGCCTTTGGGGTTTCTGTTGAGACACTGCATGCTAACTGGTGCCAAACTGTCACTGAGGTTTTACTGATTGAAATCCTCATCAGTGCTTTCCATTCAAGCTATCAATGACTTATGGTTTCTATCAGGCCAGCTAAATCAGTGGCCTGCAAGCACAGAACTCTCTCATTCAAAATGGTTTTGATGGTGGTATAAAAAAAACCATAAAATGTGCCAGTTAATAATAAAATTTGGTACATTTTTCTATTAGTATTTCTTTTACGCACAGGAGAAAATAACTTAGACCAAGCACAAGTGATGCTTTCGCTGAATGGTTGGAAGGTGAAGTTGATTACATAAGTGATTGCAGAGTTGTGGCTAACATAAACAAGGGGAGAAGCTCCCT
Source organism: Aptenodytes forsteri (assembly GCF_000699145.1). NCBI lineage: Eukaryota > Metazoa > Chordata > Aves > Sphenisciformes > Spheniscidae > Aptenodytes > Aptenodytes forsteri. The sequence continues at coordinate 6,814,140 of NW_008796165.1, read as the reverse complement.
CCAGGCACTGCTATCCCTCTTGGAACTGGCTTTCAAGGTCTTGAACACCTCCCTTATGAATTGGCTTTTCTATAAACTTGTATTTTTCCTTTCTCTTATAAGCAACTTAGACAAAACTAAGCATATGGAACGGATAGTGAGGCTCTTGGGTGCTCAGAACACCATACAAATGCTATTAGACCCGTAGTTAAAATAATTCTTTGGTAAATGTTAAATTCCTATTAGTAACACTTGCTAAACTTAAGTACAAAGGAAAGGGCAAGGCTAATCTGAAAGGCAATGGAGAGCAGGGCTTAAAAGATATTAACAATTTGTTGGAAATGTCTGAGAGGAGTGGTCAATACATCTAAAGAGTAACGTCTGTGGGTTGAAGATTTAGGTTGGGAGCGGGCTTTAGCCAGTGCTGTGCTTTGGAGCTTTCCCAAATGTCAATGGGAATGAAGAGAAAAAAGCTATTCAGAATGATGCGTTTTTCAAAAAGCAATAAACAGAAAAATTGTAGTGTCTCTGTGATAGGTCTCTGCTTTTCTGTCAGCCTATAGTGGTGTTCGTGTGTCTCCATGTTTGTCATCTTTTTCCTCTTCTCTGTGTCTCTCCACTTCTGGCTGAGTCTTCTCCCCTGTGCCTGCCTGTCTTGGGTCTGTATCCTCACCATCTTTTGCAGTTTTAGGTTGTTACCCCTACCCCATGCCTTTCTGTCATTTCATCTGATTTTTTGCAGGTGAGATGTTTTGTTTCATTAATCAGACACATCCAGTCTCTGCTCTTTGTTCACTTTGTGCTGTCTTTCACCTAAACTATTCCTTTTTTCTTTTATATTTTGCACCTAAAGGCTCAGCAGGGCTTTTTGGTGATTAAAGAGAATTCTAGGGCAGGAGCAGAAGTTATTTTTTACTGCTACTTCTTTAGTCCCAAATACCAACATCCTGAAAGGGAATCAGAGATGTTTTTTAGGAAACTCAGTAAAGAAATCAGTGTCTTTCTGTCTGCGTGTCTTTCTCAGCTACTTGACCAATTGCAACTGAATCTGACAGTGATGAAGGTCTCAGAGATACTACATTCCTACGAGTTTCATGAAAAATAGCTGGCTGAATGAGTAAAGAGACCAAAATTAATCTCTCCAGTTGGCACAGCTGCATCTCTATTGTTAGAAACCAGAGGAGGACAGTAGGCATGAAAGTCACAGGAAACAGATCCCACATCTCCTTGCCTTCCTGTGCCTGTCACTGGTGAGTACAAACCTCACTTCACTTTCCTTTTCTCTACAAACTTTTAACCCTAGCATCTCTGAAAACCTTAACAAAGGATATCTCATGGCATCCTGAAAAGCAGATTGCATCTTCTCCATCAAGCCACTGTTGAAAGAGGCCAGAAACCTGGCATGTACAGTTCACAGGTGAAGAGAATACCCATTCAAGCCAAGGTCAATACAAGCCCACCCCAAGCCAGCAGCGTTTCTTGTCACCTAGAGGTGAAACTTTGTCAGGGTTCAGATCAACAAAGTCTGAACATGTCTCAGGCTGAAACTAAAGACAATCTGCAGCTTTGATCTAGTGTTCAGAAACCTTTGTGTTTCGATAAGAGCAGGATGGGTCTGATTCTCCCATGTCTCATCTCTTTATGGAAGAACAGCCAAATCAGTTCAGATCAAAGTTAGTCCTCTGCAGCGTCTTGTCTCTGACAGAGGGCAAAAGCAGATGCCTGAGAAGAATATAATAATAGAATAAGCATATAACAGTACTTCCCCTGCATATTCTTCCAGCTTCCAGCAATTAGTGGTTTGGGGATCCCAGAGCCAGAGATGTTGATTGTGTCTGTAGTAACACTCAATGGATTTGTCTCCCATGAACCTGTATACATTTTTAGCATCCACAGCATTCCTTGCTAGGGATTTCCACAGCTTAATAATATCTTGTTTGTTTTAAGCCTACAACCTGCAAGCTTTATTCTGTGATTCCTAATTGTTACACTGGAAGCAGCATTGACCCCCACCTGCTTTCCCCATGGCACTCATATTAGCCTTCTTTTTTTCATGTTTGAAGTCTCCTAGCCTACCTAGTTATTCTCTGTCTGAGTATTTATCCTGTACACCATAAGTGGAAAAATATTACCAGATCAGAATCATTCCTTCATTTCTAGAGTTGGTATATCATCTTACACTTTCTTTCTAGCTACACACAACTGTGAGTCACTAAGCAATGGAAAATCAACTCCAGTGACTCTAATGGCAGAGTCTGTATTTGCTGTGCATTATGATTTTTACTTGCACTCAGGATAAATCCTGCCCTGGTCACACAAGCAGCCTGTATAAGCACCAAAATGAGAAATATGGCTTTCAGTTTCAGAGTACACATTGTAATCATCAAATGTTCAGTTCCTCATGCACTTAACAGCCTGTGTGTGTTCTGCTGTACTTTTCTTTTTCCCAAAACTTTGGAGGGATTCAAAGCTTGTTAAAATAACTGCACTTCTTTTCAGCATAGGCTGGAATTTTGGTCATCTGGCTAAGAGAGTCCAGGAACAAACTCCTGCTGGAGGAATACATGGTTTTTGAAAATTGCAACATCCCAGATACCTTGCTTTCTGTCATTATGATTGGTGTGCATCACTGCTCCTCAGCAAACCAACTTCTGGATAACATGCTCCCACAGTCAGGTTGCATTCATGATTCTGTCAGGCCAGTTATTTCTTTTTGTAAAACTAAGCAATCCTTATTAAACCAGCAACTGTCATCTGATGCCACAAATGATAGGTGACAATCCATTCATCTTTTCTTCTTTGGCCAGTCCCTCAAGAAACCTCCAGTATGTAGGTTAACTACTCAAAACCTCTCATGTAGCAAAGAGGGATCTGCCAGGCAGCGGAGTGTCACGTGTAGCAAAAGCTTACATTGGACTGGTTTCTGCAGACATTTGGCTGGAGCAGTGTTGAAGGACATGTGCAAAGTGAGATCTCTTTCCACCATATCAATACATGATATATCTCAAGCTTCCTTTCAATAAATCATTAACAGGCTGTTCAAATGGAACGTAGCTGGTTTAATCAAGGTAGGGGATGGAAATGGCTCAGAGGATCAAGTTGTCTTCCTGGTGACTTTCTATAGCAGAGGCAGCTGGACAGCTAACACTCCTACATGGTGGAGCCAGGACTGCATGGTTCTGCCAGCCCAAGGGGAGAGGGTCTACAGTCCTTCAGTCCCATTATTCCTGTTTCCAAGCCTTTTCATCTTTGAGTTTCTGTGGATTTCTTCAAGGTCTGGTAAGTGGCTGGTTCTGTTGGCAGAGTACACCTTCAGGCTCCTTGTCTCTTACTGTGTAGCAGTAATACCTCCTCTTGAGAAGATTCCCATGACTCTGCCTGTTAGCAGTCTCACAATTTCATATTCTTGCTGTGATACTGTGAAGATTTGAGACTGGGCTATTTCTGGGCCAACAGGGTTATCATCCTAGTGTCCCTTCTTCCTTACTTAATGATTCCTCTTTGCACCGCATCCCTCGCATGTCTGCCAAGTAGAATTTGTTGCATTGACTTTCTTTCCAAAGCCTGCCCAGAAGGACAGCTTTCCTTCAACCAGGACACAGAAAGGGCCTGTGTCTCTAGAACCATCAATATTTTTCTTGAGATGATAAATGAACTGCCAATAAACCGAGGCAGCTGCCAGATCCATCTGAGAAACAGACCTTCAGACCCAATTTATCCGTGCTTGGTTTATTTATGTGTCTGGAAACTTTCGAGATGCAAACAGAGGACTAACCACTCTGAGGCAGCCACTGAGAATTAGATAGTATAGATAGATGCAGTGGGAGTTCATGGACTGGTTCAGATACATTAGTTATTACTCTGTGCTAGCCTATCTCAAACAAGAAAATGGCTTGAGATTCATCATAGGGAACACCACAGAAAAGAAACAAAACTTTCAAAGCCAGACCTAAATCCTCACGCTTGCTGTATCATTCAGTTTGGTTTTCTCCATCTCTTCTGGTCTTTCTTGCCTATAATACAGATTTTTGCATAACCTCTGAAATTTGTGTTGTCAAGATTTTTCTAAGGAGATGAGACATGGCTGATCATGTTGTGCCTGGAGGGATGGAACTAGTGTACGTGCTTCAACAAGTAAGGTTTGTAGCGAGACCACTCTGGTTTTGAACCAGCTGATACAGTTGGAAAAAGCAGACAGTCTTTGTGTTTAGGGTCATTTTGCTGGGCAGCAGGCGCGCTTGTGTGTGTTTCATATACATTCACCCCAAAACTTCTGAGCCCATTTTTTCGTTTCCAACCAGAGACAGTTCTCGGAGGTATTAAGTTTGGGCAAGTTTTATGAAAACAGGCAGCTGAGCAAAGGAAAGAGACTCAACTAATGCCTCTGCTGGGGGAAAGGCTGGAGCGAGTTTAAATGTTATTACACACCAGAGGGTCTGTGTGGGGGAGCTGCTGTAAAATGCTCCAGCACAGGGAAAATTTCAGCTGGCACAAAATCCATATTGCTGGAGAAAGCATGGGTAGGGACTGGGTCTCAGAAGTTGCGCTGTTGGTGGGACAATTACTTTCTATTTCAAAATAGGCCTGGCCTGGTGCAGAGCCCATGTGACCCAGGAGCACAAGTTTGAGGTCTTTGCTGATGGGGGGGAAACTTGAGCAAGTCTAAGACAGCAAAACCAGTGAGGATAAGTACTCAGTGTCAGCTCTTAGGAGGAGAGCGGAGGCCCAGCAGCCTGGTGCCTCTTTACACCTCCCTGTAGTTATTTCCTAGTGTAAAGTTGGACCTAATGAAGCGATTTCCCCCTCCCCACCTTGTTTGCCTGCCTGCCTGGGTCAGCAGCAGGCAGCACAGCTCACGCTAGCCTGTAGTTAAAGTGCCCTCTTCTGGCACGAAACGTTTCATTCCTCAATGGCAGTCGATTGAAGAGAAGTGGATGTTTTTCTGATGGTTGCTGAAATCAAGAACAAAGCACGTTTTCTCTTCCTTTGCTTCCCCTCTGTGTCCCGGCCTGTCTTGGCAGGCAATAGTGGTCAGAGAAGAAGGAGCCTCCCTGTTGTATCAGCCTGGCTAGGTCAAAGCTTTTCTGTGCGACAGTGCTATGATGAGATTTTGTTTGCATCTGAGGTCATTAAATAAAGATGCTTTTATTCTCTTTTGTGTTTTTTCTTCCTGCCTCATCTTTAGCTGGTGTAAATCTGTAGCTATCTTGATTTACGCAGCTGAGAATGTGATGGCCTTTTCCTGCTTATGTTTTCTGCTCTCTGTTGTATAAATCACCTCTTGGCTATTCTTGACCTGTTGATGTCAATAGTTTTCACTGTGAATCCCAATGGGATCCAGATTTGACCTCTATTGATTAGCAGGGAATGCTTGGTGATGAAATGTGGGGAGAGGAGAACGTGCAGCCGCTGTCAGAGAAGTTCCCATACTAAGCACTCAGTTGGAAAAGGAGAGTTTTGACACACTTGTTAATGTGAATTCAAGGTTAGCAGTACACAGCACAGCAACTGCATCTATCTGCAGAGGGATTTAAAATCAGCCTTTAATAAGAAAAAGGAGTTTCCTGCACTGCTTTATTGCATCAGTTACCATCAGAGGCCTTTGCATGTGCGTTGGATTTTTTCTCTATATTTAAGGAGCATTTCAAGCCATAATTGATTAGAGCTGAATTTGTGTTACAAAGTAGGGAACAGCAGGTCAGGACATTTACGCTATGAGGCGAGACTGAGCCTGATTCCCATTTAGATCCTTTATAGGAGAAGGGTAGTGTTTTTTCCCCTGGTAACAAGCAGTGTCTCAGCTATTGAGTACAACACTGTATTAATAATTCTGTACTTACTGTAGGCTCTCCGAATGCAAATCCCTCACACACAAGCTGGATTGGCATAAACCGGTTTAGGAAGCACACACGCAATTTGTACTGCCCTCCACTGGGTTTATGAGGAGTAAAAGGAGCTGGAGTCGGGATTGCCAGGTTTTGCAAAGTGCCAAGCTGGAAGTGAAAATCCAGCTTTCTCCCTTCAAGGTGAAAAGGACATAGGAGATTCTGGTGGTTTTGGTCTGCCTGAGGATCTTCCTGCAGTAGTCCCTGCTCTGTTATATGCACTTTAAAACTGTCATATGCTGACGTTTTTTCCTGGTCACTTCACTATCAGTTAAATAAGGTTTCAGGACTGAAGTTCAGGAAATGTGGCTTCTAATCATGCGATTTTATTTAAACTCCGTATCTGTGTTTCATCTTGCATTCTTTCTCAGCCCTGGGTGCTTAGATGGTATTTAGGCAGAGATGGTCTGTGGCTAAGTACAGCATCCTCGCAGTGTTACCACACCAAACCCAGGAGCGCAGGGACAGATAAGATTACGTGCCAAGAGTTGAGATGAGACAAGCTGAGAGCTTCCAAGCCCATACAAGTGGAGATATTAAAGTAGCTACTGTGAACAGACATAATTGAAGATAACAGACAATACTCAAAATTTACCTTATGACTTTCAAAGTGATTATCCCAATATGATATAAGGATAAAGTGAACATAGTCACCTTCTAACATTGCACTTCAAGGCTGCTGCTCTGCATAGGAAAATATATATGTGTGAGCGCATGCATACATTAGACATGCATATATACCAGAACTTTTTTCTTTTTTTCTTAAGTACGTTCTCAAGATTCATGAAAGAAATTAATTATGACAGAGAGAGAAACTTGCAGGCCTCTCTTTGTGTGCGGTAGCTCCAAGCCACCACTGCAGTGAACAAAGATGCCCCTCTATCAGTCCTCCGCAGACAGCCCTGGAACTGGAGCAGCCCGGAGTAATGGTGCTGAGAAGTTGGTACGATAACAAGGCAAAGCAAAGTATAGCCTAACAGGATGACAGCGCAAGGCAGCAAAAATAGGTGGCTTTTGTATGACTATAATAGCACCACCTGCTTTCAGAACGTTAGTCATCCCGTAAATGTGTCCATTCCAGCGAATATCCTTGAGGGAGCTGACACAGAAATCCATAGAAACGAGGCACTGAATCTGAGCAGAGAAAAGGGAGAAGAGCAAGGACTCGCCAGGCTGAAAGGAGCCTGCTGGCGGGGGGAAGAGGAGCAGCCTGGAAATGTGTGCGTGCATGTGTGGGTGTGTATGGGGTAGCAGAGCAGTACGTATGCTTCTCAAAGGGAAGAATTTGTTTCCTTCTCATCAAACCTCAGCCCCTGCTGCTTTCTTTGATTTTTCTCTAGCAAGGCCAATCTAGGCACTCAGTGATGATAAATAACCCAGTATTACAAGGTGACATGCACAGTGACACGATAATATGGAGAGAAAGAGAAGAACCCAAAGGGACAGAGTTTTTGTGCAATTTATTTATTTTCTAAGTGTGCTCTGCAGTGCAGGCAGTTTGGGAACCCTGTCCCACTGGCTCCTGCTGCAGCCTGGTGGGGGGTCTTAGGGGAGCCTGACAAACCTCAAACCTTGCTAGCATAAGCAGTCACCCCCAAAAGCTGTATTTTTCCTGGGGAGCTTTGTTTGCAGTGACCTTCATAGTCAGTTTTGTTTTGATTAAGGGCATTTTGGGACCTCGTGTTTGATCTGTAGCTAAGGGGTAGCTCTGCGTGTCAGGATACCTGCATTCAACTGTAAGCTCTGTTGCCGATTCCTTGCCTGGCCTCGGGCGAGTCGCACAATCTTCCTCCCTGCGTTTCCCAATTAGCAGGCTTTCAGCTTTGCGATTGTAACGGGTTTTTTAACATTGCATTTGTGTGCAATTTCCTGGATTTTGTCAAAGCAAACTGAGGGCAGAAGTGTTGTTGTGCTGACACGCACAGTACATCAGCAGGGCTGAGCCTTCAGCTTCACCGAGCAGGATGCTGCTGCTTGGGCTAACAGAATAGCAAGTTGTCGTTCTTTGTTGGACCAACATAAGGAAGGAAAAAAGGTACATTTTGCCAGAGGGTTTCTTGGCCATTTACTGTCGACTAGGGATGTTAAGACTTGGTGATCTGAATTCTGTTTGTGGCTCTGTAAAGAGCTTGCAGACTCGGTGCCTGTCCTTTCCTCTCCCAGCCCTTTCTTGGATGAAAACCCAGGACAGGAGAAATGGCGTTGTCTAGACGATGACACAGGGCTAGGACGCAGTCTAGTGAGATAAAAGGAGAATGGAACAGGCATACAGAGCAAAGTGATTTGCCTAAATCTGCACAACCAGATCTCCTGACTCCTTCACTCTCCCTCCTGTGGCTTCTCCTTAGGAGATGAAGTTGATTGATTGAAATTGCCCTTTTTACTGATTACCATTTTAATAATCTAACCAGTAATGTCAGAAATCCAGCATGAGGGATGTTTTTTTTGGTGCAATCTGTTTGTTACTTGCATTTCTTTCAGGTGGGCACCAAAATCGGATTAGTTGGGTTCTCTTTATATTTACATATGGATTTGTGTTCTTGTCGTCCAGAAGCGTACCGTTACTGCTGCAGCTGCATTCTCACGTGACAGGGGAATATTCTTATTACAAGGAAGTGAAAATTAAAAACAAAAACACCCCCCCCCCAAAGAAATCAATCTGCAAAAATAAATCTTGATCTCATAGGTCTTGGGAAAATCTCGTTGTGTATCTATGCATGCTTCATCTCCTTGGTGATTGTCATCTTGTGTAAAATTCCTGTTTTCTGAGTGTGGGATGGAAACTGCTGCTGTCATCTGCTTTGACATTTCTGTCTCCTCACAGCCCCCTTTGCCTGTTCTCAGTTGCTTCTCATGCCACATCTGACTGGTCTTCAGTGCTGATAGGGAGTCTTTGCCTTGGAGTCTTACATGCACTTAACTGACCACCCAGTTCCTTCCAGGTTTTAAATAGGTGAATAATAACCCAGCTTCATGCCCCGGGGTTTTGATTCTTGATGGGTTTTCCCACATGCTGTCAGCCTGCAAATAAATAATACCTGCAAGAAAAAGGGACTAAAATCATCTTGGCGCTTTTTGCTGAGAGTCAAACGGACCAGTAGCTGGAATGCAAGAAGGATATTCCTATTCCCTCCTCATTTGGCTGACAGCGTAATCACTCAGAGTAATAAATCTTCATTGGAAACTTAGATGAAAATGGAAGAGGAACAAGAGTGCTTTCAGAGAAGAAGCTGGGAGGGGGCTTGTGTCTCTGTGGAAGCCCAGACTCGGAGGGAGAGCAAAAGTGCTACAGAAGCTCCCTGGCTGCTGGGTCCAAAATGGCTCTTAGTGGCCGTGACTGTGCCGGACAGCTTGCCCCCCTCAGCCCAGGCCATCCCCCCGGACCTGGCCTGTGCCCTCTGTTGTGGGCAGGGATTGTGTGTTGGCCCTGGAGTGGCCTGAATATGCACCTGAGCAGTGTGCAGGGACCAGGAATAAATTGTAGCGATCTAGAGCAGCTGGCTACCTGCTGTGCTAGCTCTTTAACCCTTCAGGAGCTAGCGCTTTCCCACAGCCTCAAGAGCAAACAAGGACAAAAAAAGCAACCACAGAGCTGAAACATTTTATTTCCCCTACTGGGCCTGCCAATTAACCCTGTCAGGAGCTAAAAAACCACACTGGGTGCATCAACAGAAAATGAGCTGAGGAGGGAGAGTGTTTGAGGAAGGCAGTACAGAGATGTAATCAGCTCCCCATCTCCCTGGAAGAGCTGAGCTGTGGCACAGGGACAGCAGGAGCGAGTTTGCGAACACCTCCGCGCTTCAGAAACAGCTGCAGGGCAAACAGAGATACAGAAAACCAGCTCCTGGTGGGAGTCTGTCTCCAAGCTATTTGCTGCTGTGTGTCTGTCCCTTTGCAAATGCCACAGTTCCTGCCCACCCCCTGGTTGCTGTATTATCTGTGTTGGCTTTGCAGTGTGTTTGGGGCGTTTGAAGAAGGCTGGGGGGGGGAGAAGGAGGCAACAAAGGCTTCCCCTCTCCAAGAGCTGAGACTCCCTGTTAGGGACCCATCCTGCTCTCGATCTGCTTCATTGTGTGTGTGTTTTCCCTGCAGTGTTAGGTGAGCTGATTGCCTCTTCCTTTGCTCCAGGTAGTGGAAAGTTTGAGCTGGACTGAAAATAAGGGTAACTGGATGAGTTGGATGAAGCATGGGTCACCCAGGATGTATTTTGTTTGTTCCCCTTTGACTAGCACACCAGATGATGTGTAGAGAGCGGGGTCAAGTTGAGAGACAGTGAGCAGAGCAGGGCACTGGGCTTGGTGTCACCCAAAGGGAGGCTTGGTCCATTCACTGTGAGGATGATGAAGAACTGACTGTACATTGGGGCTGTTTGGCATCTTGGGTGCAAGTTTGTAGAAGTAAGTTGGCTAATTTCCTGCAGCATCAGCCTGCTGTGTTTCTATCTAAATCATCCAAGTGACACTAAAGATGAAATCTGTCCCACAGTCACCTCTGTAGCCTTTGGATCAACGAAGCACGTGGAGCCAAAGCAGAGAGGCAGGCACAGTGTTTAATTAGCATTGCTTTTATTCCTTTCTGTAGAAAGCAATCTTTCTTTCCATTTGTTACTTTCTTTGGGAATAAAAATCAGGTGTTGCCCCATCTGCTGTGGGACCTTCTGACTGCCAGAATGGTCCCACGTGCAGTTACGGGTGAGCCCAGACCAGCCCTGCAAGCCTGCTTGCCTCCCCAGCTTCTCGCTGCACCACACGTGCTTCACTGCTCCCTAATCCTCTCACTGCTAATTGCTTTTCTAGTGCCTCTTGGACGCTGGTGAGCTGCGAGGGGGTGACACACAGCGCTCTCCCAGCCTCAGCAGAAAAAGGTGGGATGGCTTTGGCTGTGAAGAATAGCACAAATGGAAAAAGAGGGGCCATTTCAAGTTGAGTGGTACAGAGTTAATATTCTGACTCTCAGGCCATGAAATCGATCTTCCAGGTGAATTTGTGGTCTCTCGAATTCATTTTGGGCACGACACACACCTCAAATGGAACTGGCTGCAGCTCTTGACGTCAGTAAATGCTTTCTTCCCTTCAAAAGAACACAGCTTGGATTTCATCTTGTTTTTACACCTTCACTTCTCCTTGTAAGGCTCATTGTCACCACTGGGTCTGGTGTCATCCAACTGCGGCAGTGAGACCAGCACTCTGTGCTGCAGAAATTCCCAGAGCACAACACTCGGCAGCTGCCAAAGCTTTCTGCTGGCACCTGCTCAAGGCGAGAGAGAGAGAGAAATATCACTTTGTCTGCCTCCCTTCATTGCTGCCCATGAGGAAACCAGCATAGACAGCACTTTGCTCCTCTGCTTGAGAGATGTGCAGGTTAGATGAGCAAGGCGGACACCTTGAGCCTTTTTGGCCTTTTCAACAACCCATGTCCCCTTTGTCCCATCCCATTTTTTTCCGGTCGGATTGCTGCTACCCCATATCACCACTCTCTAGAAGGCTGGCAGGGAATAGCATTTTGCTGTGCTTTTCTTCTGCTGCTTCCCACCTGCCAAAGTCCTTCCTTTAAATGGCACGAGTCTAATTATTTTGGGCATGAGAGCTGGTGATGGCTGCATTTGAGCAAACAACGAAAGGATACTTTCAGCAAGGCAGCTCTGAGGAAGATCAGACATTTCTGATGGTTGTGGGGACAACTTTCCTCTCACCAACTTCCTCACCTGGCTTCATCCCTTCTGACTCATGGGTGGCTGCTGTCTCCCTGTCTTTCCATCTAAATTGAGGTGGTAATAAATGTACTAAATCCCTTCTTTGTGGAAGAAATTCTGCAAGTTGAGAATGTCAGCTCGTGCCCCTCACTTTTCCAGCTAGCTCAGCTCTGAGCAGCCAGTTTGAATGACAAGAGGAGGTATCCTAAGTTCAGATATTACAAGGTGTGCATGCGGGAGGAAGAGTGAATTTAGTGCTTGTAACAGCTCCGCAATGAACAGTACAAAACTGGCTGCAGGTACAGAAAAGGTGCGGTGAAAGTGTTGTGCTGATCCTTGCCTATCTGGAGCTATCTGGGGCCTTTCTCTGAAACTGCCAACAAGGGGGTGGGCATGTTTGTATGTGTCTAGTGCTGATTTGGTGGGTGTTGTGCTGGCTTGGGGACCTGACATGGGCACACAGAGTGTGCATAGTTCCCTGTCAGCAAGGTCATCCTTTCCCCAGTCCTCCACCAAGCAGCAGGAGCAGGATTGTACCCAGCCTGCAAAGCTGGCCATGATGCTTTCCCCTTCCCCCTTGCAGCAGCAAACTCCCAGGGTGACCTGAGAAAGTCATCAAGGCCCATATGCTTATCGGTGAGCTGTGCAGCTTCTTGTCAACTGACTTCCCTTAAACTTGCTGAGTCTCTCTTCTCCTCATTCCCCTGCTGCTCACCCCACATTCTCCCCTGGTCTGCAGGCTAAATCATGTTTCCAAGATCCTCCTCTGCCATCTCCTCTCTTTTGAATGTTGTCAAGCTCTTAACATCCTTGATATTTGGCAGCAAGGAGTTCCACAGGTCACCAGAGTATACGGGGAATTCGGTGTCCTGAGCCAGCCCTCCATACAAGGTCAAGACTCACCTGGTCTGACTGAACAGATATAAAACTGAATTAAACTGGGAGATGTATAACTACATGACCCCAAAATGGCTTTAAAATACCTAGATATGGTATAAAGAAATATTTTGTTATATTTATTTTGAATTGTATTAAGGAAAAGATCTTTCCCTCCTAGGGAAAGTGGTAGAGACAGTATAGAAATGGGAAATAAACATTCTTTTCCTGTGCAGAGTGTAGACACACCAGGCAGCTGGTGTGCAGCAGAAAATTCAGGCAACGAAACTACCCAAACTTGTTTCCATTTCCCAGTAGGATGAAATGCGCAAAAACGTAATAAAAGGAATTATGATTTAACAGTTAAGAGTGAATCAGGTAAAAAAATCTTTCTTCCTGGTGCTATTTGCAGCACAAGGCAGAATACATGGAGGTTAATTATATTTCAAAATCAGTGTTCTTTACAGATGGACCAGTTTATTAGCAGAGGCTGGAATTGTTAAAGACAGTTTTTCTATGCATCAAAATATGAGGCTCAAGACTTGGCTGGGCTGACCTCAGGCAACACTATGCACTTTGATAAAGCTTTTAGTGGCAATAAAGTTTTACTGAATAGTACTAAAGATGAAGCAAACTGGGAGACATAAGGCAGAGGAAACTCTGAAGTATTCACCCAGTTTTTGCAATCAAGGCATCAAGAACTTCCTGATCCAGAGGATGCATCAAGCCATCATCTTTAATAGCCACTATCTATTTGTGATTCCCAATTTAGTATCTAAATATTAGTTACAGCAGTGACTCAAAGATTAGGTATCTGTAAAGAAAATAAAATGTAAGAAGATACAGTAGCTTAAAAGGAAATAAAAGACAACAATTTTTTTCCCCAAGATCGTTCTGTAAGAGAGGAGCAAGAAATTAATTTGCAAACAATAAAAGGAACACTATTTCTTGACCAGTCATGTCTTGACCTCATATGGAAGGCTTACTCAGTAAGATGAACACCCAAGATTTGGAGGGCAGATCTACTGTGATTCCTCCAATCCTCCACTGGTAATGCAGCATTGCTACCCGTCTCCCGATTCAGAATGTCACTGGATGGGTGGAGCTGATACTGGTACCATGATCACTGCCCAGCCACACTTATGTCCTGGCACAGGGCAAATGCTCCCCGGTGTTGAACTACAGCTTTGTGTGGGGATTTTCCAGGTTCTGTGTGCCCTGCAGTAGAGGAATGTGCATCCCCTTGTGACTAAATGTGTGACACTGGGTCAAGAAAAAGTTGAGTGATTTGCAAGATGCAAAGCATCAGGTTTTTGACTTTACATTTGGAAATGACTGGGATCCACTTTAGACAGGATAGTGTGTGGAAGTGGGGACTCTGTGATAAACTTGTTTATGTTACCCTAAGAATGGTAAAGTAAATTAGGATGTTAAAATATGTTGGTTAGCTAATGGTAAAGTACAATGCCTGTCATTCATCCTTTTTCTTTTTTCTGGTGTGAGTTTGCTTTTTTTTTTGTGATTGAATTGTATTAGGGAAAAGATCTTTCCATGCCTCTTTGGATGTCTAGCAGGCTGCGAGGCATGCTTGTGTGCAAATCCTCTTAATTGCTTTGTAAACTTTGGGAAGTAGAAACCTCTGACAGTGAAAGGGGGAGATTTGTACCATTCTGCAGGTTTTGTCATCCAGAGGTATTTAGCTTAGGGTAAGAAATATAACGCCTTCTTGGTTGTTATGCTAAAGGAGATGACATTCATAAAAAGGTTCAAAATTGAGTTCAGCTACACAATCATAACACCTTGACAACGCTGCAAGCATTTAGCTTAGAGTAGCTAATATAATATCCTAACACATAGTCGGTGATTGAAAGACTACCCAAAAAAAGGGCAGGTAAGGTGTTCTCACTACATAGATTGTGTTCTGTGTATTTTTGGCCTGATGCAATGTGCATCGAAGTCAGGAGCAAAATTACTATGAACTGAACATTGAAAGATCAAACCTTTGTGAAGATTAGATCCCAAATCTAATCTTCTAAACCTGCTTTTTATTGTCCCTGAAAGTTGTATAAGCTTAGGGAAGAAGATAGGAGTGGCTCTGAATTCCTCTTTTTGTCCATTTTATGATTGCTTGCTCTGAACTGAGGGAAAAAAATGAAACATGTTTCCTTGACTACAGCACTTGTGATGTCATCTGTGTTGTATTTTTTATTCCCTCCCTTTTAGGTTCCTTTCTGAACTCGTCCTCATCTGCTCTCCCTTTATAGCCTACAGTAGTCCTATAGGTTTTCCCGCTGCTCATTTCACTACTACAGCATGTATCACTTTGTTGTATCTAGGTCAGTCACTTCTCACACCCTGTGTAGTATATTTGTCAAAGCATTGTGCAGTCTGGTTTTAATGTCTGAACTGAACAATAGTATTCCAAAGGGTTACCTTCTATTGCTTTTTATGAAGATGGAGGACAGTCTGGGAAGTTTTGTTTTTAAAATAAGTTGATTCTGCTTCCTTTTCAATTTTAGGCTTGATATCTCTAGCCTGCCCTATGCTGCAGTGTGATCAGTTGCCTATGCTGGAGTGGACAGTGTTAGAACCCGTGTGATAGTTCTTCTGCAAAATTGTCCTCTCACTGCCTCATCCGCTAACAGCTTTCAAGTTCTGAGTGTTTGGAAGAAGGCATCGTTGCACACATTTGGGTATGAGGCGTTGGAATCAATCTTGAGGTAATGGCCAAATTTCCCTAAAAACACCTTCTCTCAAAGGCTTGGGTTTCATTTTGGAGCTCATAATTTTTGTACTCTAGGACTGCTAGTGTAACATAGGACTGAAATTTCTAAGCAACATAGAAAGCAGTCCTTACCAGAAGTAACCCTATCCCTTTTCCATCTGGCTCATGCAAAGGTTACTGCGTTCACCTGTATCAAGGTCCTGCCTATGCTCGGTCTTTGCAGAGTATCAGCTCTGAAGGTTTTTTGCCAGCTAAAGACTTTGCTGTAAAGATGTAAGAATAGATGCAGGTCCATTCTGTTGCTTTTTGGGGGTTATCTTTAAGCAACCTGAATGTTGTTGCTTTTTTTTTTGTTCATCTTGATTCCTTTCTTAGCTCAAAAATTAATTACATGGCTGTGCCACCTGGCCTTTATGAGAGAAGGCTACTGTCTTCCTGCTGTAGCCATTTTAGCCTCCCCTTGCTGAAGTCGAAGGCAATTCCCATTTTGTCCTGAGATCTTGCAAATAAATTGTATTGCTTTTGCATTTGTCAACATTAAGAGTTATTTGCTGCACCTTGTCCAAATTACCTAGCAAAGCTAAGGACTCTGTAGAATTTCTTTGCTTGCTTTTTTTCTTTCCTCTCCATGTCCATTTCCCCAATTTTGTGCTGTCAGCAGGCTTAACCAGTTTGTAGTCAGCTTCTCTAAGCCATTTATATAAATTAGGCTTAGCAGGGGTTCCAAGGATCGTGTGGCGATGAGCATTACTTTGCATTTGTTGACTTTAATTTTCTTTTGCCGTACATTGACCCAGTTCTAGAGTAGATCTAAATTGTTGGATATTTCTTGGCTGCTTTTCTCACGTCCATTATACAGCCCCACTGGCAACTGCAGGAACTCTGAAAACGACCTCGCTTGAAGTCATTTACACAACCTAAAACTAGAGCAGGAAGGGGCATATTCACTGACCCAATTCAGTGGGTCTCGTCATTTAGGTTTCTTAATTAACAGTGATTCTGTTTTGCTGTTCTGTAGCCTGATCACTATCTGTTCTCATTTGCTACACTAACTCCTTACAAAATTTCTGCTGAATTCGCAGCTTTCCGTGGAGTATTTAGCCAAGCTGCCTAAATAAACCACAATAAATTGTATGATGTATACCTTACTCTTTGATTTACTCACCTCTCCTTCCAAGCCAAGGAATCTTTTAAAAGTTTTTGTCATCACTTCTCAACCTTAAAAAATTAAAGCACTTGGATGGAGATCAGAAGCCTGTACTTGTCTTCAAGCTACTTACAGTGACTTGGTGGCAGCAAGAAATACTTTACACCGTGCTCTCTAGGATCCCATGTGCACATCCATCTCTCAAAGGACAAGCCCTCTGTGGTGGCAGCAGCCCATGCCACCCATAGTCACTGGGCCCTCTGGAAGCCTCTCTAGACTGGGAAGAACTTAGAACCCCTCCTTTCACCTCGTCTGGTCTCTGAATGGGTTCAAGAAGGCTACAGGGGGCTTGTCTCAAACTGACCTTTGCCTTTCACATCCCTACCCAAAAGGAGAAAATGATCATTAAAACGATATCTTTTAGGGCTCATTTACCCTGTTGTTTGCAACACGTGCTGTGGTGCTTATGACTGCTCCAAGGCTGTATCTAGCAGAGCTTCCAGGAGAGAGAACATCATGGACGTGCCCCTAGGTCTGCTGTAAATTTGACTGAGTTGATCATGTCTCCTTTTTTTTTTTTTACAGCTTGTCCAGGACTTTTAATGCTTTAACTTAATAAGAATGGACTGGTCCCATGCTCTCAGCTTCAGGGCCTTTACTCACTATCAGTTTGGAGCAGCTGCATTTATTTGCTTCTGGGTTTAGGGGAGAGAAAACCCCTCTTGGAGCTCTCCATGGGATTGAATTTTTCCATGTAAATTATATCTGAGGGCACTGTTTGGCCCAGTGATTTTAAGGACAATATGCTGAAATTAGACCTGCATGATGTTTTTAGAAAGGCATGTAGATACTACAGCATCCTTCCATCCTGCCTCCCTGTTCCAGCTGTTGAGTGGGCAGGAGACTGGAGCAAGTAAGATTCCTGCTTTTAGAGAGAGATGTCATTTTCTAGCCTGTGGATGTCATGGTATTCAGCTATTGCTTGCCAGCCTGCCATATCTCCAGTAAGGATTTGTAATTTGCACACAACTCAAGTAAAGCAAAGTAAGAGAGCTGCGGCACTTGTTTTGCTGCAGCGTCAGAATAAACACTGTGGGATTATGACTTTGTCCATCCAGCACCTGAAAACAAGAATCCTATCCTTATTCTTCCAGGCAAAATAGTTCACATAGGTTCATTGTCTTCTCCAAGGCACCTCCAGATAGGAAAGGCAGACTGCCTGCCCTCCTCCTATGCCCCCTGAAACTGGGTTTCCAATGAGACAATCAGCTTGTTTCATTTCTCCAGGGAAAGGACAGCCAGGGCTGTATTTTAGTACACCAGGAGCCTCTTGAAAAGGTGAGGCCCTTTCTGTTAGTGCTGTAATGGAAGCGAAGCCTAAAGAGAAGAAATGTGACCATTTCAGGGGCACAAAGTCATCACATTTCTGCTGTTACATTCTGGGAACAAAAATAGCAGGGACAGGTCCCAGCTGCCGGCCACAGTATGTTTGAAAAGGTTATCAAGACATTATAGCATGTAAACAGCAAAGCTATTAGCTCTGAGCTGTGAAAAGTTTCTAACCTTCACCGCGAAAACCTTAAATTATTTTTGAAGTGTTAATGAAAGTCAGCTCTCCAAAGATGGATGTGGAGCATGGAATTGCATTAGACAAATGGCAGTAACATTTTAATAGTTATTGCTTTGAAAGCCCCCCTCTGAGAGGATTCAAGGGGGTTGGAGACCAGGCACTTTCATGAGCCTCTTTTTAAGAGGGGTAAAAATGTGTGGTTTATATTGAGCTACTTACAAACCACAATTGTGGTTTTGTTTAGCGTGTGTTTGGGACCCTCTTCTTACCTCCTTCAAACTCTTAGAAGTGTTTAGTCACTCAAGGATGTTTAACATGGTTTTAAAGCTAGCGTTACCCACTCAGCTCAGGTGTGGACCAAGGGAGCCTGAGTCTGGCCCTGCAGGTATTGATATGAAGGTGTAGGCAGCCCTGGTATGGAGCTGCCTCTGGAGTAGGGGCCTCTCTGGGTAACAGCCACAGGCAGATTCTGGGTGCCGTACAAGCTGGTTAGCAAACTCCCACCCAGTTCACTGAGGTCAAAGTTGCCTCCTGTGTCTTTATTTTCTGTGTAAGTGCCACCACACAGATATGAAAGACATATACTAGTGAATGGTACTTTTCTATGTATATGTGTATGTCTTTTGTGCAATTGTATATAATTGAATTACTTAATTGCTAATTAACTCTAATAGGCACTCAGAGAGAAGGGCCGCATAGGGTGTGCCCTTCACCCTCAAGTGCCTGTCTTAGATGCCCCCTTTCCACTGCACATGCAGCCAGACTTCAACACTACTGTATCATTCCGGGTCTGCCTCAAACAGCACAAAATGCTGTCTAAATCACAGGTATTCAGCAGACAATGCTTAGGTTGGGAGAGATGAGTCTCTCAAGATCAAGGTGTCTTGACCTGTGACAATGGTTCTCTCCCACCCTCAGTCATATCTTGACTGTGTACATATATTTTTGTAATTTAGTTTATATTAGGAAAGATTAGTCTTGCTGAGGCCTTTGATCCCATGAGGAACTTTTACAAATGCTTCATTTGGGACACAGGGGTAGAGTGAGTACATAATTCTCTGCAGGATTGGAGCCAGGGAGAGCACGGTTTTGCTGTGTTGTGCCCTGGAGTACCTGCTAATGTTCCATGTTAGAAGAAGATCAAGAAGAGGTAAACGTGCAGACTGTGGCTGTTTTTAAACACTGGGTTATTTATAAGCAGAGATGGATTTTAGCTGAGTCCCCTGCACTGAGGAGCACCAAGGCTTGATGAGGTTCCCATCTCATCCTTTGGGCTCCTTCTCTGAGATCTATTTGGTGCTTTTGCTTCCCTTACACATTTTTGCAGGTAGAGCCAATTTTATATAAAAGACTTATCTTTCTTTCAGTCATTTTTTATTGTCAGGTCAGATATTTCCCCTCTCCTCCCCTTTTTGCAACAAGGGGGAAAAACAACCCTTTCACCAGCTCCATAACCATTTCACGCATAATAACGTTTTAGGCTTTTATTACTCTGTTGAGACAAAGCAGGCTCTGATGAATTTCAATTCAGCACAGAATCGACCATGCTACAGTGTCTAGTCATACAGAGAAGAAAACCTCTCTCCAATTCTGAAACAGGTTGAAAGACCAGCAACTGTGATTATAATACCAGAGTCAATAAAGCTTAAAGCTCTGTCTGGCTTCCCCACTAAGGAAGGTGAAACAAAATCTTCCTACCCCCCACAAATCAATTTTAAAGCCATTGCATGGTGATGGCGTTCATCAGCATTTTCATTGCATACAACGTGGACTCATTTTTGTGCTGAGTGTGTTCTGTTAAAGGGACCCTGGCAGCCCAGGCAGGTTTTGTAAATGAGTTAATTCCTGGAACTGCATCTTCTCCTAATTCTCACCTCAATGTTTTTGAACTTCTACAATTATGTTTTCCTCTTCTTTTTTTTTTTTTTTTTAAATTCCCTCTTCTGTTTCCCTGTGCATGCAAGAAAGCTTGAAGCACAAGGGAATGCGCCAGTTAATCTGGAAGGGTAGGGCATTGCCATGTGTATTTGGGAGTCTTAAATTTTTTTGAGTCTATTTTTAGGTCTGCATACAGTTGCATTATTAAGCTTTTCTCTCCAACTGTGAAGCCTACAATTGCATTTTTAAATGAATGCTGGGGAAACCTCAAATAATCCTATGGCTCCCAGAGCCTAGACTTTTACAGAAAATACTGTAGACCTGAAAAAAAACTGCAATTCTTTGTAAGCCTAGCTGCGTAGCCTGGGAGAAAGGGGAGCTGGATGAGGGTGGCAGCTATCTTTTCGATTGTGTGCTCTGCTTTAGAGTGGCCCAACTTCTGAGCCAAACGAGTGAGGTCCCAGCCACAAAAGTCCCCTTGTGGACATTGTCACTATGCAGCTCCCACACCTCTGGTTGTCAGGTCACATGGATGGGGGGCACATGGTCCTCTTGCAAGGCCACAGTAGCTCAGGCTCAGGAGATGAGGCAGAGGGATGGGAAGGAACACTGATGACTTTTGGTACCTTATTCATATTTTCCATTTACCACTTAAGCGAAAAAAAAAAGTGAATTTTGTCCTCAAGGCAACTCCTCTAAGTACTTGCCTCTTTGTGAGTGCAGGAAGAGATACTTTGCTGATTCACTGTAGGGTGCAGTTCCTTATCTAGTATGAGGATAAGGCAACCAGCTGGCTAAAGCTGTCTTGGACTTCAGGCTTCTCTTTCTACAGCGGAGTTTATCCAGCTCTTCCCTGGATTTGTCCAACCTTTGCAGTATTTGGTTCAGTGATGGATGTTTTTGCATCCTTGCTGACCCCTCATGTACTCCCATTGTTCTAGTGCATCTTCCTTCTCTGTGGAAAGCACTGGACCAGTTTGCCAGTGTAGCTCTGTGAAGTTAGATGTTGCACAGGATAGAGCGAGCCTGCTTTGATCAGCCAGGCATTAAACTTACCTCCAGGCTAGGCAAAACCCTCCCTGTATTTTTCTTCCTGGAATTTGAAGTTAAGGTAACATCCTTCAAAATAAAGTGGCATGGAAAACCTTTGTAAAAGTGACTCAGGCAGCGAGCAGCAGGAGCTTTGAATTTGAATTGCCTGGAAAGACTCCTACAGCTACTTGGAGTATCACATAAGCTTCCAAGGAGAAAGATTTTGGGGAAATTCAATGGAGGCTTCACATTTTTTGGACAGCAGCTGAATAGAAACCATATGCTTAAGACACTTCATATACTGACTTTGAGCCTTTTTCTTGTGAAGTGTAACCATGGTTAGCATGGGATAAATTCTCCTCCTCACCAATAGTTATGTAAAGAATTTTCTGCCCCTTGGCCCTCTCATGAGAGCTGACTAATGTATTTCAGGAAATGTCATAGCACACTTCTGAGACGGGGGATGATGCTTATTACTGTACTTAAAATAGGTGAACTGAGGCAAAAGACAGCTGAAGGTTTTTAGAGGCATTTAAAATGCAGAAAAGTTTCTCCCAAGACTTTGTAAAACACCTAGGGTTTGAACCCCTTTTAATTCCAGTAATGTCCTAGGAATTCTGATTGCATCTTAACTGCTTGTGGAGGTTTTAGCTCTGTTTGCACATCCGGCCCAAAGGGATCCGTGGCACAACATTTTAGGTTCAAAAAACCCATGTGGGGCAACCCAGACATCTGGGTAACGTATCTATTGCTTTTGAGTACTGTTTAGACACTAGCAGCCTTTTCCTTATTTATTCTGTACCATGCAAAGGGAAAGCAGCAGGAGAGGAGTTTAGCTGTCCCTCCCCATCTTCCTTTCAGTTAAGGCCTTTGGCTCTGTGGCAGCAGGAAGATTTGAGGCCCTGAGACCCTGAAATCCCTCTGTTGCAAGGAAAAGTTGCTTTACACAGGGCAGGTACTTGATTCAGAGCCTTGTGCAGGCACCTTGTCAGTTCAAATTGAGCTTAGAGTGCTTCAGCTGATGAGAATTTGGCCCCACCATGTCTTCTTCCAGTGCATTATTTCATGGTTAGTTTGGAGTGGGGAAAGAAAGAGATTTTAGGAAATTAAATTAAAAGAATAATAAAATTACATAGAGTTGCTTGAGGGGTTTAAATATCCTGCTCTTGGCAATATAGCTTCATTTTCTGTATAATCCTTGCTTTACAGCTTTTGCAAGGGGTAAAATCTATCCCTCGGCGTAAATTTTCCACCCCACTTGTATCCAAACCTCTTGACTCTATTGACATTCATGTCTTCAATTCAAGCCCAAATTACAGTGGCATAAGCCTCCATTTAGTGATGGTGAAGCTAAAAAGGCTTTGGGATTTGGTTTAGCTTAGCTGAAATATATCAAACCTTCTCCCAACCGATTAGTTCTGGAGCTCCTCAGGGGAACATGGTTTCTTAAGGAATGTTTGTGTCACTGTGTTTTTACTAATTTCAGAAATGTTTTAAATGCTACCCACCCCCCTTTTTATGGTTTCCTTTTTTTTGTTGTTTTTGTTTTTTTGTTTTGTCCTTGGCAAGTGACTTACTTTTCTTCCTTTTGTTTTCTGACATCAGTACGGATGCGCAAAGTCACTTTGCTAAATATGAAACACAACTGAATGCTTTCAGGCTTGGTAATTCTTAAGAAAAAAAAAATGGGGGAAGAATGAGAATGAAGGACCTGTTTTGATGATTAAGCCAAAGCAACCCCAGCAAAGGATGTTCCACTCCTGAACGTGAAGTACATGCTTTTGGCAGAGCCTGGCCCCCACACTGGGGCAACCCACCACTGCAACACTCAGGGAGGAGGGAAGATGGTTCGTGGATTTGAACTGGTTTGGTGAACCAGTTTATTGAACTCCCAATATAGTTGGTTCACTCCTCCCAGTTGTTTTGTTGGAGTCAGACATCTGGGCTGACGTATCAGCCTGAGGAATCGATGCTGTTCAAAGGCATAGTTGGTCTTTCAGCCTGAAGTGTTGCCACAAATCTGTTTACCAGTGTAATTTGTTCTGAAACACTGGAGAACCCAATGAAACAGTGATGCTGAAACACTCAGAGAGCTGGAAAGTGGCCTGAGGACAAATGTGGCTTACTAGAGCCACACTGTGATTGTGTCGTAACGACATCACTAGCAATATCAGTCTTGACCCAGCAGCTTGCGATTTTGTGCAGTGTTATTCCTATTACCTGCCTAGTTTCCCTCCCTGTTTCTGCCTCCATACTGCAGTCTCCAGCTCTTTGGAGGAATAGCCTGTGCTTGGCAGCATTCCACCATGCTCCCTGACCCCCACCTTCCTTTGGATCACCAGGTAAAACCAGCATGTATTAGAATCATTACGGTATTAATATTTAACAGTATTAGATCTGGAATCAAAAACACCACTGGGTTGTAGGTTTTTTCATCTGTGTGCAATAAATCATCATCAACCTCTTTATTTTGTTTATGTTTCCATAGTGAGATGGGAGCATTATGAAAACAAATTCAAAAGCTTTGGTTTGTTTTTATTTCATATGCTAGGGACTTGCTTGTGAAAGGCAGAGTGTCGATGCAGTGAGGGATCCCCAGTGCAATCAGAAAGCCTCACTGAGTCCAGGAGGGGGTGTGCTTACAAGCCACCATAATCCAGAGGAAGCCTGGAGTGTATCAGATATTATAGCGGCACTTGATGTGTCTGCGTCTGCTGCTCTCCATGGATAGAAAGTATGGCAGAGCAGAAATTGCCCTGGAAAGTAATTATTAAATGGTTTCTGCTGATCCATCTGAACAGCACTGCTTACTCTAAGCCAGTCATGGTGGCAGGACTAACTCGGGGACTTCCTTGGCCAGTGGTTAACTCTCCTGTCAAGCAGATAAGAGAGTCACTGGAAGTATGGTGTCCTGCCTGCCCTTGGCATGGCTGCCTTTGGATCGTCTGTCTGGACATGTCTGTCAGTGCACAAAGTTGTCTGCTTTACTGTCCAGCAGTGTAAGCAGACATCCTCCTTGAATCCAATCCCCTGTTGTTGCAGACAACCCGGATATTTTTGGGACCCTTTCTCTAACTTGGGTCGCCTCACCCTGCTCAGAACTGTGTATTTTCGTGCTGTCCATCCAGCATGGCTGTGTGTGTCATTCCAGGGTGTTTCACCTCTTCTTCCCAGGAGAAGATGTGCTTCTCATACACAGTGCATACAGGGAGAATTTCATGACCCAATGAATAGCCACATTGCCTGTTTGAAATCTGGAAGGTGTCCTGGAGATTAAAAAGACCGTGTACCTTTCCCTCTCTTTGACAATGGCAACTGTGATCTTTGTTTTAATTGGAACAGTTTTTCTAGTTGGCAGTGCAAAAGCACTGAGCTGTCTGTCTAGCCATCACTTTGAGCCTGGTTAAATTAATATTAGCTCTGAGAAATAGGTAATTATTTTCCCTGTTTATTTGGTTGCACCTATAATTATTGCTTTACCTGGTGGGAGCCATAAGCTGTTGTAATTATGCTTCGTTAAAATGCTGATTAATAACGGCTTGCTTCTGAAAGGTGTGCTGTGGGACCTACTTTTCCCTGGCTAGGCTTATTAATTGTAATGTAGATCTATGTACCTATCTATTAACTCTGAGCTAATATGCATAGAAATGATGCTGAGATCATATTTCAGCACCTGACTTAGACTCACTAACACTAGGAAGTCCAGACCTCAAGATATTTTTTTCTGGTCAAACAAAGATTCTTTCTTGCTATGAATCTATTGCACGTTTCCAAACACATCTAGAAAGGACAAGGTGAAAAAATGATAGTAAATGTGCCCTACATAAAGAGTACTTCTAAGTTCCTATATAATAGCCTTTGTTTTCATGAATTTTAGACTGCTTTAGAAAGGAAGGCCAATATTCTTTCGATTTTTTACATCAGGAACATGAGGTTTGGAAAACGATTTGCTGGACTATAAGATACGTAGAGTATATGTGTTTGTTTATAAGCACAGGCTTTGTCATGGTTTAGTTAGCCAAACAGTAAGAATGCGCCTTACTGCTTGATCTTCAGTAAGGCTGCAAAGCAGGATTTCAGCTAAAACCTAACTTCACCAGCTACCTGCTAACTTTTGCAGTGTTATTTTGAGATAACTGCTTCTACCTTTTCATTCTCTTTTGTCCGTAAGCTCTGTTATCAAGCTGGAGCAGGAGGTGAAAAATGTTGAACCATCTTGATCAAAATACCACCTTCTCCTTTGAGGCAGAACCAGAAGGTGCCTTGAATCATTTGATAGCAATTGTTCTTAATACAATAGTGGAACAACAGTTGAAGTGCCACATAATTTGAATACTTAATGCTCAGAAGTTGAGTTGTTTTCCCGAAGTTTTTTTCAATGTTTGAGTTCCATCTGTCACCTGTATGCGTATGTGCTGCA
Source organism: Aptenodytes forsteri (assembly GCF_000699145.1). Classification (NCBI taxonomy): domain Eukaryota; kingdom Metazoa; phylum Chordata; class Aves; order Sphenisciformes; family Spheniscidae; genus Aptenodytes; species Aptenodytes forsteri. The sequence continues at coordinate 6,788,936 of NW_008796165.1, read as the reverse complement.
GAGAGTGTCCTGCCTTAGTGTCAGCTTAGCTGAATGGTACCAAGATTTAGGATATGTTTGGAGGGGGGAGTTAAGGGTCAATGTTCCTAGTGTTAGTGAGTGATTTGGTGGCTCTGGGATTCAGTACTTTTAATTACATAGTATAAATGTTCCTATGGAATCACCGTCTTTACCAAGGATACATGCCTTTGAGGTTTGAATCCTGCAAGACTGGTAAGCTTTTTGACTTGTGTGAACCAGAAATGAATATAGATTCCTTTTTTCTCTTTTTTAACACCCATTCTGTTGTGAAAATAATGCAAACAGACTTTGATTTGAGAATTCCTTAGTCCTGAAACAGTGAAGGAATTCATAGATAAGGTTCCCATTTGGGCCATTTCTAATAACATGCATTAATCAAGCATACTGTTCAGAGAAATTTTTTGCTTTTTCTGGGCTTCCAAAAGGTTGTCTTTCTCCTCATTTTTCTTGAGTAAATGGCAACAGCTCAACCCAACCAGTACAGAGTCCAGTCACAACAAAGCACCCTTTAATAATTATCCATTCTTTAGACTTTGTATCAAAATCCGCAGTATATGAGGATCTCGGTCTGTATAGGACAAAAGAAGCAGTTGATGCCAATGAGTGTGTTAAGGATGATTGAGTGGGCAAGAGCAGCCAGACCTTAATATAAGTGAGGCAAAGATTCAGTCTATAAGTCCAAGGGATTGAGTCTATACATCTTCATTAGTGCTTTATGCCTTAAAACATGGTAATGGTTTCAAGAGTGAACACTGTATTTGTACATTAACTTTTTCACCTCTGAATACCTTTTTTATACCTACTTTGCCTGGACCAGAACTGATACTGGGCTCATTTACTGGGCTCATGTAGAGAGTGGTCCCAGCTTTTGTATGTTCCCTGTTCTCGACTTCAGTTAGATTTGGCCATGCATTTAACTCATTACAGAGCCTGTTCTGCTCATGGGTTGTATTGTTCAATGCAATCTTATTAAGTGCAGTTGTATGGCAGGTCCAATACAGGAGCTAGAAATTAGAACTGGGGAGGGCAAAGGTTCCCTCCTGTCATGAAGAATCTGTTTTCCGACTGCTTGCTCTTGTTTTGATTCAAGTCCATTTGCTTTCAGGATTTCTCACTCTTTTTCCAAACATGAAGAAAGGATGCTATGGGTAGGACCAACTACTTTGTAGTGAGCATTTCACTCCCAGCCTCTTCTAAGCATAGACTCCATTTTGTGACTAGACTAAAAGCACCCAGAACTGCGAAGCCCTCAGCTACTCTGTGGTAGAAATGCTGATAGTTTGGAAGACAGCTATGTACCCAACGGGAAATGGATCAGAAGGCCCTGTTGTGAGGAGATATGGGTCAGTGTGTACATAGGCTGGAAGGAAAAAGCATTGTTGTTACATAGTTGGATCACTAGTTCTTCCAGGTGTGGGCTATACTAAACAGCTCAGTTCTGCGTAGAGGTTGCTTAAAGTAAATCTGTGATTTATCACTGTTATTCTGAAACGTCTTCTTTGTCATAATCCCCTCAATTTGTCATGCTCATGGAATATAATGGTTTGATTCCAGAGCTCAGGTACTACTTTTTTTCTTTTTAAATGTGCCAACTTTATTGTATCTCTGTGCATCCCTTTGAGTGCAGTCTGGAACTACTTAGCACTGTTTTGAAGTCAGGGAAACTGAGGCACAAGTGACTTGCAAGGTCATGTTATAGGCCAGAGCAAAGATTAGGTGCAAGGCATCCCAGTCTGTTGGTGCTGGGGAAGGTATAATATGAAATTCAAGCCTTTTAATCTGAAATAAAGATAAGTTCAGCAGAAGGCCAAAGGACTGCAACATTTTTGGGAAGAGCCAGGCAGCAGAGTGTGGAAGAAGGTAAAAATTTAAAAGTTTTGATCAGAAACTAGAGAAACATGGCAAATTAAGAGAAAATTTGTATCCGAACTTGGACCTTGCTCATTTTCCAATGGACTTTACCTTTAAAATGGAGCTGATGCAAGATCTGAACAAGCAGAGATGTTTGGGTGTTGCAGATATGCCTTCAGATCTTAATTTAGTAAACTTTGGGATTGCCAGGAGCTTTGGGGGTCAAATCCCTGGATAATGTGCAATTGACTGTGATGAGGATGTAACAATGTCTGTCAGCTGAGAATCTTGCCATTTTTGTGTGTTTCCTGCTTAAAGGGAAGGTTGGTAAGAAAGAGGTCTTTTCATTCAAACATATTTCCTCCCTCCCTTTCTACAAAAATGTTCATATCAGCCAACACATCTAATTGCAGGCCAGCTGATATCACTTGTGTGGCTGGCTTTACTGTCCTATTAATATCTTAAAAAGTAGAAAAAACCCTTCAGCCTGCTGGCTTGGTTTTGGGAAGGACATAGTGTTATTCACAATCATTTCCAGCTATGGTATAAATTTTTTGGAAAAGTTGATACTGCATATTTTAAGGAGCTAGATTTCTCTGTTCCTTTTTGTCCCCCCCCCCTCTTTTGGTATAAATTTTTTGGAAAAGTTGATACTGCATATTTTAAGGAGCTAGATTTCTCTGTTCCTTTTTGTCCCCCTCCCCCTCTTTTTTTTTTTTTTGTTCTGATTAGACAAATGAATCATGCAAGCAAGTGTTCCCTGCAATGCCACTAATTGATGGGATGCTATACAATTGCATTGCAATAACAAAACACTTTCAGCCTCTGAGAGATTAGTTGCGTTGGCCTGGGATTAAGAAACCTTTGAAATCCTGAATCTAAATTACCATTCTTTTGACTGCTGTTTGTGACGCTAATTAGCTGTGTTAATTGGATGTTTTGATACTTGAAGAGCAGAGCAATCCAAATCTTTTTTTTTTTTTTTTTTTGGAAAGCCAAAATTATTAATGAGTTTGGCTAGGGAACCAGAGTTTATTTTAATGCTGTACACTTCCATATTCCCATTTTTGTTTTAGGTTGGTATTTTTGTTGTTTTTTAATGTTTTTTAAGCACTCTGAGTGAGTAATCAGCGTAGGAGTGAATAGTAAATGTTTGAATGTGCTTTCCAACAGAGAGCTCTGATTCATCGCTGTCTCCAAATTATTGAACTGCTGGAGAGAAAATATGTCCAAGCCAACATCATTTGTATTGTTGGAGAACTGGGGAGATAAAGGGGGGGAAGTGTGAAACAGATGAAGAAAATTAACATGGAGCCATTTAGATGGAGGGGCTTCCTTTACAATCGCATGGTAGGCAATCTGAAAGGGTCTCAAATTTAGTTTCTTCTGGATTGTCATGTACTAGCTTGCTATTCTTGCATCAGGCATCATGCTGGCTCCCCAGGCTCTGGACTCATAGAAATGAATTGGTGTAAATAGTTGCATGGGTGTTCAGGAAGGGGTAGAAATCCTTTACCTTGTAGGATCAAAACTCAGTATTTGCTTCCAACTACTGTTCCTATCTACATGACTTTACGGTCTCGATTCAGTTCTGACAGACAGACCTTCTTGGCAATGGCTTTTTCTTGTTTCTGAGTTTAAAAGAAAAAAAGCAAAAACCAAACCCAAACAATAACAACCTATGTCAGCTTCTAGAGGAACTGCATCACATTTTACTTTGAACCCAGGCCATGCTGGCTTGGTATTTTGGAAGCAGACGTATGTGGGCCTTACAGTTCAGGTATAGTTGGTGACTCCATGCCTGTGCCTAAATGCTTTCATCTGATAAGGTCTCTGGAGCCTGCACATCATGAGTGGCACATCATGGAGGCCCTTGCTATTGCTTGCTGTTCTTCAGAGGTCAACCTATAGGAGGACTGCGAGAGCAGTGGTACAGGGGTTGGTGGAGTCTGTGGTGGAAAGTGGAGGAGATCTGAAGGGTTGATGCCTGCATCTGCTCTGTAAAATACAGGATGTGAAGTTAGGATCTAGGAAAGGACTTGGGTACCCAAAACAAAATCCGTAGGGACTTCTGGCATATCCTTCAAAAATTATGTTCCAAAATGACCTACCTTTTAAACGCCACCTTTTAGAGCTCATCTTTTAAAGCACTTATTGACACCTCCCTTTTTTATGCCAATCTTATCTAAATGCTCAGAATAACACCTGTGCTCTGTGCAGTGTGCCCTGGAGCCTCACCATCAGTGAAACCACAGAGTGGTGCTGTGAAACCACAGAGTGGTGCTGCAGAGGGCCCACTCTGACCCACACCTTCTGAACAGACAGCACCCAATGACAAGGCGAGGCTCTCCCCAAAATAAGATGTAACTGCTTTGTTCTGAAAATGGAGGTGGGTAGCACTTTTCGTGGAATCATCTTTTAGATAAACACCTACCCCCAAAGCAGGGCGTCCTAATTAATGTCATTCCCAACTCGAGAAGCACATTCTTGGCCTGTCTCCCTTGGTGATGGTTTCGGTAGGAGTATCTTACTATCAAATCTGTGCTCCTTCGTAGAAAGGAGTGGAAGAGCTGTGGGGTCAGAAGGAGGGTGAGAGGCCTCAAGGCTGTGGAGCTCAGCAGGTAGGACCTTCCTCTGGCAGGAGGGAGCTTGGAGGCAGCATCTCTCTTTCCAGGCTTGTGCATGGGATTTCTGTTAAAGCATCCTGACATACAAGTGGAAACGAGTCCAAGGACAAGGGCCTGTGTGGATGGAGGAGCCTTCTGTCCAGCCCTGCTTCAGGCACCACAGAGCAGGAGGATTTATGGCGCTCACTTGTGCTTGTTGTTTCTTTCTGGCTCCCTCTGCGGAGCTCCTGCTCAGCATGCAGATCACTTCTGTCACCTCCTGGGGCACCAGGCTCTCTCCACATGCCCTGCAAGGAGTGGAGGGGCCAGATCCTGACCCTTGGGTGCCACCTGGGCCCCGGCCACCAAGAGTCAGGTTTGTGTGTCTCTTATGGATACCTGAGGCCTTTAGGGGATTTGGCTCTTTTTCTCCCATGCTCTCGCAGCTGTGTTTCTTTCACAGGCACAAAATTCACTCAGTTACATTTGTTGTTGTTGTTGCATTTTTAGTTCAAGTTTGAAAAGTGTTGTCTGAAGATTCGCATCCAGTTGGAGCACCATCTGGATGGGACAGGCCGGAGAGACGCAGCTGCCTCTAAAAAAAACACCAGAAAAACATTCCAAATCTTAATGTGTAATTACAGTGTGAAACAACAAAACCCCGGCTCAGCCAGCTTCTTGGCAGCTTTGTGCTTTGGCCCTAGGGAGATTTGTCTTCCAGGGGAACTTAGGGAGTCAGTTCCTAGGCGAGCAAGAGGAGTGAGACATGGTGGGAAGCTGATGGATTTGATCTCTAGGGCAGGACAGTTTTTTTCATGACTTTCAGTCTCCATCTGTCAGTGGGTTCATGTGCTGACATTGACGACGACTTTAGAGGAAGCAGCACCTCCTGGCTTGGTGGCAGCCTGCTAGTGGGAGGGCAGAGGACAGGGCTGTGTGTGTGTGAGTATGTCTCCAGGGGAGGCTGGAAGCCATACAGAAGTGAAATGGAGCCAGGTTCAGATGTCTGCAGCCGAAACACTTCCAAAGCAGAATAAACACCACAACATTTCAGCTTTTCACCATGAACAATAATCAGCTTTCTGTTTTCAAACAGTTTTCTAAAAACAACAGAAATGCAGGAAGGGCATCAAAACTGTTCTACAAATGTTGAGCTTACATGGGAAATCCTTTTGCAAAATGCTTTTTAGCAACAACTTCTTCCATCTCTCTTATGTCAGCTCTGGCAGCCAAGGCAGTGGTGGACTCCATGAGGGACTAATGCTTTTGAGGGTGTCGTGGTTTAACCCCAGCCGGCAACTAAGCACCACACAGCCGCTCGTTCACTCCCCCTGCAGTGGGATGGGGGAGGAATCGGAAGGAGTAAAAGTGAGAAAACTCATGGGTTGTGATAAAGACAGTTTAATAGGCGAACCAAAAGCCATGCACGCAAGCAAAGCAAAACAAGGAATTCATTCACTCCTTCCCACGGGCAGGCAGGTGTTCAGCCATCTCCAGGAAAGCCTTCCCACTGGCAGGCAGGTGTTCAGCCATCTCCAGGAAAGCAGGGCTCCATCACGCATAACGGTGGCTTGGGAAGACAAAAGACCATCACTCCAAACGTTTCCCCCTTCCTCCTTCTTCCCCCAGCTTTATATACTGAGCATGACGTCATATGGTGTGGGATATCCCTTTGGTCAGTTGGGGTCAGCTGTCCTTGCTGTCTCCCCTCCCATCTTCTTGTGCATCCCCAGCCTACTCGCTGGTGGGGTGGTTGAGAAGCAGAAAAGGCCTTGACTCTGTGTCAGCACTGCTCAGCAGTAACCAAAACATCCCTGTGTTATCAACACTGTTTGCAGCACAAATCCAAAACACAGCCCCATACTAGCTACTGTGAAGAAAATTAACTCTATCCCAGCCAAAACCAGCACAGAGGGTCAAGTGGAGATGTGTCAAGACTGAAGGGCCGTATTTGCTTGAGGAACTCTTGATCGGTCTGGCCTTCCTAACCCCTTGTAATCCTAAAGGAAGTTCCCTTAATAACATCATTGTGATTTGAGGGGGTATAATTGCTCACACCTTACACGGACAACCCAACTTGCTCATTCCCAGTGTCAGTGCAGATCAAGTTTGGCCACACATGCCAAGGCTGCATAGGAACCCAGCAAGAGAGTCCTGAACAATCTTCCAGCTCAGCTTGAGTTGTTCAAATGCCAGCACAGGGGTCTGTGATGTTTCAGAGGGCTCAGCCCTTGCAGATGTTGTGGACCTTGTTTCTGACACTTGGTATTTTGGATGAATGTATCGCCTGTAATTCATAGAGTAAGAAGCGACAGCATCTGAAAACCTGTCCTCCTTTGCTTGTCTGGAGGAATATCCTGTGCAGGATTTTGAAAATGATGCCCTACAGTGCACTCATTTTCAATCAGACCTTGCTCTGCAAATGGTGCTACATCTAAAATCTATGGAATGTGCTCGATGCAAACATTTGCAAGCCTAGCTTTCTCCTGAGAAGAATATGCCTTCATCCTAATTAAGGCTGGTTGTCTACCCAGTTATTCCCACTGCTGGCTGCCAGCAATAATGCCCATTGTAGTGTGGGTGGAAAATATGCAGTTTTCAAATCTCATTTATTCCATATAGTATTACATTCTCTCATGAACAGGCTGCTCGTTCTCTGTGAAAAAACAAGCCAAAATGCTCCGGGAGCAGCATGGTCTCTGCCCACACTTACGGATAAGATGAGGGGACATTTACCTCAGCATCCCTTTTCCTCTACAAGCTCTACTGCTTCTGACTCCCACGGTCTGTGCCTTTTTTCCTAATAGTTTCCCTATCCCCGGTCATCCCTCCACGTCTGATTTGGTGGATTATTTGACTGTGCAGGTTATCTGAGGATTTATTTTCCCAGGCTGGTACTCTTAAATGGGTGTGAATTATCTGATATGGGGATTAAACACACGAACATAAAGTAAAGGCTGACATGGGGCATCCCAGCCCACTCTGAAATGCTGTCTGTACACATGATGATTATTAGCAACTCATTTCACAGTGGCCCCTTCAAACCATCGTCATTGATTCAAACTAATGATCTAAGAAGGAGTGTCACTGGCATTTCCTGGGGCCAGTCAGTCCCAGCAATGGCTGAGGTTTTCATATAAAACCTCTGAACATCAGTTAGCAGATCCGTGTCTTTTACAGTCCCTTGGTGAGAGAATGTGATTATTTGGTGAGCAAGAAGGATCAGAACACCCAGATTTGAAATTTCAAGTGATTGATCATTACTCTAAATGCCTGGCTAAGTCATATGCCTAACTGGTATCTTGAAACACTGCTTAATTTTTCCTCTAAGCCTTCATCTGCTAGAAAGAGTTGGCAGAGATTCCTGCTCAGACAGACTCAGAGGATGGACTGCACTTGCAGCTGATTTGACTGATATGCAGGGCATCAACCTTGCTAAAATATGTGATTCTAATAAAAGAAGATCCTTCACTAAGAACCCATTCTTTCTGGTGCTTTACACCACTGCATTGGTTGTGGATATTGTTGGGATATTGCTGTTTTCCGGGAAAGCAGATGACAAAAGCTGTGTCATAACCTTAGCTCTGATTAGAAATGGACACACACTTTCAGGAACAGCAACAGAAGCTGTAGGCTGGGAATAATCAATAATTGCTCTTTTGGCAAATAGATGACCCTGTGGACTCACAGAAAAGATTTATGGAAGGCAATGTGTTTTTCTTATGAAAAAGAACAATAAGGGATAAAATGTCTGTTCCAGAACTGTTGTCACTCTATAACAGTAGCTGATTTAAACTGAAATTCTGTTCCTTCCTTGTGGTATATTCACATTGAATGTGATGAAAAGGCAGGCTAAAAGCACTGTGAAAAGAGTACGCATGCACCACATCAAACAATAGGTTCAGTGGTGCTGTGACAGCTGCCAGTGTGTCTCATTGTACAGGATGCGTTGGCACATCCACTGGTTAGTGAGTGAAGATTAGTACAGAGAGCATGAAGGGAAGAACAGATATTAGGGATAAAGTAGCAAAAGGCCATCATGATGGGAGACTTGAGTTTTAGACCTTTCTTCAGCCCTGAGATGAGCATAGAAGGCAAAAAAAAAAAAAGTAAGACCACTCTGAAAACACTAAGCAGGTGCCTTTGCTAAAACTGGTGTGGTCTGAGGAGAAAGGAAGTTTCCAGTTTTCATTTGGTATTGAATTCAGAAGTTGGACTGTCTTAACAGATACAGTGGAGCAGGGGGAATCATCTGGTATTATTCCCCAACTGGAAATGTTAGACAACCCATTCGTATTGAACACTGAAATGCTGTGACTTTTGAACCATGAAATGTGGATCACTTGAACACACACTAAAGTACTGAAGGCAGGTGAAAACGTCCAAAGCAAAAGCTTGTAAAATGTGAACAAATATTCATGGGCATTTGTTTGCATTACCCTCCGATCTCTGTGAAGAAGCCCTTTAAATTTCATTTTGAGATGTTCTGGCAGTGTGAATACCTGTGCTTTAATTCAGTTTGCTTTAGCTCCCAGGAAGCTCTATTTCCAATAGTGATTTGAACTCCAAATCCTGGCCTGACTGATCTCGTCTCACCTGACAAGTCACAGTTGCTGTTGTTTTAGTGCCTGGCTTGGTGCCGAAAGATGTACGTATTTGTACAGGGGTATGACTTGCCATTCTACTAAATGAAGCAATACAAATAATAATAGTTTTCACTCTGAAAGAGCTTTATAGCCATCTCTGATTTCAGCCTCATGCTGGCTTTGTACAGTGTGCTGCTAGGATTTATTACTGTTTGGTTCATGTTGAAAGACCCAGATTTTCCTGTGTAAATTGGAGCCCCCTTGTGCTAGGGACGTTACTGGTGCTTAGGGATAAAGTTTGAGACGCAGCATAAACAAAGGGAGGAAAAAAGGGTTTAATGCTTTGATTTACAAGGTTAGGGAATAGAACACATAAACAAAAAGGGATTTGTCAATGGGATCCTATGCCCTCTCACAAGATGGGTCCTAAATGTCAAGCTGCAGTGGGAGCTCCTTTCAGAGCAATGGCAAAGCCTGATGTGACAGAGGATAGGACAAGCTCTCCTACTCCACCACCCTGCATGCTTCCTGATGAGAGACCACAGTGAGACTTTGCAAATACACCACCTGTGAGCCTAATTGACCCTGATTTAGACTAGCTTTACAGAAAAGCAATTGACTATATCTTATCTCCGTTTCCTTCATCACTGCCACACGCACATAACAAAATTCAATATGTTGCAGAGATGACTGTTTAGTTAGCGGAGTATGCTGTGAGCTGGTGGGTGAGCTGAGATGGGGTGATCAGCTGATACCAAGCACCTGGGCCTTACTGCATCTCCACCATATGCACAGCCCCCTTTGGAAGTCAGGCCCCGCATGACATGCCCAAGGTCACCTGGGAACTGTGTGACTATGACAAACCAAACCTGATTTACCTGAGTGTCCCAGGTTACTGTCCTGCCCCAGCACTAGTTTTGGTTTTAAGGATGACCTCATGTCCAAAGATGGAAAAGAAATGTGTTCTCATCTATTTATTTATATCAGTGCAATCCAAAACATACTTAGCAAGTGTATAGCTTGAAATAGTAACGCTATTCCATGCAGGAGTGTATTGATTTGCAGAGAAGGAATGGCACTGTCAGAATATGGAGCTTTTATCCCATGGACTTATTTTCTGCAAGATGTCAGGCTGTGTAATCCTGCAAAGCTACAAGCCTGGCTGCCATTGGAGGAGGCTGACAGTTTTTCAGCAGTTTTTTAAGCTCTACCATCCCCCATGAGCATTTGTTCTCTCTGTGTGTGTAGGTGGATTGATTGCTAGGTAGCTCAGTAAATAGGTTGGGAAAATAATACTTAATTGATTTGATATTACAGGTGACTTGAAGGAGTTGGGAAAACAATGTCCATTAAACAGTGCAAACATATATGTATGTCTGTGGATACTGTTTTTAAGTGCTTTTGGAAGCGGAAATAATTTGAAATGCTATTCAGCTCTGTAATGTATTTAATTGTTTGTGTGTGTGTGCGTAAGTAGTAAACGGACCTAAAGCTGTAGTTTAATCAATAGCTTTTCCATAAATCTCATCTAAACCAGAGCCCAGCTCAGCAGATGTTGATGGCTGAATTTCTAAGACATAAAGACCTCTGTCAGATATTACCTGTGATTCTGGATCTCTTGTGTGCTCAGATTTCTGTATGCAACAGCTCACAAATTAATACAGCAAAGTATGCTCTTTAATACCAGCAGTGCTTCGAATCACTTCAGTTGATTGAATATTGCATGAGACAGCTCCTGAAAATATCCCAGGCATCTTTATAGTATTTTCTTAGAACTGCCTGGGCTATAGTAGAAATCGGTAATCCAAATAATATGGCAGTCTGGCTGTCCACAAAACATCTATCATTTGCTCTTTACTAAATATGTATTTGTGTTAATTTAGCATTCATGACATCTCATAATGGACCAGGATCCTACAGTGCTAACTGTTGTATGAACACAGAGCAAAATCTGTGCCTTGCAGAGTCTGCAGTCCAAGTCTCCATTATCACTAGTGAAGATGCCTCTACTGGTGACAGCAAACTAAGTATGCCCATTTGGTTTTAGTATGGTTTGTGCTACGATGTTAGCTCCTAGTTTTGGTTGATAAATCACTCGTAAATGCATACTCACTTGTTATTTATCAGTATTTGCCGAATGGCCTGGACAAAAAATTACCAACATCCAGCTTGTTAGAGAGCTGCTCACAGTTGACTCTTTGTTGTGTAATGGAGCAAAATAGTCATACGACGTATCTGTTCACCCATCTGCACAGTGTTAGTTCCATTACAGACTTTTCTTAGGCAGAATAATCAGGCTTTTTGCTCTTCCTAATTGCTTGAGTTACAATACTGCTCAAGACTCAAGAGGAAACAGGAGCCCTATTGAGTGATGCCAGATACAAACACTAAGAGAAAGACCATCCTTGTCGAGAAGGCTGTACAATTTAGATGGACAAATGTATTATGGGAGAAGAAAAAGGCATGTGCAAAGTGAGATAGGAAATAAATTGCAGAGCTGAGAACAGGACTTATGTCTTGTGCCTGCCAAGTCAGTGCCGCTTCCTCCCAGCCATGGTCTGAAATTTGAAATTTTGGCTGCAGCACTTAGGAATGCACTGACCCTATACATTATAAAGAAAAAACCAAAAAAGACAAAATTCTAATAAGCTAGCAAAAATAACCTGAAACTTGCAATTGAGAACATAATGACCACTCAGACTTGTTAGTATGCATTTCAGCTAGCTCTACCTGGTAATTCAATTAGTGGTGGAAGAACTGAAAAATAAGAACTCCTTTGGTAGTTCTCCTAGTACCAACTACTGCCCATAACTCATGGAGAACCTGAACCCTTGTGTAATTTTAAAAGAATTGTTAAACGCTGACCCTGTTGTTGCCTCTTCTTTTCATGAGGTTTTTAGGAGGAGGTGAAAGGCCTGACATGAGAACAAATGCATTTCTAGGCCCATCAGATAGTATTAATGTATAATTGTATGCATGTTTAGATTAAATAGGTGTATTTGGGGGATGCTTACCTGATTAATCAATGTTTTTCATTATCTTCTGAGTTTCTCTCATCTGCAGGAACACAACACATTCTTTACCAAAGCATCAGCTCTTTTGTGGAAATCAAAATAGCAAGTAGTATTTTCACAGCATACCATACAGTGATGAGCTGCATTTGCCCATTGCTTATTAAATGGTAAAGCTTCAAGTTGGCCTCAAGTTATCCCACCTGCTCCTTGGTATAAATCAACACTGCAATATGTTACTCTCACACTGATAAAAAAAAAGTCCCTGCTTCTGAGGCTTCTCTGAAAGAAAAGAAAGTATTGGCTCTGAAAATGGCTGGTTACAATCAGATTGAGTGAAAATTGAAGTATAATAAAATACCTGACATTACATCTTCCTTGCTTCCTTTTATGCATGCCACTAGCTAGCCAACACACTGTATTTGCTGGGTACTTTTCCTGTCTCTGCCATTCCAGTGATATATTAGAAAGATGAGGACTACGAGATTTTTAGCTTCTATGCAGTATGATGCTAAAGCTACTGAAATCGCACAAGAAGTGTTTCCCTGAGTGCCTACGCTAAGCAGTAGAAATAAATACCAGTCAAAATTGCTCCAAGGACCATTGACTTTGTGTACCCCAAGGGTAGACTAAATGTTTTGTTGGGTTCAAAATATCTGCATAACATCCTTTTGTTGCTCTTTTTATTCTGCGTCCTGGTAGAAACCAGAAGTAAGAGTGACCATAAATAGCTAAGAGTCCACTTGTACCCACCTGGAAGTGGGACATTGAAAGGGCTGCTTTTTTAGGAGTTTCCGTGAATCCAAAATGTCCATCCTTTCACTTCTCCAGACCCCTCCATTAAGCAGATCTGAATGCACAGGATTAAGTCTATGCTTGCTGGAGTAGCTGTCTGTCCGTCTTCCACTGGCTCAGAGGATAGAGAAATAATTCAGTGCCACTTTTTCTTTTTAAATCCATATGCCCTTGGATTATACGATATATAATACTAAAGCCTGACATTAGTGTTTGATGTTGTAGCAGCTATCTCTCTTAGCCAAATTGTGATGCAGATGTAATGATCTTTTATCTCTCTGAACTTCTCATGCAGATTCATTGCTCTTTGTTCTTGTCTTAAAGTTTTTTTAGTGTTACTGTATGCTGTTAAGCAGTTACTCGTATGTTAATGCAGAGGTAGCTCCTTGTTAGTGGTGAGTAAAAGTCTAGAACATTTTGGATCCTTTGGGGAAGGCAATATTAGTGCTGTTTTGTAAGATTAATTCCAGTTCATATGTTTTTATTGGAGGAAAAAGGGGTATAAAATGTAAGATAGGTATGGAATTTCAGAGCATGCTGTGAAATTTAGAGGCATCACTAATTAAAAGGAAAACACGTCTAAATCCCCATACCAAATCCCATAAAACTCTGTTGTCAAGCTATTGAGAGACTTGCTTTAGGCCCAAAGATAGTGGTATCTAAATGAAGAAACTTACAAATTCTGTGTTTAGAGAGATCTATCAGTTTAATTAGATCAGACAAAATTTTGACTTTTTTTTTCTTGCTTATTTTTATTTTTATATAGCTATTTTTCTAAAATCACTAATTAGGTACTGCTTACCTTTGGCATTTCTTAAAAGAAGTTAGTGTCTCTTTCCCTCCAAGAGTAAACCATGCTTGTTTAGTGGCACATCTGTGTCTATTCTAGAAATGAGATAACATTTTGACCTAATACTAGCTAAGGGGTTAAAAACCAGGACCTGGGTACCAAGATGACCAGCCCAAGTCTGTCCACCAGAGGCCTCCTACTTCGTAGCATCTTTTTTATTTAGCCACTAAAATTCAGTGCTGCTGTTATACCTGAATTCCTCCTCCTGTGTCTGTGCAGATATCACCATTGAGTGAAGTCAAGCACTTTGTCATGAAGTCTTTCTGTCCAAGCATGTCTGCTATTTCCTTATTGTTATCCCTTTTACTGGGGGATTGCTAGTGCTTCTTCATTGTAAAAGCATCCTGGCTGGGGAACCCTGCTAGTTGCACAGTGCAGTGTCAGTGCTTAGGATACTGCTGGTAAGGAAAGAATTGGCTTTGTTTTGCCACCTGGACTGAGAGGAGACAAAGTTATGCTGCCATTTCTATAATGCAGAGTGCTTCTCCAACAGAGTCCAAATTGAAGTTTGCAAGAATCAAATGCACCGTGGAAGGTTCTCGCTGAGCATGCTTTCATCATAGATGTTTTGAAAGTGGTAGTAACTGTTTCCTCTTTCCCTTAACTCACAAAAATAAAAGATTTCACTTAATTGCTGGCAGAGGTGGAGCTGGCAGATCCATGTCTCCATGCTTTCCCATAAGGTGTGTAAAACGGGTGAAAATTGCTGAATAAATAGGACTTAGTATCCAGGAAACTTTTTGCCATAGATACTGAGCTGTGAACCTCAGTGAAGAGGGATATTATTCAGAAAAATACTTCAACGGATATCTTAAAAGAAAAAAGGACTGGATATAACATTACTTTGAGAAGGTGGTGTTGAGGGAGGTGTTTAGCACACAAAGCTTGCAGTCAAATGTGGCTTGAAGGACAGGCATGGCTTGACCTGATGGATCTTGTGGAATGATGCAGGTGAGCCATCTGGCAAGGAAAAAGTGGCAATTTGCTAAGAGGTCCAACTGTATTGGGGTATTTGGTGTGTGAGGCAATTGCTTTGGGCACAGGTGCCTAAAACTTTCCTGATTTGTCTTCACCGGGGGCAAGTTGTGTGTGGGTGGATTCAGTGGCTGACAGGCAAGTTTTAAACTCACAAGGCTTAAACTTCCTTGTAGAAGGAAGTCGGGAAGAAGCAGCTGAAGAAAAGATGGTACCTCTTGAATGAGTGTCACTTTGCTAATATTTATATTATAAATAGCCCTGAAGTGGTTATCCTTAATCCACACTAAAACATAGTATCAATGGGTCTCTGCCTACACATACTGTTAAACCATGGATGCATCATGCAGTATCACAGAGAACTGAGCAGTATCAGAAAGTAGGTATTGTCCTTAGGGGGTCTATCTGTCCCAGTCTGGCAACAGATGTGTTCCCAAGATTCTGCTGACCATTTAGCCTGTACATTCACTCTGAGGTGTTTATTCATGCATTATGTGGAAACTTAAACAGAGCTTTAATTTTTCTCTATTTCACTGCTGGTCTACTACAAGCACAAAATATTGAGCGAAAAGTGCATTTCCTCTCTCTTTTGGATTCACAGTTCTTCATGCATTATAGATGCAGACAGACAGAAGCATGAGTGGCGAGTTTCTGACCATATTTTTCCATTGGACATGCTCTACAGTTGTGCTTTTCTTCCCTGTGATTAGAATTAATTACTGCCGCTTCCCCTATGCAGCATGAAAGAGAAGAAAGGTGAAGGTATCTGTCAGTGGTGGTTGAAAACAAAATGAGAAAACAGGGGAAAGAGGACAGAATTGCTTTTTGAGGCCAATGGATGTTGAGTGAATAGTTATGCTACTTGCTAAAGAAGTATGTGTCAGTTCTGTATGTCCCTCTCCCTCCGAAATCAATAACATATCAACCAGTCAGTCCCCTGAGATGTACGTGTGCATATAGCATGGAGATAAAAACAGATAAGAAACTACTTTTGCATGGAAAGTAAATGTCTCTGCGTAGGAAGTTTTTGATATGTTTGTAAATTCAATCCCATTGGCTTGCTTTATTTATTTACTTTGTATTTTTATTTTTGGTATATATTAGTTTTTCTTTTTCCCAGATTGCTTCAGCATGCCATGCAAAGCAATGCCACTTTTGTCCCAGTGAGCTGCTATTTCCATATAAAAAGTAGTGTTTTACAGTCAAGCATATATTTTTAACACTGGGGAATTCAAACTGCACTGTGTATTTGTAGAGGCTGCTCAGTGCAAGAGCTTCCACTTGAGAAGATCAAACAAATTGGAGAAATGTTCTGAAAAAAAATGAAAGGGAGGGAGGATGCAATTCAGTGAAAGCGAAAGCAGGAATTTATACATAGGCAAGAAGAATCAGCTGTACAGATGGAGGCAGGCGGCAAAGTAGTTATGAAAAAGGTTTGGGAACTGTGGATCACCAGCATGACATAAATTCTGTCATGGGGGGAAACCAGCATTCTCCCTTGGAAACAGGTACTAGAATGACCCCTCTGCTTTTCTCAGCATTAGTTAGGTCACAGCCTGTGACACAATCACTGTGGCTAGTTCTGGGTGCATTTTTTCACAAAAATGTGGGTCAGGAGGAGAAGAGCTGCAGAAACAATTGGAGATCTGGAAAATAGCATTTGAGAGGAAAGGTCAAAAGAACTCAGGGTTGTTTAGCATGGGAACAAGTCAGATAGAGGGAGAACATGTTACAGTCTTTAAATACCTGCATGACTACAAAGAGGAGGGGAATAATCTGTTCTCCGTGGCCATGGCAGTTAAGAGTAGGAGTGATGGACTTAACCTGCAGCAAGGGGTGGATTTGTCTGAGACATGAAGAAAATACTAAGGGTGTGATAGCAAGGTCTGCATTTAAGCACTGGGATGGGAGGCTCAGGGATCCCCATTGCTGCTTTCAGAACAAAGGGGGCACCCATCTGTCAGGGGCTGTCAGAGCAACCTAGGGCAGATAGAGAAGCTAGATAACCTTAGACAGTCCTTTCCTAGAAGTCTCTGTGTTTGAATTTCATTTTAATAGGTCCGTTTGATCTCCAGCTCCTCTGCTAGACTGCAGATGTAGGCCCAGTACAGCAGAGAGGAAACAGTCTGGGAGGTTCCTAGAGTGCGTGGAAGATAACTTCCTGACACAGCTGGTGAGTGAGCCAAGTAGGGAAGGTGCCCCACTTGACCTGTTGTTTGTGAACAGAGAAGGACTTGTGGGCGATGTGACGGTTGGAGGCTGTCTTGGGCATAGCGATCATGAAATTAGACAGAGTTTTTGATTCTTGGAGAAGTAAGGAGGGGGGTCAGCAGAACGGCTACCCTGAACTTTCAGAGGGCAGGCTTTGGCCTGTTTAGGAGACTGGTTGACAGAGTCCCTTGGGAGGCACTTCTGAAGGCCAAAGGAGTCCAGGAAGGCTGGACGTTCTTCAAGAAGGAAATCTTAAAGGGGCAGGAGCAGGC
>NW_008796165.1:6707200-6769975 GCF_000699145.1 Aptenodytes forsteri | reverse complement strand
GGCTGCCCAGGGAAGTGGTTGAGTCACCATCCCTGGAAGTATTTAAAAGACATGTAGATGTGGCGCTTAGGGACATGGTTTAGCGGTGGAGCTGGCAGTGCTAGGTTAATGGTTGGACTTGATGATCTTAAAGGCCTTTTCCAACCTAAACGATTCTATGATTCTAACAGCTGAGTGGTCCTGGGAGGTTTCCCATGCAGCTCGTAACCAGGCAAGGCTCTGCTTCATGCGTAAGAGTTGATGGGTTCACAGTCCAAATTGCTGGCTCTGTTTATCTCTCTGAGTGTGGTACAAATCCTAGTTATTAAAAATCAAGAACAGAAAATCCAATTCTAGATGTAATATCAGTCCAGGTCCAATTTTGAGTAGGTGAAATAAACTAACTTCAGACACCAATGGACAGTTGACTGCTGCACAGTAACACAACACAATTTACTACAATTTTCCACAGTTGACATATGTTGATCAATATAGGACTCAGAATTTAACAGGCATAGAATTTCAATTAAACTGAATTACAGAAGAGTATAGTCATTGCCATGCTAGGAAAGAGGTGTTTTAGCAAATGAGACAGACAACCCCACTTTCTGCATGCTGTGCTGCAGCTGGTCTCTGAATTAAAAAGTGGGCTTTAGCTTTCAAATTTTCATCAACACTTAATTCTTAACCAAACCGTATCATTAAGGTAAATTGGGGCCTCTCCTCTCCTCTCCTCTCCTCTCCTCTCCTCTCCTCTCCTCTCCTCTCCTCTCCTCTCCTCTCCTCTCCTCTCCTCTCCTCTCCTCTCCTCTCCTCTCCTCTCCTCTCCTCTCCTCTCCTCTCCTCTCCTCTCCTCTCCTCTCCTCTCCTCTCCTCTCCTCTCCTCTCCTCCCCTCCCCTCCCCTCCCCTTTTTCTTTCTTTCCTTTCTTTTTCTTGCTTTTTCTTTCATTTCTTTCTTATCTCTTTTCCTTTTCCTTTTCCTTTTCCTTTTTCTTTTTTCCTTTTTTTCCTTTTCTTTCTCACCTTTTCCATTTCTATTGGGGCTTTGAAAAGGGTATAAGCACTGATTGTTTCTAAATTGACAGGTACTTTGTTCCACAATTGGGCATGAAGCAAGACAAGCAAACACAAGCCCAGGTGGGTCAATTCCATTTTGATCGCATTGGTCAGCAGCTCTGGTACACTCAGCCAAGCCAACATGGGGCACAGCCACGTGCATGTGCTGTGTTGTGCATATGTATGAAAAACCTTGTGGATGTGCATTACAGGCTTGATGCTCACTGAAATGCACTTCTGTGAATGTGCACACTTCAAATGCCCTCCTGTTTGTTGCTCTTCATGCAAACAATGATGGCTTCAGTTCAGAAGACCTCACTTCATGGTTTTGTCTGTCCCAGTGTCCACTGACTGTGTCATGAAATGGTTGCAAACATTGACAGAGAGAACTCGACTGTTGTCACTTAGTGGTGTTTATATTCTTTACAGAAAGTAGCAAGAAGGAATTGATTCGTTTCAGTGAGGTAGATGAGTGGATTTTGACTGAGGTTAAAAGGTAGGAGTAGAGCAACACAGTCACAAGTGACTAAATTCCTAGCTCAGGAAATCTGCATTGTCAACAGTGTCTTCCAGCCGTGGCAGAAATGTTTGCCCAAGTTGAATGAGAATGTAGCATAGCAAGACAGACTGCTATTTACCATGCTGCAGCTGGGTGTTTCAAAAGGATCTCTCCCAGATACCAGGAGGCAGGTCTAGGTTTCCCTGAAGAAGCAGGTGCTTTCAGCTGCCTCCAGCTTGTTTTGTTCTGGAGAGCTGTTGAGTGCAGGCTGTCTTTTTCAGAGCACATTGCTCTAAAATGCAATCAGTGTGAGACAGTTTCTGTGTTTCTGGGCTCTTCCCTGAAACATCCATTACCAGCCAGGCCACCAGGGTGTAGGGAAAGGCTAGTAGCTGTGCATTCAAAGGTGACCCAGTGTCTCTAAGTCTCGGTAGGTCTGACTGTGCTGTATTTGAATGCTCCAAAGAGTGGCTGTGAGATACTGTGAATGGTGTGACATATACAAGGAATTGCTTTTATATCTTCTGATGAGAATGTTGTGCATGTGTGTAAATTTAGTGCTGAATTAACAGCCAAAAAAATGTATCCACGGGAGAGCTTACCCATGCCACTGTGTCTTAGCCCTCATCTGGAGGGACCAGATTTAGAGGTGAAAAGTAAAGACCTCTCAATAGCCCACTGAGTGCCTTATTTCTCTGTGAAAATATGCAACAAGGGTGCCAACCCTGGCAGCAGGTTTTGTCTTGTGGACACATTTCCACTGGCAAATGGACCTAAGACCACCACGTTCCCTTCAGCTGCATGATGCACACACTGGATATGCTTTTCCAAATGGTTATCTGCTCCAAGCTGACCTTCTCCAGTATTTTGCAGGTGCCCACCTGACCTTCTTGCCCCCTCTAAAGCCCAGGCCTGGTCCATATGAAAGCCTGTGACACAACTGGTGAGATATGTTTATCAGCTTCTGGCCATGGGAGGTGCAGACTTAAAATGCCTGTTCATCTCCATTTGGAGACAGACAACATTCACCTGCCAGCCTTTGGTGTTTTATAGAAAGTTAGATTTGAGTTTGTCTCTCTGGATGCAGGTGAACATGCTGGAGCTCTAGCACCTCCTCTCCCTTCATTTCTTGGTGTTGGTCATCTGGAAGGGAATACTGTGCAGGTCTGTAAGATGGCCTTTGGGATCTCTCTGCTTCCTTTTCATTTAAAGCCTCCTGCAGCCTGAGATACTGGCAGTATCTGTACTTCAAATAACTGTGCTGTCTTTTCTCTCTCACATGCTTTCTCAGTGGGCTCCTCTTCTTTGAATATTCGGGGTCTGATTCTTCTCATTAGAGGGTAATTGACATTTCCATCACGCTGTACTTGTAGCTCTTCCTACTAAATGTCATTAAATTCACTTCTCTGTGGCTAAGGATAACTCTTATTTACACAAGAGTCCCAACATCCCTGCATTTGCAAACACAGTAATTACATATTGTTTTTCTGTTAGCTCTGACAGGTTTGGAGCCTAACTAATGGCATGGTGGCTGCGGTGCTCCGTGCAGAGTGGCTCACTTGGATCTCACCTGCTCCAGAAGACAAAGCCTACAGAAGCAGCATGAATTTTAAGCTACACTGGGTAGTCTCATGTTCACGCCTCTTCCCAGGCAGGCTTTGCATCTTCTGTGGCTTTGTGAGCTAGTAGGACCTATTTGAATCCTTCTCTGGATTGAAAATCAGATTTTTTTAAAAGTATCTGTGACTACTGTGAGAGTGGTAAGCCTTTTTGGACAGGGAACCAGTGAAATCTTTCCAGATTTCACAGTGCTTTCCTGGCATCAAACCATATTCAGGTCACATACAACTTCGGCAAGCTGTGGTTTCTGTCTGTTCAGGACACTGCAGAGCAGCATTGGGTGGGCCACAAGTTTAACACTGGTGGTCCTCATGTACCATCTGGTAGGTCTGTACTGCAGTGGAGTCATGGCAGTGACTCCATCATGGCTCTAACTAAGGTCAGATCACTTCGGGGAACTGAAGCTTTGGAATATCTGTAGAAATTAAAATGTTTGCTCATTTGAACTCTATTTAAGGAAAGAGAAATATAAAAAAATCATTTATCTACATAACATATATACTGATTCTCCAAAAGTCTGTTTGTCCTGCTGCTGTATGGGGACATTCATTAGTGAGACTGGGCGTGATCAGTGTAAATCTCCTGTGCTTCAGCGGAAGAATCAATTGCATTTATATGACATCCCAAAGAGGATGGTTCTAGTACAGATCAAATACTGTCTGCACCAAGTAGGGCCCATTTTACAGGCTGCCTATAAACATACTGTTAAGTTTTTTGGTTTTTTTGTTTTTTTTTCTTTTAAATTATTCTTTCAGGAATTACTATTACTTCTTTTGCTGTCACTAACACTTCTGCCTATGTGAAATAAATGGAGAGAAAACACACTCTCTACAGCACTGCTCTTTTCTTGCTTTCTGCAGTACCTGTTAATTAAACAGTTTGTTTGTTACACTTCCCCTCTTGTATGAAATGTATTTTAAAAAAAAAAAAACAGCCTGACTGCAAAGACACAAACCCTTGCTGAGAGAGTCAGAGGCATGTGGCCCATTGGAGATTGTGTCTTTTAGGTTTCAAATTTAAGATTTTCCTTTCCCACAGGAGTGCAGAAGGTCATACCCAGTACTTGAGTTGGAGATGGCTGACCCCAAAAATAATGCTCTAAGGCAGGAAGGGAGCTGAGCGGCTGGCAGACCAGCACCAGGGTTAACACTTGTGAATGATTCTCTGCCCTGTGCTAGCTCCAAAGATTACAACAGCTATTTCTTTTCAAATAATTACTACCTGGTTAGAAGCCTGATCCAGGTCCTGCTGGACACAGAGGAAGGCTTTCCACTGGGCTGGGATTTGGATCTCTTCGTACTTTTGCTCAGGAGTGCCTATTAATGGAGCACTCAGAAAAAGGGAGGTTGATCTCCAGTTAGCAAATAGAGAAATTGCCAATTGTTGGCCATCAGCCACCTCTGAGAATAGAGCTGTGTAGGGCCAGTAAAAGTTAACTCTTGTTGACAGACACCAGCTCTGGAGATGGTTTTTGGTAATGTTGGGGATAGCCAAGAAAGCTGGGCAGGTCGCAGCAGGTCAGCACACCAGAAATGGTTATTGTTGCTTTTGTCTGAAGACTGACAATAAATAATAAGAAGGTTTGACTTTTAAAGGGAACGTTAAAACTGAATTGGACTGCAGCCCCGTACAAATTTTGTGTTTGCACACATTTGGCAAAGCCAGAGGTTGTGACCTGAGGTCACTGCAAGCTGATGAGAGGGAAGCGTTTCTTCATTCTTGCAGTTACAGAAATCCACGGATGAGGTGAAAGGAAAGGATCAAACATGTTTATGCTTAAACCTGTGATCCTTGAGTGAAGGTTATATAAACATCTAGGAGTATAAAACTGGAGAGGAACTATGTACTTACTGAAATAGAAGAGGAAACAGTTTTGTATAGAGAGGATGAATAGTTCAAACAAACCTATATTGTCCTTAAAAATATCATCCACCCTCTTCTAAATGCTATTGCTGGGTAAGTCTTACCTTGAAATCCTTCAGAGATGATACATCCCCAGGAAGCGTTCCTTAGGAACCTGTCCTGGCTTTCTGGAAGCACCAGCCTGTCCTTTCTGTTTTCTGCAATGGGCTAAGAGAAAAGAAGGGTCCAGTTTTTGCCTGACACCTTCATCCAACTTGAGGATATCCTTGGACATAACTGGGTTTTGAAACATTTTGATCTTAAAAATTAAATGAAGGTAGGGGCTAAATCTTATTTCCCACTGTTCCTGCTCTCGCTCATCTCTGACACCAGTATTTGATGTACGTAATCAGCTGATCTGTGCTGGAAAGGTTAGAAGTGAAGGATGTTCCTGTCTGTTGCAGATTAGCAAAATGTTAGAGTAGCTTTGGCCTTATAAGACTTGAGGTAAATTGGCTTAGCCCACGTCAGTGCAAACTCACAGTTTGTTGGACAGGTTATAGCCATAGACGGAGAAGGAGAAGTTTATTTTGGATCAAGTTTTACTGTATAGACTTGAAAGGAAACTAAAACACAAGGTAGATTTTAAGCGGCATAGTGCCAAAATGTCTTTAGGTTTTGGCAAGTCATCTGGCAAAATCAGGTTATTTCACAGGATTTCTGTCATCTTGCACTGCAGAAATCTTGTAAGACTGCAAATTCTCTCAAGTTTTTCCTCAGTCTTGAGCTCCCAGAATAGGCTTAAGTTGAAGGCTGATTCATGGAAATCAGAGGCGTGTTCATATTGCAGATATGAATCCAGTCCTTTTCCTCCCTTGTCTTCAGTAGCCCCATTTCTATTCCTTGTATAGCTAGACATAGACTCTCAAAGAGAAATGCTTTATAAGATGCTTATAATCTCCCCTAAACCACGGACTGTGGCCGTTTTTTCAATTATTACTGTTTTTTTAAGGTACAAATGTGAGTTTGCCTGGGGTGTGTTCAGTTGCTCCAGACAATCTGGATACACAGAATCTGTCAGGATTTGAGGGTCAAATGACTGTGTCACTTGAAAGGTGACTTCTCCTGAGTTGCCATCTGTCTCCAGCCTGATCTTGCTGGGCTTTCAGCTGCAGATGGATTGCCCCAACACACCCCGGAAACTTGTGGTTTTCCTCAGCAAATTCCTGCAGTAAGAGTCACCACTCAGCAAGAACAACTTTTACCTATTAAGAAGCAAACACCTCAGGGAGGTAAACACAAATAGGAAGTATTCACCTAACCAGTAGATGCCTTCTAGGTTCAGCTGATGACTTTGCTTCACCAATTCCGTTTCACTCTTCCTATGAAACCCATCCTGTACACCTGCATCCTAATTTCAGTCTCCACTACCTCCTCTGTAGTTAGATTTCCGTATGAGTTAGAGCAGTTCTAGTTAGCACAGGTTTCCTCACATCAAGTGACTTGTGGTTTTTGGTTTGTACCTCTCCCGCGTTTGTCCTTTGCTCCCAGCCTCTTATGGCCTGGCTTGTGGGCTGTTCAGAAGGGCGGCCTTTGTTTTTTTGAGTCATTCATCAAATTAACCAATATTGATGCATCTTTTACTCTTCCACATGAAAAGGATGGGAGGAGAAGCAGGGCTTTGCTGGGAACAAATGTGCTAGTAATATCCTTTCTGCCTGAAAGGCGTAAGAGAGCTGCCACCAATTCCTGACGATGAGAGGCAGATTCACAGTCAAATTGGCCTATTATTATTATCATGGGGAAACTGAGTCAGAGACATTACAGCCAGTATTTCACCTGAGAAATCTGGCTGTCTTTTTAAAAGCCTTCATTTGGATTTAGGAGCCAAGGTCAGTGTCCGTATCTGAATATTTTGGTTTCTCTGTCCTCACCTGATACCAAGCTGGACGATCTGGGCATAAAAGCAGGGTGTCTCAACTCACAGCCTTGTGCTTTGCCAGTTGTGGTGCCTCTCATCTCATGAGATTGCATGGAAATCACCCTTCTCCATCATGCCTCAGTTTCCCTGCTTGTAAAATGGGGAGCCTGCTCAGTTTGGAGAGAGGGTGCAGAAGCAGTGAGTAACTTAAGTCTTGATGGTGAGACAGGAAAATGTGGAGGTGACTCTAGTTACTGGCTGTGCAGCCTGTGTAACCTTTGCTTTTAACAGTGCCACAGGACATGCCCGTTTGCAAAGCCCCAGAGAGTCTGACTGCACAGCTTTCTATCACCCAGACCCCGTGAGATTCTTTCCATCTCCAGGCAAGATCCTCATCACTCACTGAGCTTTTAATTCCTTAGAGAGGCAGAAGAGACAATATTCAGCAGCTGGTTATTTCTTCCTTTCCCTCAGTCCCTCACATGGAGTGTCAGTTTAAAAAAAAAAATGGCAGAGAACTGGCCATTAGCAAGGAAAACAGTTTAGGGAAGAGACGAAATAAAAATGCAATCAATTATCTCTCACCGTGCCCAGGTGTGTGGGTGCAGTCAATTTTCAAAGTCATCGAGAATTTTAGATGAGAAAAGGGAAGCTGTTCATGGCAAATTGCAAGTGTTGGGGGGGGGGAGAGAAGGAGAGAGAAAGCAGAGAGGGGAGAGAAGGAGAGATTAATTTCCCTCTTGAGTGAGAAGTGTGTTTGAGACAGACAGATGGGCTGTAAATACTCCAAACCAAGGACAGGAGCTGAGACAAGGGAGAGGCTGGTGATTGAAGTGTGACTGTGATGGAGGTAGTACATTTCCTGGCCAAGGTGACTGGTTTTGTTCTGAAAGGCAGAGATTTCTGAGATGTGGCTGGTGCACTTCACATCAACCTGGACCAGGACAGCATATTTAGACTTGATAAGTGATATCCAGGTCCCGGTGGGGTTTTCCTTAAGGGTCAGCTTCAACTGACTGCCTTGTAAGGGAAGTCTGAAGGGGGAGAGGGGAGGGGAAGAAAGGAAGAAAAAAGGGAAGGGGGAGGGGAAGGAAGGAAGGAAGGAAGAAAGAGAAAGACGCTCTTCTTTCCTCGTTAAAATTATTGAGCTGTCTACAAGTGGTGAGCGAGGGGACCATGTGACCGGCAGTTAATCACATTGCTGTGAAATGTGACTGCTGCTGATAATAGGATCTTTCCTTCAGTAGAATTTCTGTTTCAGAAGTAGTGATTTTCACAAAGAAAAGAGGTTGAGGGAGATATCATTTCAGATCTAACAGAGCCTGTGTACATTTTCTTTAGGGAGAAAAACCTCCTTTTTCCTTTTCTGTTTGGCGTCCCTGTTTGTATTATTATTATCATCATCAATTTTTCATTTTCACAGCCCAAACTGACTGAGTACAAATGTAACCCAGTTCCAGTCTGTCTGCTAGCAGATTAGTTCCCATTTAGTCATAAAGTTAACCAACCTTATTCCAATCAATTAATCCCCAGAAGCCTTAATTTATTGATGCTAGCCGTCGAAAAAATAAACATCCTGCTTCAAAATGAACTGGTCTGTCTTTCCTCCAAGATACAGGAATTATAAGAGGTTGGTAGTAAATAAGCATTTAGAAATCCCTTCTGTACAATCAAATGCAACAGCAGCACAGAGAAGAATAAAGGGGATTTTAGCATGCTTGAAAAACAGTGCAATAAATGAATCAGGCTCTCAGGACAGGAATAACAGGGCTGTGGAGCCACTGTGGGCTCGGCTAAGTTGGCTCCTTCTGTCATAAATTGATCTAATGTACGACAGGTTACTGCAGGAGTCACAGGTAGGTGAAAGGGTGTTGATCTAGACACCTTCCCACCCTCAGATTTTGCTGGCCAGAATCTCTTCACTCCTTTTTGGGGAGCCTGCATTACTTTCACCCTTGTTCTCTAGGTTTTTGACTTGATTTACTGGTTAATCCAACGTGAAAATTCTCCAAAGCACACTGAAATAAGTAGGAGTCTCTCTGTTGGTTTCCCTGGCTTGTAGATCAGGTGTTGCTAAAGCAGATGCTTTAGTTAGAACTAATTAGAGTTGATCTGGTTGCATAAGACAAAAACTTGTAGCAGTGAAAGCACTGAAATACTGAGGTTGTTTCCATGTTACAAGATTGGAAAGGACCTATTTTAATTTTCTCTCCATATTTTAAATACTAGTTGTTATTAACACGTTCTTTTCTGAAAAGACCAGATTTGGAAAACAAAAAGCACCTATAATTGTTTTGATATTGAAAACAAACAAGCAAACAAAAAAATTGCAATCAGTTCAAGTGTTTCTGGAAAAGCAAAAAAGTGCAGGTTGAGGTGCGCAGAAGGGCCTAAATAAAGGCCAGGTCTCAGCTCTTGTGTCCTTTCAGCAACGGGACGCACTGTGGCTCCTCTGACAGCTTTTGCCTTCTCTAATCAGTCTGGTGTACTTTTCTGCCTGACAAATGATCTGCAAACAGACCCACATTTTCTCAGCTACATCAGCTCAAAATTACTTTGCCGAGCAATTCTTGGGTGGTTGTTCAATTGCAAGCCGTTCTTCATGGGAGCTACATTTTGACAGGCGATCTGCTTCAAATAGGCTCTCCTCTCCCATGGGTTTGTTTCCTTGTGCCTGCATTGGCTGAACGTGGGTGAGGTGTCACTTTGTGGTTGTGAGAGGTGAGCCAGCAGAACACTTACTTTTTGCAAACTGTGAGAAAGGCAATGTACGGTATGCACAAATGTAGCTGGAGCAAAGGGATTTTCTCCTAGAAAATCTTTGTGCAAATATTTTTGATGCTATGCCCTCCTTGGTCTCCTCACCAGACAAAGTGTCTAGGCTGTCTCCCCTCATGCAAGAATCAGCTTGACCAAGGACAGGCATGTTCTTATAGACCAAGTGAGGAAACGATTCCTTTTCTTGTTTCTGCTGCTGCATTTCCTCGGTGGGGTTGCAAACATCACATTCCCTTTTGCACTTTGGTTTTAATCTACAAATGGAAGAGCCTGGCAGTCTTTGAAAGGTTTTTACTATTGGCAGGTATTGTTTTATTTGTTGTTGTGACCAGCTCTTTATGCCTCATAAGTTCTGCATTAATTTTTGCATTTGGGAACACCACTTAAAAGAATGTGCTGCAGCAAGTGTTGATTCCTGGCTCGGTACTTGAAGTTGTACCTGTGTGGTGTTCCCTTTGGTTCTGGGTAGGCTTTCCTGGCAACAGAGAAGGGAAATTGGTCCTGAAAATGTCTGAGCCATGTTTGTCCAGTCCTGTGCCCAAGCTAATTGGGGCCGTTAACTGATCTGCTCAGCTCAGGGACAGCACCTTGCTGAGGTAGCAATACTGCTCCTCCTACCAGGAGAAGGGTCTCTTGGAGTATATCTTATATTCTTCCTTTGAACACTGGCTGGTGACAAAGACAGGCTGTTGGAGTACGTTAGGTTTGGTCCGACCTGGTTTGGTATTTCTTGTGAAAGAATCCTTTATTCCTGCTCTCTGTGGGGTTTTTCTAGACAGGCCAGAAATTTCCTGTCCTTTCGGCTTTCTCTGCTCTTTGTCTGCTAGAATAACTCAAGTATATTTCTCGTTAGCTGCTTCAGTCCCTGCAAAGTCATACACAGGACTGATTTCCCATACCTTCTTACTAAACAGAATGGTTATTCTACAAAACACAGTCCCAAACACATCAACTCTCTCAACCACTGCCAGGCCCTTACAGTGTGGTCCAGCTGCCTTTCCTTCAGGTTTCCAGCAAGCTCGCGATAGGCCTAAGGGCCCTATTTGAATGCAGTTCAAGATACATAGTTCTGCCTCATTTCCAGCCTCATAGCTTCATTCTCTAACCTGTCGTCCCTCATCTCCTGTTCCTATACCCTACAGCAGTGCAGCCCCACTTGCATATGCTTCTTGCTTCCCCTTGATTGCTTTTTGCACTTCCTCCCTTTGCCCATACTGGCTTGCTTTCGCAGGCAGTGTATTTATTGCTAGCTGGCAGATGCAAGCGCTTGGACATACATTCAATTATGATTGAACAATTTCCATTTACTCTGGTTTTGCTTTTTTCCCTTTCAGTTTCACTGAACACTGCCTGTATTTTCTCAGACCTTGTTCAACTGCAATACAGTCTGCTTCTGTTCTCCCTACTTTTCTTTTTTTTTTTTCTTTCTTTTTTTCGTTCCACATTTTCCATGTTTTCATTAAGCTCCCTCACTAAACTCTGGTGACCGTTTCTCCACTGCTGCCCTTTCTGTACATTTGCACTGAGAAGGGTTCAAGTTTAACTTCAGTGTGTTAAATGCTCCCTTCACGTGGAAGGAAATCAATGGTACAGGCAGATCAGGGTTTTATCTACTCCCCCACACCAAAATGTCTTTCTTTTTGATGTACAGTAATCTCCCCCTCCCTTGTGGTTTCACTCTTATCTGTTTTTCCATTAAAACTTGACTTATGCTTTACTTTTACGCCAATGGAGTGCACTGTGGAGATGATAAGGGTCACTTCTGCTTACTGTTTAGGTGAAGGTGTGTTTTTGATCTTCAGATCAGTTCTCAAGTACATAATCTTCCCTGAGAGCTTGCCTACGCTTAGAGTTGCTGCTTTCCACTACTTGTTCTCCCTTCCCTCTGGCTGGTAAAACATGACTGTATTTGGACCAACTCTTTCATAACATCTCTTACGTTTTTGTAAGAGAGACATTTTGATTCAATATCCACAAAGAGATGGGATATTACATGAAAGGAAAGTGCTTGTCCATCTCTGAAATCGTTCAGACTGGATGACCTTGTGGAAGAGTTGCTTTGGTCAAAATCTTCAGGAGCATGGAAATATCTGTAGCACAGAGGTACTCAAGCTATTTTTAAACAAGCTGGCTTAGGCACAGGAGAAACAGCATGAGGTGAGCTGTGCAGAGACACATGATGCTGTAGTTTGAGTGCTTCGGACGATAGTTCAAGTAGCACTGTAATATGCCACGGTTACTTTTGTGACTGCAGCATAATACCAGCCTGTCACACAACAAAGGACTCCTCACCGCCAGTGGGGCTTTCTGTACTAGTAGCCCTTGACTTAAGCAAATTCTGGTCATCTGGGTGAGAACCTGTAGGGATATCCAAAAGATAGCTTTCATGAAATTTATGAAAAAAGATGGCAGAGGGGGATCTACCACTATGTGAACATAAGCCACATGTCTGAGCTGTCCTCCGCAACTCCATTAGCAACACTAGCTAGTGATGGGAGCTATTATGATGGTATCTCCTTTAAATACTCTTCTTCCACCCACCCACCCACACCAACAGTTTGTAGTTCCTGGTGAGTACAGCCACGAGACAGAGGCCTTTAGCCTTTCTCCTGTAAGTACTTGGGTATCGCTTACTTATTGGGCGTGGAGCTAATTGAAGGGTAGTTAATGTCGTCAAGTATTGTGATGTATTTATATTTTTAACTACATGTAAGTGACTATCAACATTATAAATAATTACAGTCTGCCTCCCAGCCCCTCTGCTCCATTCCACCCTGCTTATTGCAATGCTTAGATCTCAATGAGCTCATTATGTTTTGTCGATATTCAGCTCTTTGGCTTGCTCACTTAGTAGGGACCGGGGGGACGCAAATGGGAGCTAAAGATTGAAAATGCCAAGCTCCTAGGGATTTGAGTTAGCGATCATCACTGCTTCATCTCTATGCACAATTTATTCAGCACTCCACCTTCCCTAATAAATTATAGATCCCTCAAAGGGAAGCTTTGCCAAGGGATGGGCAATTGCCTTACTTGTGGGGGAGCCCATTCTGTGCAGTATTGAGCGTCTTTGGCATCTGGTCTTCACAGGATTGGATCCCTCCTGCCCTTCCCCTCCGCCCGTCTCTTCCACCCCTTTTGGGAAGCATTAACCTTTTCAATGTGATGTATGCGAAAGGGCGACAGTCAGCAGTGGCAGTTCCTAATGGATTCTGTTTGTTTGGTTGGTTGTTTGTCTGAACTGCCTGCAATGCTGTCCAGACCTCTTGGAAAAGCAAGCCAGAGTGCAACCAATATTTTAATTAGCAGCAAAAGGCAGAGAGGCTTTTAAAGAAGAACAATGTTTGAATTCAGAAGTAAGGAGCAGATGAATGCGGGTAGGGGACTTGGGATTCAGTCCAGCTGAAGACAGTAGCATGTAGTGCTTTTAAGGAGGGGCTGAATTTTCAATCGCAGGCCATAGTGGTGAGTGGTGAGATGGTTATGGTGGTCTTTTGGGGCTTGTGGGCTACAAAGGGGTGAATCTGGGCCCCTTACTCTTCCTCCTGTCAGTGCGAAAGGAGCAGAGACTTGTCATATCTGCCTTGCCAAGGACTGAGAAAAACCCCAGTGGAGAGTGCTACTATACGGCAAGATCTGAACCTAAGGAATTGAGTTACAGGGGCTACCCTTTGCCCACCACTCTGTTCTCAAACAGGATCGGTTCTACTTTCCCCTCTCCTGATAGCTGTTCTCCTAATTTTGTCTTAAGATGGGGGTGCCGCAGCCTCCCCAGGAGATATTTTTCTAGTGCTTCACTAGTCTTATTGCTGGAAAGCTTCTCCCAAAATCTAATCTCAATCTGTTTTATTGTAAATTAAGGCCATTGTTTCTTGTCCCGTCACCAGCAGATGCAGAAAAGTTTGTCCTGTTCTACAGCAGTCTTTACTTACTTGTACATTCTCTCTCTCTGCGGTCCAAAGTCCACAAATGTTTTCAGTTTTTCCTCCTCGGGCTTTCTGGACTTCTGACCATCCTTTCCAAAGCCCTTAAAGTCCCCAGACAATTAGGCTGAAATTAAACCAACTTCAGGAGTGGCAGAGTCTAACTATAGCTTTGTGACTCCACAGCTAAACGCTGCTTCTCGCAAGAGCCTGGGACACAGATGGGAGCTCGGCCATCCGGCTTTGCAGTGACCTGAGATGGCTGCTCAGTGAAGAGAGTCAGTCAATCTCAGCCCTCTGCATCAGGGTCGACAGCTGCAGCAAACATCCTTTGGCACCTGCGGGTAAATATTCCCTGGTGATTCAGTGTGAACACCAGTGTCAGAAGCGGATCTAAGAAGGAGGAGCTCTCTCCAAGTCATGCAGAGTTTGGTGCTGCTGTGTCACCTAAGCTGTGAATCAGTAAGAATTCTCCAGGACAATACTGGAACTTGTGAACAGAGGCAAATAGGGCTTCTGGAATTATTTCTTGTAAGCAATATGGAGACAGAGATAGGCAACACAAGCAGACAGTGAGACTGTGCCAATAGCAAAATAGGATGTGGCCTCAAAAATATCAAGGTTTAATCAGAAAAAAAGTCATATAAAAGAATTGGGTTTACAAAAAAACCCCACACAACCCCAAAACAAAAAACCCCAAACAAACAGCCTCCTATACCTGTTATCTTTATCCACTGGGGCTGTTACTCAGTCGAGCGTCTCATTTTGTTGCACAGGCGCTGTGCCAGTGTAAGGAGCGGTGCAGCAGACAGGCCTCACCACTATAAGGAGAGTTTGAAGGGGAAGTGATTTTTATAGCCATAAATGACACTCTGGAAAATGGAGAGATGCGAAGTTGCTGCTTAGGTCTCTCATAAACTCCAGAGGTTGCTGGTTAAATTATGGTCACAAGCATGTTGTTATGAAAGCCCTTTTCACCAGAGAAAGCAGTGACTCTAAAGCTGGCCCACCAGTTAATGCTGAATCCCCTCGCAAGCACTTGCTTTGAGATGCCCCTTTTATAAATCAAGGGCCACTCCTACGTTGACTGTACAGCGGTGTACTTCCAGCCGCTTCAGCAAAGTTGGCTGTTGTTTCAATGAGAGGAGTTCGTGGATCCGAAGTTTGGCAATGGTTTATTCCCACCCCATCAGAGAAGTGAGGGTAAGAGACAGGCAGTGGAGAAAGGGAGAGCTGCAGACCTTTCCAGCATCTTTATCCGGACACAGACCCGCTGCTGCCAGCAGTCCTTCCCTGGGGGACATGATGTAGGAAAACAAGCCAGCTTGGGTGAGTAGCTTTTTTAGCAAGGGCTTTGTGACAGCAGCCAGAGGAGTGTTATTTGTGGCAGAGACTATATATAACTATATTTGTGTGTGTGTAGATTAAATATATATATATGTGTAGTGTCTTATCACCGCATTCCAGCTTGAATTTAAAACACAAAGGAAAAATCAAAGGTTTTAGAAAAAGCTAAATTTATCTGGGAATGGGAATTATAATAGCAAAGAGGCAATTAATTGGGGTGTGTGTGTGGAGATTATAGTAATATTTTACTCCTTCCCTACAAAGACAAAAACAGTGTTAGTTTCTCTACCTACTAGTAACAGCTCTAATTCTCTTCTTCCCATTCACCGACACCACTCTGGAGTGACCACCTACAGATGAGGTGTGTCCAGCTGATGTGAAGATAGCTTTGGCCCAGCTCATGTGTGTCTCTGCTTTGGGGAGGAAACCCCCCTACAGCAGATAGCCTGAGCTTAAGTGTGGCATTGGCCCTTCAGTCTGAGTCAGCAATGTAGGCAGAAATGAGGTCTTGGCATTCATGAGCTGATGCCCCTTCTTTCTCAGTTTACTTCATTTAACTCCGGTTGTCCTCTCATGCTTTAGTGCCACTCAATTCCAAGCAAAGCACCCAAAGACACCTTCATCATTGATTCATCCCTTGACCTGGAACCGCTCTGCCACCCCAGCCCAGCCTGGTCCTTGCAGAGAGGGCAGGTGCCCTGTCCTGGTTTGGCCAGGCATAGTTCCCATTGCAAAACCAATCCCCAGATCTTTTTTGTGCTCTGACAGCCCTGGAAATGCGCCACTCCCAGCAGAGCTTTCTGCTGCCTGCAGCCTACACCACAGTGCCTTATTCTGAATCAATACTTGCAGATACTGGAGATAATTCAGGGAGAGAAATACATTAACGCAGCCGAAGAAACAAAGATAATGATGTTTTTTCTTCCTTTTTTTTCTTCCCTCCCTTCTCCCACAGAATAAAATTTTCTTTTCCCCCCCCCCCCCCCCCCCCCCCCGACCATCCTACTTGTGTTGGTTATTTATGTTTAAAAAAACCCCCCCTTTTTTTTCTTTTTTTTTTTTTTTTTTTTTTCCCCCCCCCCCCCCCAATCCTCATCTCTATGATCTGCACCTGGCAGGGCTCCAGACTCTTGAATTATTTCCCACTTTTCAATAAAGCCTTAAATCTTTTTTAAAAACTGCTTGTTTTAATTGAAAAATTTCAATCAATCAATTTGCCCCTTCTCTACCCTCTCGCCTTCCTCCCCTCCCCCAAACAGACCCATTTGCAGTAAATAATCTGTAGCCAGACTTTCTGCTCTAAAAAATAAATAATTCTGAATTTGCTGAATCCTGCCTGATCTCCCAGCTTTAAATCACTGCACTTTGTACTGAGCTCAGCCGAAATGTTGAACACACTGAAGCATGACTATTACTTGGAGACTGCAAGTGTTTTTAAAGGTACAGCCCCTGAGGCCATGGTCCTTTTTCCTCCCAGGACAGTCTGAGAGAGGAGCTAAGCCCATTCCTGAGGATAAGTTGTCTCTTCCCTGCATTTTGCCCACTACAAATGCAGATGTTGCCTTGTCTTGAATGGACTTATCAAAGACTGACTGAAGGCAGGAGAAATCCAGTGGGTCTTTGAGCAAGTCCTTAAGAAGAGGCATCTTGACTGAAACCATCTAATAACCACTGGACTGAGTCCTTTTTCAGATGGGTGATCTAAGGTAGGTTCCAGGACGTCCTCTGCATCTGCTCAGACACTGGAGAGCAAGTGCCCATGCTCCCAAGTACAAATAGTTGCACTTGGACACAGAAGAGCCTGGGGTATCCCAGCCAGGGCGGGAAGGTCCCCCAAAATCATTGTGAGTCTTGCAATCACTGTCAGCATTCTGCAATTCTCTTTATCTTTCCTCTATTCAAAAACTTTAAAACCAGTTATATGCAGGTTTATGTCACAAGAGAATGCAATCCTTGTATTTCTTAATTCCTCATATTTCTTATTTATTCATATTTCTTAATTTCTTCTTTTTAGGATTGCTCTTGTCAAAGCTATTGACTATGCCCTGTCTGAAAATGCAAGCTGCAGCTGAAGGGGGAAAATGCAGCATGCACAGACTACTGATGCCTAGTTACGATTTATACAACTGATGAGCTTCCAACAATTTAGAGATGAAAAATGGTTTATCCACACTTTGGTGTGTTGAAACACTCTTTCTACTATTTATCTTGAAACCGATTTTGTTTGGGTAGTGGTGAATGTTATGCACAAAGCCGTGAGTGGAATGTCTAATGGGAACCATCAGACATGGAACAATGGGTGTTGTCATGCTTCTGGGCTGAGACGTGAGGGACCAAGAGGATCCTCCAAAAGTTCAGCTCATGATTTTCCAGTGTATTTTGGGTTTTTTAATTAGAATTGGAAATTATTGTACTGTTCTTGCATTTCCATCCAAACTGAAACCAAAACCAGTTAAGACTTAAGTTTTCATGCTGTTTTTCCCTTGTGCATTCGAGAACATTCATCAGTGATAGGAGAAGATTGTGAATGCTGGATTTTCACTTGGAAATTGCCTCCCCTCTCCTCATCCCTTTTCGGTGTATCAGAGAGAATCAGCTCTGTAATTTTCATTGACTGTGTAAAGAGCTGAGGTCAGCTAATCCACAAGGGCTCCTTCCCAGATTTGGCAAGTGACCAGAATTAAACAATACAAAAGATCAGAAATGTTAAAATCACAAGAAGAGACTCATCCTGGTGTTTTCCCGATACTCTAACTAAAGATCCCTCAGACGTTAATGTGAGACCAGTAAATGGAGGCCCAAATTCATTTTGGGACAATTTGACAGAAGCTGTTATAACCAGTTTTTAAATATATAATTTTTAAAGTATACCAACATATAGAGCAATGCTGATGCAATATTTTCATGAATTAAAATATACTGGTGCTGAAATTCACCCTTTCTGGGTTTTTCTTTTTCAGCTGTGAGCTTGACTCTGACCTCTGTCCCTTAGATAACCTCATCAGGAGACAGCGCTGCGCAGATATTAAATAAATGATTTTCTTTTGCCATTTTATAGTTTAGGCCAGATTACCATTTAGAGGAGGGACCATTTCCATCTCCCACTGGTGTAGAGGCACCATAAGATGGATAAAATGTAACTTACATGGAGCAATGTGAAGATGTCATTAGGATAATGGAGCAGCAGTCAGAGGTGTCCCTGCAAAATCATGCTCGTAGTGCTGGTAAATGGCATGTGGATTCAGAGGTAAAAATGGACAGGGGCCCTGTTGTGTTTCCAGTGTTAACTTTAGCGGTGTCTGAGACATCTCACTCCTCTCTGTTTCTGTGCTTGCTCTGGACAGCCTGATTTTCCTTTCTCTGTCTGTGTCTCGAATCCCATGTTGAATTAAGTGTCCCCTTTTCATGGCCATGTGTGGTAGCAGCTCTGCAGTTCAGCATTGCCCGGAGGTTTTCATCAGTCGCAAAATGTGTTCAGTTGGGTAACTCCTTCACTGGTGCTGCTGTGTTGCAGAGGGAGAGTTGGGGTACGCAGGCACTCCACCATTCTCCCCTCTGCTCCCCTTGAGTCTCTGCCGCCCTTCGATGGCAGCACCCCGGCAGGGTCGGGAGTGCTTGGCTCTATCCTGGCACTGGCTCCCGTGCAGCACCTCCACCTTCTTGCCTTTTTCTCTCTATGCCTCGAGATCCCTCCGTTCCCTGTGTCCAGGTGTTAGCTGGGATCTGCCTCTTTCAGTTTAGTTCACAAGAAGGGCAGAAGCAATAGCTGATATTGAAATGAGTTCAAGGGAAATACAGCGTGGTCCTTGCGGCACAGTCCCTCTGGCAGAGATGAAACAGTGCTCTCCAAGATAACCTATTCTCCAACCTCCTCTTTCAGAGGAGAAGGGAAAATTACAGGCCTCTGATTACTCAGGGAGAAGAGCGCACAACTTCCATCTTCGTAATTTCTTCCACCACAATCAAGCATTTCAGGAAAAGGGCCTGAAAGCCTGAAACAGTCAGTCAGGGATCTTTCCGCCCGGTTCCTTCCCTGGTAACACATAAGAAGAATAAAAATGAAGACTCGTCGTTGCTGTTACGTTTCATTTCCAAAAAGCATCTGTCCCACCGTGGATCAGGAACTGAGGTGCTTAGGAATGGAAATACTCTTCTTGGGAAAAGTCTCTTTGCTATTTCCCGGCTGGCTGTGTTCAGGGCATTTATAGATTTTAAGGCTGGACAGTCTGGTTGCATTTCTCTAGCTTGACCTGCTGAGTACCATGAGAGGGTGTCACCAGTAATTCCCACATCGAGCCTGGTTCTTACACTGGAGCTATGAAAAGCCCCAGTTTCATTGGAAGTGGCAGACTCTTCCCAGAAAGCATGCCCACGTGCACCTCACAGCCCTACAAAACCAATAGCCTGAGGCTTTAGTTCTTGCTTGGCCAGGTCTTGCTCTCTCAAAAGTCAGTAGGGAGGACAGAGTAAGTCCTGTCCCCTCCCCACACTCCCTTTTAGAAGCTTCCTCCTTTGTTAATGATTTTGAAATATGTAACCAGATACACTAGACATTGTGAACCTTGTTCCCCTGGAGTGACAGTCTCAGGAAGGATGCATCATCAGCGCCCAGATTTGCCCCATGTTAAATGCTGGTGAAAAACCATAGAATAGCCCCTCTCCCCCTCACCCCCTCTGCTGCCCAGTCTCTATATTGCCCCAATTACACTTTGGTTGAAGTGGGCCCCCCAATTAGATGTGATATGGGCAGCATCCCTTATTTATTAGAGCATAGTGTCAGTCCTGTGAAACAAAACAAGTAAGTAACTGGTGAAAACAGCTCCGCTAAAATAGAGGACTAGTTCTGATCAGGCCAGGCGTGATATAACACGGTGGTTTAAAGCCGTGCAATGCCATTTTCCATTAGAGCTCTTGTTCAAGTCAGGAAGGGGTTTAATCCATTGATGGAAGCTGTTATAAACACATGAGAAAACCTCACCCATATTTCTCTTGAGATTGTACGAAGCTGACAGTATGCTAGCTGACCACAGTCATCTGGGACTCTCCCACACAAAATAACCCTCTTTTCATAAATAGCAGGATTGTTGTTGTGATGGACTGAGACTTGCTGTAGAATTCAGTTTTGTTGAACAAAGAGCTGCTTCTGGTTTTTAATTTGAGCTATTAAAAAGATTCATCTTTCTCTTTGTGTCTCATTTTCCTTCCCTTCTTTCTCCCTTCCCTATTTTTTTTTCTTCCACTCTGTCTGTCTTTAGGATAACTTAAAGCTGTTTGTCTGAAACAAAAGACTTGCGTGGGTCTGGTCAGTGGTGCCTCTGGACTGAACGGTCACGATTTCAAATCCTGTTTAGGACTAAACTTGGACGAATTCCATAAGCTAATAAGCCAGTGCAGTGTTTCAAATTGATGGAGGTGCCGTCCTCTAGATGAGACATAAAAACAGAGATCCAATCTGCTTGGCAGAGACCCCACAGGACTTATCAAAGATGAGTGGGGGCTGCTAACTGTTTTGCCCTTGTCAAATCCTTACCACCACCACGGCTTCTCTTCCTGTTCCAAAGCAATGACACTGGACCTTATGAAAATGAGATGGTGAACTTGAAGGAGCCATCCTTTTTCGAATTATTTAAAGCAGTTTGCAGTGTCTGGCAAAAAGGGGAAAGAGAGATAATCCACTCACTTGAAAGTGGAATGACCCTGAATTTCAAAAAGCAAAACAAAAGCGAGCGAATGGTGCCACCATGCTCTGCAGCAGTGACATTATTAAATGATCAGTGAGCTATTAAAGCAGCAACATTTAGTACCTCCTCTAATGACTTGTACTGCTAACTGGTTTCCAAATTGAGATTTTTATTGCCTCCGTGCACAGACAGAACAAGGCTGTGTTGGTGCTTCTAGAGGCTCCAGCTTAAGCAGACTGTTCATAATAGGATCGATGAATTTTCTAAGTTGAAAACTCGTAATGGCTTATGAGATTCCCCACTCCTCTGTCCTCTTTTCTTACCAGGGCTGGAAGCTTTGGGGTGTGAGGCATGGTAGGGATCATAAATACAGGGGATTTTGCAGAGAACCTGGCACAATTCTTGAACTTCCTAACATCTGTGAAATTTGGCAGTTGTGCATAAACAGACTGTCCTGAAATCTCCCCCAAACCGCTGATGCCATTCAAAGAATGAATGCTGTGAGAATGGTGTTTGCAGGAGGGGCCTTGGGCGCGCTGGTTTCCACTTCCAGGTAGAAATATGGAGCATGGAGGAATGAGTCTATGGAGGAGGAAGGGAGAGGAAAGGGAATTGCAGACACTAGTGGAGGTGAAGATTCACCCAGATGTTTCCATCGTGACTCTCCTAAATGGATTTCTACTGTCTCATATGAGCTGAGCTCCTGTGATGGGAATAGCTGGGAAACGGCCTTCTATCAAGTGCAGTTCAAGCTAGGCAGGGAGTTCCTGTGGGCAAAAGCACAGCATGTGTGATTGCAGAAAGGAAGTTGGTTAAAGTTGGTTAAAAAACAAACAAACAAACAAACAAACAAACAAACAAACAAACAAACAAACAAACAAACAAACAAACAAACAAACAAACAAACAAACAAACAAACAAACAAACAAACAAACAAACAAACAAACAAACAAACAAACAAACAAACAAACAAACAAACAAACAAACAAACAAACAAACAAACAAACAAACAAACAAACAAACAAACAAACAAACAAACAAACAAACAAACAAACAAACAAACAAACAAACAAACAAACAAACAAACAAACAAACAAACAAACAAACAAACAAACAAACAAACAAACAAACAAACAAACAAACAAACAAACAAACAAACAAACAAACAAACAAACAAACAAACAAACAAACAAACAAACCACCAGCAAAAGTGGGTTCTGGTTGTAGTTGCAGTTATTTATGTGCTCATGATGTACTGTAGGCCAAAGTGGAGTCTGGGCCTGAAATAAATGCAAATATTATTGCTTTGATTTGTTTTTCTTCATCAGTTCTGCACACACGTGCCACCTGCACTTGCTGAGTGAGTCAGGCCATTTCTCACCCAAGCTAGGCAGTCACAGGGAAAGATGTTACTGCTGTTTCTGGTTTTATGTATCAGGTGCCTGATTTCCATGACAGAAACAGCTCATCCTTTGCCGAGGCGGCAGGCAGAGCAGAGGGGGTAGGACGGCTTGAGAGACTAGTATTAGAACATGCACATTTTTTATCCCATGCTGGTTTGAGTCTCTTTCCATCAATGCTGACTGCAAGTTGTTCCCATTTTGTGACTTTTCGGTGGCTGCATGTGGCACAGGTTTGTATTTCCAGTTTCTTCACAGTGTCTGTCTACCTGAGTGTCCATGCTCCGCAAAATGCCTTTACCTTTCCTGGTAATCTTAGCAAATAGGAGGTCTGTGTGAGCTGCAAAACATGTTAGGAACTGTAGAAAAATGGGGTGAAGTGGCCTTAGAGGCCCTTCTATACTTCCTTTTCCGAACTTTATGCAGGACCAGTTAGACCTAAACCATTCGTGTCTGCTGTGGGTTTAACCCGTTCTTGAAGACCTCTGGTCTGGAGATTTCCAGATGTGCTAAGGCAGGTTATTCCAGTGGTTAACTGTCCTTACCTTTAGAAAGCTGTTCCTAAGACCTAAGTTCAGCAGTAGAACTAGATTCCTCCAGGTCAGGGTTAAGGCAGAGTTGTAAGGCACCACGTAGGAGTTCGTGTACCACTTCCTCGGCTGCACCCACTCTCATCTAAGGGCTTCCTCCCCCAGGACAGCATGTCAGGTTTTTCCCACCATGCAAACACAAGCAATGTAGAGAGGCAAAGACCAGGGCAGCAGGGCCATTTCTGACAGAGGAGCCTTCTGAGATTGGCACTGACAAAATGTCCTAGAGACTTTACTGAGTCCAATTACCACTTTATGTCTTTCAAGTGCCAAGTAAATGAAAGAAACTACACGATCAAGCCATGTTATTCTTCTCAATCCCTTAAACGTTTGACAGCCCTCTCCCCTTTCTCACTTTCTCAGGCTACTTTGAACTCTTAACCTTTGCCGCTGCTTTGAGTTCACATCTGCAGAAACCAAACTATCCCCAGCCATCCCCAAATTCCAGTAACAATCACAAAACACTTCCAAAGCAATGCTGCCCTCCCTTGAATTGATAAACTTTAAGCTGTCTCCAACTTTCTGAACTTTCATGCACGTACAGTTAGTCTCGTCTGTCAGTGCTGGCAGGCTGCAGGGGAGCTTACTGGGTACTGCAGCAGCCGCGAAACAGCCGGTGCTGTTTCACACAACCAACTATCCCTGTCCACGCAGACAACAGCCGTGAACACCAGCTGTTCAGGCTGTGCTGTACTTTGGGCAGAAGAATATAGATGCCCGCAGCACATATGGTATTAGGAATGCAATGAGCTTATCAGGATAGACCCTGAAACAGAAGGGATAGATCCATGTAACCATCCCCAGGCACAGCAGTGGGAACTGGAAAAGTGGGATCTCTCCAGATCACTGGAGAGAAAAGCAGTGTCAGGAGTCATCCTCAGCCACTAGAACTGGGCTTGACTGCAGCGCTAGCAGAGCTGGTGGATGGCTTTTTACAGAAATAGAGCTAAAGACTGAGTCACATCAGTTCGACCTCCCCTTTAAATAAATAAATAAATGATAAACAGAGATCTCACAGTGATGCCTGAACCTGATGTCTCATGCTTACTTGTTTTGATGTGTCTAATGTAAGTGGGCGGGTAATAAAAGCTTCATTTAGAAGCTAGTGTCTTCACAGGCGCTGCTGGAAGCCCCTGGGACACTGCACTTCTGGAATTTTCTTCTAATGGAAGCATCAGCAGATAACTATTGATAAAGCAGAACATGCATGCACACACACAAAACAACCCAGCAACAGTTTATTTTCCTGGACTGCTGGGTGTTGGATGTAGAGGTGTATTTAGATTCCCCAGGTTATGTAGCCACCTCAGCTACTGCATCAGCACTCCTGAAATGGCCATTATGATGACCATTTGGGGCATGCCCTGGAGAAGTATGTGGTTATTGTAGCGTGCATAGGCATCAGTTCAAAATAGTCATCAGCCCCCATAATACAGCTGTGGATAATGCCATCGACCATTTCTCCCAGTTGGACATCACCCTGTAGATGATAAGCAGGCGCTGCTCTGTAACAGGCAGACCTAGTGCTGACATTTCACACGAGCAGGAGATTCACCCCATGGACATGTTGTCTAGGATATTATTTTTCGATGTATTCACAGGTTATTCAGCTTCTTTTTAGGCAACTGAGTCTTCAGGAAGGTCTAGTTCCTGTGCCTGCAAAGTCTCTGTGGCAGCTCTGATGTGCAGCACCTGCCCTAGTGTTGGGCTCAGGGTACCTGAAGGAGGAATCATGGCTAGTGAGGAGAGAAGAGCCCCCGGAGTTACTGCTTGACCTCCTTAAGTTAATCTACTGTCCTTCCAGTTCAGTGCTAAAATCACCATTTCAGGTCCTGAATACAACACAATTACAGAACAGTATATTCTCCCAGGACAGTGTCGGGGTCAGTGCTAAAGGTTTGGAGGGCTACAGCTTTAATCCCAACCTTGAGTTTGTACACTGGTCTGTGGCTGGTTCATACCATGACATTGTTGACCTCATTTCCTGGGTACAAGCACAGAAATACCGCCAGTATCCAAGCATTTTTAGGTAATTATTTTCCCTGAACATGGAAATTGGAAGGCCTCTTTTGTCTAGTGTATTACTTCATGACCACCACAGGGATCTGCAACCAGGCATGGGGGAGAGGAAGATTGTTTCCTCCTGTCTGTGGTTTTATGCAGCATCTGCCTGTGAAAACAAGAAGCAAACAAGATGGCCCCCACTTTATCTGCTTGCGCAAGTCATTTTGTCTGAAGCCTGAGCACTGTGGGATGGTTAATGTAAAACTTGCTCGTGCATCAAATAGCAGTAATTTACCTTTAGACTTCGCTTTTTTATTATTATTATTTTTAATTATTTCAAAAAAATGCTCCTTAATTAAAAACTCACAGATATGAAGCTTGGAAGAAATGTGGCCAGGACGTTCTTGGATTACTACAGGCTGAACACCTTGTTGGAGAGACCACTAGCACCTACTCCTAAAACTGGGTAGGTCAGAAAGCAATTTCTCTTGCTTTAGCAGGGCTGCTTTTTTAATACCTTTCATGACTAAACTTCAGTGCTACTGCATTATGGCTTTATAATAAGCGTGCTAGTCTAACTGTGCTTATTTTATTGAAATTCCATTTGGAAATAAAGCATTTATGATCAGGAAAGATACCTGGTTTATGTCTGAAAAAATATTCAGAGGATTTTGGAGATATCGATATCTTTCCTGAATTCTGTCTGCTGTACACCAATCTCACACCAGTATCTTTAATGGACTTACCCTTCATTTATCTCCTGAGAGTGAGAGGAGAATCAGACCCACTTTATTTTTAGAAGTTTTAATTCTGGAAGTGAAAACTTTTTCAGTGCTTCAGGAAATTACTGGCAAGCCTGTGCTAAAGGCAGAGTTCTCCATCTCCCCTCGGACCTGCCGCAGTGCTGTCAGCCAGATGGCAGGTTCCTTCTGCCAGTCCAACTGGGACCCTTTACCTGGGGATCCCCTCTCACCATAAGTCCTTACTCCAGCTTTACAACCAGTTCAGTAGATGTTTGTCCAAAAGGAAGTCTTTTTGGACATGAAGTAAGGCACTGGTGAGCAATGCACAAAGGTGTGAACAGAGGCTTTGAAATGCCGAAGCTTGAATCCCTGCAGTGCTGCTGGCCCTCTATCTGGTGTTGGCCAACTGGTGTCCTTTCAGTGTCTCTTAGCTTGTGTGAGGAGCAGGGGAGATACCACTGAACCATTTGTTGAGAACCGTCATTCCTTGAACAGGCAAAGCTGTGTAATAACATGAGGAGGGGAGCAGAGCAGGAACCAGAGCTCCTGTTTCATGGGAAACACCATATTCAGAATTTGCCTCTGTTCTGAGAAAACAGCAATAATGCCTCCAAACTCAAAATTTCCAATTAAATGCATTTGGGCCAACTGGAATGTTTCATTTGGGTTTCAACCCTTAATAGCACAACCAAATATAATTTATATTTTGCAGTGGAAAACCTAATTCCAAATTGGCAAGGGAGGCAGCTGAGCCTTGAAATTCACTCCCTTCTTCTCCCCACCTTTTTCTCCCCTTAAAAAAAGTACCTGTGGAAACAGTTGCTTGTTTGCAAAGCAACACTTTCCTACTGAAGATTTTCTAGTGATGCGTAAGATGGATGTTACAAATATCAGCCCAGACCATAGAGCAACTGCTGGAGTTCCTTCTGCAGCCTTTAAAAATCCTCTCAGTGCAGCCATTCTGGCAGTTCC
The DNA here is from genome assembly GCF_000699145.1 of Aptenodytes forsteri. Taxonomy (NCBI): domain Eukaryota; kingdom Metazoa; phylum Chordata; class Aves; order Sphenisciformes; family Spheniscidae; genus Aptenodytes; species Aptenodytes forsteri. The sequence goes on along the minus strand of NW_008796165.1, from coordinate 6,743,622 downwards.
TTATATATGTGGTTAGAGCCAGCCTGACTGCGTTAGGTGTTTAAATGCCCTGCTTTGGGTCCGTCTCCCTTTCTCTGTTTGTGATCTTGACACAACAGTTTAGGCTGGCTCACGGAGGATTGTCAGTGCTGCAGTTTGGAATGCTCTTATCTGCAGAGACCTGCAGGGTTAGCAGAGAAAAGCATCCAGCATCTTCCTCTCCTCCGGAAAATGAATGTATCATTTCTTTCAGACTCCCAGGGGCCACAGCCTCCAAGGCTAAAAACCCACAACTATTACTGAACCTAATTACCACCTGACAGCAAAGTGCTTTTCCGTAGGATCATTCAGTTACCTCATCAAAAGGAATGTTTGTTTGCTTTCTTCATTTTAAATTAAAGAACCACTGACAGTGGTAACTGAAGCATTTTAATCTCATCAAATATCCATGTCCATCTCTATAGAGACAGCCACGCCAGCAGGGAAAGATACACATCTATAATCAGGTTGCACAGAGCAAATTTTTCTCGTTTCCCCCACCAGAGTCTAATGGGATAAGGGATCTTTTGTCTGGGGAGTGCTACCTCACAGTAAAATCCTAAATATGGTACATGTTCAGCCCAAAGCCAACAGATGTTTAAGGGATAGATTTTTAAAGATTCATGTTGTTAATTTCCTGATAACTTTCAAATACCGGCTTTTCCCCTAAGCAGACAAATGCCTTCTATTTGTATCCTGGGCTTTGTCACCTGACATTTGATCAGAGCCTGTGTATATATAAAATGTACATCAATGAAATGAAATTGTTCTTTGAAGCTGTCGTGTTAACTGCAAACCTATCCAAAAGAAAATCTTGCAAACTGCTGGGAAACAGAAGGGAGATGGCTGTGGCTTTAAATATGCCTTGGCTAGGCAGTGGCACTAGGAAAGGATTGGAATATGTAAAATGATACTAAATATCTGTGTAATCAGGACTAATTATATGGCATGGTTATTAGCTTGAAACAGGACATGTTGTGCCCACAGTTTATGAAAATATATTAAAACATTACCAGATTCCACATACTCATTGAAAGAAAGCTGCAGAGTTAATAAACGTGTAAGGGACAACTAATTGGCTGCTTTGTCCCAGCCTACTACAGGCAGAACAATTTCTGTTTGAGGGAATTAGTGGAGCCAAAATGTGTTACAACGATAGCCCTGGAAATAGCAACAACCTGCAACACTTCCAGAGCACATCTGACTGAAAGATCTTAAAGAAGGAAATATTTATGTTGGTATCACATTGTTGCAGAGAAGGAAATTGAGGCACAGAAAGGGAGAGATGGTCCTGAGAGTCAGAAATATGGCTGGCACCCAAATTCAAGCACCTTCCAAGAGTTTAGTCCACACAGTTAGGCTGTCTGACAACAGCCGTCCTAGAGCATAGGCAATGCAGGCAGTTCAGTGGGACCCGAGTTAGCTGATCAGCTGGAGCAAGAGGCAAGAACTGATGCAACAGCTCTGGTTACAGAACCAAGATTGAGGCTGGGGCTAGGATACCCTCTGCTATCCCATATACTTGTGCAGCTTATTTCAAGAGGTAAGGAGAAATAGCTGTACCTGTATAAGGTGCTTATGTACCTATAAGTGAATCCAACTGGTCGGCTGGACCTGTGGTTAAATTCCACCTGCCTTTGCCTACAGAAGCCCCTGGGACAAATGTCACCTGTAAATGGGGCCTTCAGTTCCTCGCTGTGGAACTGTGCCCACCACCCTCCCAGGAGTCAGGCTCCACCGACTTCCCAAGGGGCCACCATGAAAGTGAGGTTAGGGCTGGAGCCCTCAAGTATTTGCGGAGCCTGCCAGTGGTGGGGCAGCAGGGGTGCTGTGTTTTGTCCCCGAGTGGTTGGGTGCTAGAAATTAATGTTGAACCCATCGTTGTGGTGGTGTTCTCTGAAGGGTTGGGGTGGGCTTCAGTGCACCTAACTGCACTGGGCAATCCTGTTCCCTCCCAACATGTCCTCACCAGTGAGAGGAGGCATTCACAGTCGCAGGCCACAGACACCAAGCTTAGAAGCTTCTGCTCCTTCTGTAACCAAAGGAACCCCTGGGCAAACCTCAAGTCCCCAGGTAGCTCAGATCCCTGAAAAGACCTCTGGACTGTGCACTGACTCTGTAGAGAGACCAAATGTGAAAATGAAATGCTTAAAGGGTTTTTTTAGCACTGTCTTTACTTCTTAGACACCTCAGTTATTTGCGGAGCCTGCCAGTGGTGGGGCAGCAGGGGTGCTGTGTTTTGTCCCCGAGTGGTTGGGTGCTAGAAATTAATGTTGAACCCATCGTTGTGGTGGTGGTCTCTGAAGGGTTGGGGTGGGCTTCAGTGCACCTAACTCTGCACTGGGCAATCCTGTTCCCTCCCCACATGTCCTCACCAGTGAGAGGAGGCATTCACAGTCGCAGGCCACAGACACCAAGCTTAGACTTCTGCTCCTTCTGTAACCAAAGGAACCCCTGGGCAAACCTCAAGTCCCCAGTAGCTCAGACCTGTTCCCTCCCAACATGTCCTCACCAGTGAGAGGAGGCATTCACAGTCGCAGGCCACAGACACCAAGCTTAGAAGCTTCTGCTCCTTCTGTAACCAAAGGAACCCCTGGGCAAACCTCAAGTCCCCAGGTAGCTCAGATCCCTGAAAAGACCTCTGGACTGTGCACTGACTCTGTAGAGAGACCAAATGTGAAAATGAAATGCTTAAAGGGTTTTTTTAGCACTGTCTTTACTTCTTAGACAGTTCTTTCTTTATCCCCTCCCTGTCCAGCATAGTTATTCTCCTGTGCACCCTCCCTACCACCACAGCTCATCCAGTCCCTCCCAGAATCCTTCAACCCCTTCCCTCTGGCTGAGCTTCCTCCAACCTTCGCCCGGTTCCCCCAGGAACCCAGCCTAGCGGCCATGAAGGATTTCTCACAGCCTGCAAGGGAAGGTCAGGACTTGTTTCAAACAGTAACCTCAAAGTGTCCTGCAGTCCTCATTGTGGGAAGACCCTGTGATCCCAAACAAATGCCCAGTTCAGAAAGATAATGTCCGTTGTTATCAGCATGATAAGCAATTATTTTCCTGAAGGTGATGTGTCTGCAGCAAGACAGGAAAGCATCAATGACTCAGCTGGGGAGGGCAGGAAGGTTAGAATATTTTCCTATGTGAGCTAATGAATTAAAAGCCTTGCTGAAAACGCTGGACATTTTCTGGAGTGACAAGCCAGTAGGCCTATGAATTTCTAACAGTAAAAGAGACCTCTGTGCTGCTTACAGAAGCTGCTGGAGAAGACAGCGCTGCCACTTAGACATGCTTCAGAGAGGCTCAGGAAAGTCTGTCCTAAACACAAAGACGTCTCTCTAAGGTTGGGTTAAGTGGGCACAGAGCAGGAGAGCGCAGTGCAGAAAGGGGCTGTCGGGTGGCAATGAAGGTTCATGCCCTTCCTCTCCTCTTGTTACTGTCCTTTTTTAAGCTGCTCAATGAGCAGCAAATTCTGCTCCCACTGCACTCACTGGAAGGCATTTGAGTAGGGCTCCCTTTGATGCCGCCGGTGGCACAGGGAGCTCTTCCTCTCACTGAGTCTCTGTCCTGCACTCACCTCCTTCTACTTGTGCCAGAGTAAAGGTTAAGATTGCTTGGGTCGAAAGTGAGAAATGTCCTCCACTGAAATCTTTGGTAAAAGGTGAAAAATTTGTAAAAGATTAAGAGAAAGCAGAGTACAGCTGTTACAGAGAATGGTTAAGGTAGGAAAACAGAGTTTTTGCTGAAAAATTCGCAAATGCCAGTCACCTTGCACTGCCTTAAGTCCACCCCTTTGCCCATATCAGCGTTGCCCTGTTCTTTCACTCTGGCTCATTGACTGCGCAGCAGAGCCCTGCTCCAGCACAGTGTCAGCAGAGGAGCTGTTGCCTCTTTAAACCACTGACATTTTTTCTCTGAAAGCCACCAGTTCCATGTTTCTCATTTTCTGGACACACTGGAGTTCAAATTATAGAAGTACTGAGTGCCTACAGCTCTGGCTGAGGTTAGGGGAGCTGGGCTTTGAACAGACATAATGTGGGTACCCTGAAAAATCCCACCTGGACCTCGCTAGTGGAGCATTCTGCAACTCATGTCTGCACCACGTTTCGCTGTAGGTAAAACCCAGGCTCTCTGCTCACGGGAGTGTTGGAAAAGAAATTCCTTCCTGTGTGGGAAGCTCACAGTTGCTGCACTGATACACTGATACACATGACAGAAAAGTCCAGGAGAAGATGAATAATTTTGTCTAAGAGCCGGGATTTGATGGCATGCAGCAAATAATGCCTGGGGCCACACACTGAACAAAAAAAGGACAGAACAACATATTGACTGGCCCTTCATTAATTGCCGTCTGTCCATTGTGCCCTGAATGAAGCAGCAGTCTTGTTGAAGAAAAAGTAGGCTGTGATGAAGTAATTAAAGACCACATCAGAAGGCATATCCGCCAGGAGGTTGAATTAAAATTGCTCTGACAGCCTTTATTCTGGTAATTCCTCCTTTTGCTGCTTGACTTTGCAGCCTTAATGATGATGTATGAGTTCACAGCTGCATATCCAACAGGCTGGATAGGCCCACGGGACTGTCCCATCATCCTCAGAGGCGATGGGCACCGTCATCTGCATCACGTTGGGTGGAGCTGGGGATTGTCTTCCTGTGTATGGGCACAGTCTGATCGGAGGCAATTCTGCCAGGACAACTCAGCCTTTCAAGTTTTGAGCCCCATCTTGACACTGAAGAGCTGTGTCCAGAGGTTGTGTGGTCTTACGGGCTCAGACTGATACCATCCCAGGGATTTGCTGCTTTCTGGCACATGCTGTGTGTGGGTCCTTCTGTCCCACTGGATCTGGGATGTTCTTCCCAGTCCACCTCTTCCTGTGTTTCACAAAAACTCCTCTACACTTTTAAGCTCTGCCTTCAGGATTTTTGAGGTTTCACCTATATCTGGTAGTGCTTTCTTTGACCTGGCCATGACTGACTTGACAGCTGGGAGTGAAGCGAGCTGGGAGCGAAGCCACCTGTCTGCTTTATATAGATGGCTGCTTCTTGTCATTCTCTAGGGGCTCTGTTTGCTGCCATCCCCAGCTCACTTCTCCCAAACTTAAATGACTGTCTTGTCATCTTTTCCCCCACCATTCTCAGTGGCTAAGAGGAGAGCAGAGTCTAATAAACAGAAAAAATGTTCTAGACCAAATTTGATCTCAGTGCAACAGAGATCTGAAATACTCCACAGCTTCCAGGGCACAGTAGCATTGCAATGCTGTGAAAGTGAGAGAAAGGAAAATTGGGCACCTTTTCTTTTTTTCTCATGACTTCTCTCACATGGAAGGAGGTGTTGCTGGCCATCTTTGAGCCATTCACTCCTTGGGCTCTGGTGACATAGACATGTATTAATATAGGAGAATATAGCCCAGTTAGCAAACTGGTTTGAATGAAATGTCTGTGTGGGCCAAACAAACTACACATTCTCCAACATGTGGGCTAGGAGGCAGCTCAGATTTCAGCTGCACATTTCAGCCACACTGAGAGGCTACCACTGCTACTAAGAGCAAATTCAGTGTCTCAATTTTTTTTTTTTTTGTTATTGCAAAATAAAACTGACTTGGGTCTTCAAGGAGAAGTTCCCCAGAGCAATCCTGAAGACATTAGTGGGTCTGGCCATTCCCCTTGCCCACAGAGGATGCACGCAAGCTCTTCACCTCCCCAGACTACTTGTAACATCAGCAGCTCACCCTACTATGCCCCTGAGGGGGTGAAGGGACTCCCAGAAAGTCCCAAGGCACCAAAATGGTGCCAGTATCATAAACACTACTGTCAGTGCCCCTTGAATTGTGCAGACACAGCAAAGTAAATGGTTTGTTCCTCTTCCTCCGGTGCTGCTCCAGAGAAAGGTCAGCAAAACCACTTACAATTTGTAGAGAAAGAAGGAAATTAAATGGGGGGGGGAAGGGAAGTCAGCTGCAAAACTTGCCATCGCCATCCCGGCTCCCTTGGACGGAGGACTGCAACCTATCTCAGGGATTTCACCAGGACCTGGTCCATGGGTGCCCTAGAGCTGCATCGCTTTTGTAGGGACAAGTGGGACCAGACTGTGTTTAAAAGTTGTCTTTATGTTACTGACAGAAGAACTGTCCAGGGCTGCACTGGTGCACGATCCCACCGGCTAGCACAGAAACGCCACCTCACAGCAGGAGCCTGCAGACCATCTTACCTGGCTCCCTGCATGTTCAAACAGTGCAAAGCTCATACGAGTGTCTAAAAAAACCACCTTGCTTTATCCTCCCACATTGGCCGGTGCTCCTTTAAAAAGAAAATTAAAAAAAAAAACAAACTGCTGAGGAGTCAAACAACTTCAATCTGATTTCCAGGGCTGTAAACTGTATTAGTAATGGGAGCACTACTCTGGTTTAACGGCAAATTATATGTTTTGCCTCAAAAATTAATTTTTGTTTTTTCCCCCTTCTCTATTGGTAATTGTAATCTGTCAGCTCACTCCCACACACGTCTGCACGTTTTATGCAACTCTTGATACTTGTAGCTGTCGTTAAAGAAAACCTTTCAGGTTTAAACGATGACACATCTGCGTGAGTTCAATGAAAAGGATCCATTTGCAGTTTGGGGAGATTTGCAGTGCTTGGCCAGCTCCCAGCAGAGGGCTCACCAAAATACCACATTACAACAATTACCTTGTCAAGCACTTGGGAACCAGAGTGCCGGCTGGAAGGATTTTACCCTGGATTTAAGCACGCACACACTAAAGCACATGCAAACAGCCAAATACACCTCTGGCTTGGTCCTGCTTTCAGACAGCCTCTGAACAGAGGGTGTGTAAAAATACTTCAGGACTAGCCCAGGGAGCTAGTGTGCCTGACAGGTGGCCCAGCAGGAGAAAATAATCTGCGTTACTCTATGAAGTAGATTGGGTCCATGTTAACAATCCCTGTCAAAATGAAGGTCCTGTCAGCTGATTTAATTTAATTTACCCTACCTTAATTTACTTTTGGAAATGAGCTAAATAAATAAATTGAATTATGGCTACTTTAACTCTGAAGGAGCATATCCACATAGGATCTTACTGTGGTTTCACTAATCAGCTTTACATTTACACCCTAAATGTATTTGGATTAGCTCTCACAGGCATTCTCATATAGATAGGCTTGGAGATACCCACCTGCTTTCCTTTTCCTTCCTTGGGCTTGTTGCTCTGAGGAAGCCAGGGCTCGGTAAGCAGATTTACAGCATCTGTGTTATTTCATGCCTCACCCCTGTCTGGACTTTCCCTGTATTTCTAAAAAGCAGGACAGAGCACTCTGCTCTGAAAGCAGAGACAACTGCTATGTGTGGGGTAGGTTGACATGGGTAATGTCTGATGTACATAACATGTTAATCCTAATATCATATTGCTAACTTGAACAAGCTCAAGAGACTGTTGTTTTTCTGCTACATCTCATCAGGTAAGTGCAACCCATTATTCTCCTGCTGCTCCTTAGGAAATAGAAGGACAGGAGACAAGACAAAACTTACTCCCATCCTCTCTGCAGCTTCCTGCTCCAGGGTCAGTAAAGATATACAACGATGGCTGGGTCTGAGCCACGTGCATTGCTTGTAATTGTGGCTACTTCTCCTTCTCTTGTGTGATAACGTAGTTCCAATTATTCCTGCCTCTGTGCACTGTCTCCTCGGTGAAGCAGGTGTGCCTTGCTGCAGTGAGCTGGGGAAGGAGGGCAGGAACCAAGGGATGGATGACAAGTAGCAGGATCCCTTCTGTGGCAGAGGGAGAGATATCTGCAAGCCCTCCTGGGGAGCAGGCTCTAATATGCTTTCTCTATAAGCAGCACAGACCAGCCGCTGCATTCAGAAAGGCAGGCCCACAGGGTATGGACCTGATGAGATTTCCAGATAGTGCTGGGATTCTCCATGCACCACGTTTCTGGGCCATACAAACCCCATAATCTGCTCTAATAGGTGGGTGGTCATCTGGCAAGCATGAATTTGTGCTCACTTTCTGGAAATAGGCACTGGTGACTGCTTGGAAAAAAGAAAAAAAAAAAATCAAGCCTGTGGTAATGGCTGAGGACTTCTGACCTTTGCTCTAACATTTCAAATTTGTTTTTATTGCTTCTAATTGGCCTTGCTTTGGAGCACACACATCATCTAACTGCCAGGACACTGGCTGTCACTATCTGCTGGGCCATTTGATTTGTGTTTTTTATGTTTGAAACTTGTCAGACATTCCCAGAAAATACTGCGCTCCTCTTGCAGTGTCAAATATGGGCCTGGTTTAACTGTGCATCCCTGAGAGTGAAGCATTTGAAGTAATCAGGCATTGATTGTTTAGCTGCGATGCACGCAATGGAAACACGTCTCTTCTGTATGTAGGGGAAAGTGTAAAAATTAGATCAGCAGCTACATGACAGCAGCCAGATTTCTTAGTTTCAGGGATCAGAGGTTAGCCATTTTCCAGCCTTGATGATTCATTTTTGATCCCACTCATGTGGCTTGGATAACTTCATTTTCTCCTCCCTTTGCAATTTAAACATAAATTCTCTTCTATTTTGGCCCTCTTTAATACACCAGCTGCAACGTCACTAATTAGAATCTATTGCTCCCCACCTCAACTTGCTTCACCGGATGGAAACAAAAGTCAAGAAATGGGTGTGTGAAAGAGCTCAAAATGCCACAGTGGCACAACCGTGCCTATGGCAGTGGCTTTGTAAAGCTCAGCTCATCTAAAACATTAGCCTGGTTTGTAAGTCTGCTGATTCACTTTAAGACCTTTAAGGTTTAAGGTTTCCTAACAATTAGAAATCCAGATACAGTTGTTTTAGGTGTGAACATGTACACTAAATTTGGAGTAGACGTATATAGGGCTTGTCTTCCTGCAGATGGGCTGAGAGCGCTACAGGAAGCAATAGGAATATCCCCATTTTGCAGAATGTAAAAGAGAGCATCGACGGAAACAGCAAGATGTTAGACCTCAACGTGAATTATGCATCTGCTGTATTTAGATAGAAGCAATTTTGCTGTTGAAATCAGAGGTTGGCATTTTTTTCCCCATGGGGTTCTGTAACTCAAAATTGTGTTGAGATCAAGCATGTAGTGGGTTGGGTTTTTTTTAGCTGTAAAGGTGAATGTATTCAGATTATTCAAGTGGTGATTTTTTGGATGTACAATTAGTTGACTGAGAGATGTGGTATAAATTTGGTATTGTAATTGCTACGCCTCTGAGATTTCAATTTGCAAAGCAGTTTGCATGGCTGCAAGATTAACTGTTGTATGTGCGATGAGCAGAGTTGTGATTTGATCATGACTGTCTGTCAATTGGCTGTATGTCCAAAAAATCACTTTGTCGCAAGTACTTGATGTGAACAGAGTGGTTGATACTCATGATGCTTCAGTTCAGTGGATGCCTGGATGGCTGCTAAAAAAGGCCAGTGTCTAAAAAATCCCACTTGTAAGTGCTGTTGGTTAGACAGGATTTCCTTTTTCTGTGTTACCCAAATCATGAAAACGGAAGGAGCTTTAAGATCCATTTTTATCCTCTTTGCATGTTTCATGTTATCTCGTTTCCTTCACTTGCAGAGAGGATAATGGGAACAACATTCAGCAGCACTGCTCTAGTGGACTGGACGAGTGGGTGCAGAGAGATCAGTGTCTGTACGGAAGAGCCAGCCTTGGTGCGGGCAGGAGCCGAGCCCTGCCTGCTCGGCTGTGCCCCTCGGAGCAGGCAGGCAGGCTGTCAGCAGTGACACAGGCAGTGCTGCTGCAGCCCCAGGGCAGGGAACGGATTGACTGGCTGGCTTTCATATGTTTTGCATGATTCTCCATTTGGTCCACAGCTGCTGCTGTGTTTGGGTCTCCAGCGTTGTCTAGGAACGTGTCAATGTAATAGTACATAGAACCGCTTGTTCTCACTTCAGCGTGCCTTTCAGGTCTTCCTCCCAGGGTCCTAATTTATTTATTTTTGTCTCAGTGTTTATCTCTTCAAAATACCACTGTGCCTTAGGTTGGCGATTGAACTGTAGAGATGCAGTAGATGCTGAACTGGTGGCAGCTGTGACAGCAGTGAGGAGGGGAGGGCTGGTGGAGGTAAAGCCCTCTAAGCCCTGTGCCCCATCAGCCCGTACATTATTTCAATTTTTTAAAAATGTATTTTAAATTTATTTTAAAACCTCCTTCTGCTCCAAACAATGGTGACAACTAAGGTTTTGCATGACTGTTAGACAATTGGAGTTAACGGGCACGGAAAAATAGCAGTATCCCATCAGGCTCTTTGAAGGCACTGGTCTGGATGCTGGACACTGGCATGATGTGTCGGGTGATGGGTGTTCCCCGCCACGCAGTGGGAGTCTGTCACTTAAAGAGTTTGGCCCCAGCTGTGAACACCCTTGGCAGTGGGGGCAATCCACTGGTGAGCAGACCCATGAATACAGCTGTCCTGTGAACGGTATATACCCCAGAAGGAAATATTCACAGTGATACGAGGGCTGTTAATGAGCAGAAATGAAGTGAAACATTTCGTGCGTGTGGGGGCTGCAGCGAGGAGAAAACAGTGGTAAGTGCATTAGCCCAAAGGGAAGCAGTGGGGCCCTCCTCTTGGAGAGCTCAGAGGTAGCGCAAAGCCCTTGAAGTCTCCTGGAAGGACTAACCCTGCTCTGGCCAGAGGAGGATGGGACCAGCTGGTCTTTAACCACCTCTAATTTGTCTCGAAATGCCAAAGCCTTCCTTGCAGATGCACTTCACTGTGAGACTTTACACATGGCTTCTCCTCGGAGCACACCCCACACACGGTTTACCTGCTGCTGAAACACCGCAGCGTTTTACAATACCTGTCCTCTCTCTCTCTTCCTTTGGCAGGAAAGAAAAACTGCCGCTTTTTAAATGCACTACCCAGCGGGGCCAAGGGAACAGCCATGCTGGCGGCAAGCCAGAGAAGAGGAGCCAGGCGCATCTGAAGGACCAGTCTCTCTCCATGCGATGAGAGGAGAGGAGGCTGGTCTGTGGGGTGAGGTGGAGGAGCACGTCTGGATCTGGTACTGATGATGTTTCTCTTTTTTTCCCAGACAAGTATTTCTAAGATAACAAATAGTCCAAGGAGAAAAGAGGGAGAGGGAAATTAGCTAGAAATTTTATTATTGATTCTTTTTTTTATTTATAGATGGTAAATCAATTTCAGGGCTTTTTTTTCCTTTTTTTTTTTTTGTCTTATCTCTGGGAAAAAAAGAGTGACTCAATAGATTTACAGAAATCATTTGCGGTAGCTGAAAAGCTATTTGTTAGAATGAGAAAGCCTCCCCTTCCTCCACCAGCCTCTCTCTCTCTCTCTCTCTTTAAAGGGGTAATCCATACGATGAGCTAACGAGGGAGTCCTGGCTCCCCTGCTGCACCATGTGATGTATCCCCTTTTAGTGTCAGGCTCAGAAGCTCTTATGCCAATTGCATGTGCTAGCCCTGTTAGCTTGCATTAAGAGAGCCTGATAAATAGCTTCTGGGAGTCAGGCAGGTGCTCCTCAGTGTGCCGTTTATCATCCGCTGCATGGTTAGGTTTTCTGCTCTTCTATCAGATCATTTGAGGAAAGGGGTCACATGAGAAATGTTACTGTCAGGCTGCAGGCATGAAACTCACTGCCAGACCTGACCAGGGAGGTACCATGGTCCTCCAGCAAAAACTGGTTGGGGTCTAGAAAGACTGGACTTCCCAACAGATGTACAACTGAGGCAATGTGAGCTAGGGGTAGTGCTGAAAGGGATGAACAAACAGTGCTGTGCCACTACTGTAAGAAGTCCCAGGTAAAACTTCACCATCTTCCCATTACATGGACAGCATGTGAAATCTCTGCTCGAAGCCACCGTCACTAGGCAGTCTTGTCTCCTGTCTTGTGTGACTAATTGAAACATCTGCCAGCGATGTGGATTTGAAGCACGAGGCTGGTGGCTCTCAAACTGGAGAGTAAAAGAGGGTGACCCTGAGGGGAGTCCAAGTGTCTCCCAGGGGATGGGAAGGGAGAGTGCACTTAGAAGTGCCTCTTGCCAACCGATCAGAAGACTCAGAAAGCAGCTTCTTTTTACTGTCTTCTGCTAGGAGTTAGGCTGCAATGGTGGCTTGGGGGAGAGAAGGTGCCAAGACCCAGCGGATAGAGAGGGGAAGGATGAACCAGACTGGGACTGAACAAAGACGTGTGAAACAAGACTGAATGAGCTCCTCTTGGTGTGGGGTGGCCTTGAAGAAGTAGTAGCCCTAGACACGCTGTTCTCTAGTAAAAGAGCTGGGTTGGTTGCTCCTCTCCTTTTTCCCAGGGCTTGAGTGCCATGATCTAGGAACAGAGTCAGACTCAGCTAGGTCCTCGCTCTGGCCTGTGTGTGAGAAGAACACATCCTGGGGATAAATGAAAAGGTATGAGAAAAACTGAGAATTATAGCCTAAAATAGACCTTCCAGGTAACTTAAATTTACTGTCCCTCATGAAAGTACGCTGTGATTCTTCAGCAATGGAGACCTGGCTGCAAGGCCTGAGCGTGGCCGACACTGAACAAAGGTGTGATCCTAGGAAAAACTGAAAGCAGCTTGGGTTGCATTTATGCAGCGAGGAAGCTAGTAGGCCCTCATATGTGCTCATCTGACTTTGAATACAGTTCCCACATCTATGACTCGATGGATAGAAGGGAGCTCTGTGTAAGGTCCTTGAGCTCCTTTCCATACAAGTAAACACAAAGCAAGCACGGTCAAGGCTGAGGTCTGCGTTCTGTGTCTCAGGACCTCACAGGCACTTCTTGGAGCCCCATCACAACAGACCTCCTGGGAGCAACTAGCACATGGTTTCCATCCAGGTAGCATTACTGCAGCCAGAAAGAGTGAGCAGGTACAAGTCAGGACAAAAATTTGGCTTTGCATGCCTCTGAAAAAGGACAAGCTACTCAGGATCTGACAAAACTTGAGCTGATTGTGTCTGTGCATTAGCCACCCGTTAGCTGGGCTTTCATTAGTTAGTTAGTTTGTCTCTGATAAGGGGAACTTGGTTGAAAACAAGAAAGAAATATCCCACTGGAAGGAAAATGATTTAAAACACCAAGCAAACCTGATAATGTCAGTATTTCAAGGTGAGGGGGTTAAACTGTGCACATTTTTAGGGGGAATAAAATGCCTTCATATGATGAATTCCAAGGCATCCAAAAGGCACAGTGCTGGCTCTCTGTCTCCAAAAGCAGAGTAATGAATAGCAGTGACAGTGCGATAATTAAAATGACCTCTTGAAGATATGGATTAGAAGGTATGCAGAGGGGGGATAAGTTCTCCTTTGAATTAATCTAGTGTTAATTTATGACTATCATTGGGTTTTATCGGGTTTTAGTGGAAGACTTTCAAAGTTGGTTTACTGGGGTGATAATGTTCCTTCTGCATATTCATTGGAAAAACACTTGCAGAATTACTCATTATTTCTTTTTGAATGGTTCTATATATACATATCTATCTATATATAATGAGAGAATTTCAGGTATTTGCTTAGCTGGTGTTAATTTATGACTATCATTGGGTTTTATCGGGTTTTAGTGGAAGACTTTCAAAGTTGGTTTACTGGGGTGATAATGTTCCTTCTGCATATTCATTGGAAAAACACTTGCAGAATTACTCATTATTTCTTTTTGAATGGTTCTATATATACATATCTATCTATATATAATGAGAGAATTTCAGGTATTTGCTTAGCTGCTAAAGAGTATACTCTAGAAATATGAATAAAGTGATAAAAGCAGCTGTGGAATGAGTGTTTTGTTTCATTTTCATTCCTTTCTCCTCACAGGCCCGCAGAGTCACTTCAAAACCAAGATGTGGACAAGCGAGTTCTGGGAAGCCCTTGTGCTGCCCTGCGCTCAGTTGTCTGAGGCTCCTGCTATCTGACTTGTAAAAGTCGGTCTTTTAAGTTTGGATTTAATAATTGGATCTTCCTGGAAATCACTGTCTCCGCTTCTTACTTGTCTCCTGCCACCCATACCTGCCCCACAGCCTGCAATTTCCAGGTCTTAGCATAGACCTAATGTAGAATGCTCATCTCTGCCAGAAATGCTTCCTTTCTGCTGAGATATCCCAAGCTTTTAGTTGGATAGAAAGGACAGATTGGAGACAGTTACCCATATGGGAAATGATGACATCCCATTTGTCAATTCCCATGCTGGTAACCTTCTTCCCATTCTTTCCACCTGCCTAGCAATACCATAACATCCAAACATAAGGTTATCTGCCAAGAGCATCTGCCTAGCTCCTCAGTCGGGCAGCACGCCCGTCCTGGGGCCCGCCCTCCCCATCCTTGTTCCAGCACATCATGTTCAAACTCTTTGCTCTTGCCTCCCATTTCACACCTGTCTCAGTTTGTCTCTGGCACCTTCTGGTCCACCCACAGCCACAGCTGCCCCAACCCATTTTTTTCACCCTGAGATCCCGATCACGTCTCCTCTGAAACCTATAGGCAGAGTTGACTCTATCATGCTTTCTCCAGAGATCTACCTCTGTTTTCAGGGTTCATCAATAAACCATGTTTCTTGAAAGCTCTCCCTGACTGGCTAGGGATGGGAGCCGGAGCCTTTCACTGCAGGCTCTTTGCTAGCTTGCATGATGAGGGCTTACACTTTGGTGTGGCAGAGTGTGTGTGATGTGCACACGCCATTTCACAAATGCTTGGGGAGAGTATCATGGGAGCTGAAAATGAGAGACCTTTTGCTCCCAGTCTCTAGTTCACTTTCCTCCCACATGAGCACTGAGGTCCTTTTCCTCCATCTGAGCAGACAGATCCTGCTTCAGAGCCTACTTCTGGCCTGCCATGAGCCTCTTCTTCCTGGAGAAGATGATCTGTGACTCAGACGTAAGTAATGCACGTTGTACACTCAACAAGTAATTCTTTACTAGTCACTTGTGTCAGGTTCAAGGTAAGGTAACACCAGGGATTTTGAAAGGTTCAGAAGCCAATATGGGTCCAAAACTGGGCATCTAATTTGTCAAAGTGGTATTTACTCTTAAGGGCAAAGGCATATGTTTATCTGAGCACAAGTGGAGGGCTCTTCTTGTGGGGAGACTGGAGCCTCGTTGCATTGCCCTGCCTGCTTCCACTCTCTGCTTGGGGAGCTGGAGGGCTCTTCCTTGGAGCAGTAGCAATGTGTTTACCTCCCTTTGTACAGGACTGGATGACGAATATTAAAATGCTGAAATTAACTTGTTTTCTGTGCATTCTGCTCTCCTGACAAGAAAATCCCGCTACAAACCCCTGTGCAGGCAGTCTAACTGCGCTGAATTGGACCCTTGCTGTGAGGGGATTATATATTCTGATTGGGGATGCGTTTGCAATTATTTTCTCTGCCACACCAAAGACCTTTACTGCAGAGCTGCAAACCAGTTATAGGAACATGAAATGCTTTGACTTCTTCACTAGGGAACCATTAATCCAATCACAGGTTATGTCCATTACAGACTACGGCAATATTGTATACAGGAATTCCCAGGAGAAGGTTCTACAAAAATTGGAATCTCTCTGTAACCATGTTATGAGATTTACTGGTGTGGATAAAATGGGCAGAGTTAAAATTACCAGGCTGGCTATCTCTAAAAGACAGGTGAAGTCTGCTGGCTATCATTGCTTCATAATATTACAAATGGAAAAGCCCTGAAGTAATTGAATAACACATCTGCTGAAAAAAACCTTGTGAACTGCTATAACCTAAAGATAGACTGCAAGGAAACAATGTATGTACAGCGCCCGGTTAAAAGGAAAAAGATGCTTTCCTTACCTGCTGCAGGAAGATACCGCAAATGCAGATACAGATTCTCTCTTTGCCTCCTAGATTATATGCGTGTGTGTGCTTTATATACATATGTGTGTGTGTGTTTGTGTGCTTTATATACATATGTGTGTGTGTGTGTTTGTGTCTGTCTATCTCTTTTCATATAAAATAAGTTAAACTAGTTTCCTCAGCAGTCGGAGGCATGGTGCTGGATGGTAACGATTCATAAGCAGAGCTCACTGCGTTTCCTTTTGTACTGCAGGTTGCTAAAAACATTTGACATGGCTTGCAAAGGAGCTGATTTCTGTCCCCTTAAAGTCTCTCTGTCCTTGAGCAGAAAAAGATTTCAAAGCACTTTGCAAGAGTTGATTAAGGTTTTCCCTGTGCTTTAGTATCAGTATTCAGTGGTCCATAGCCACAGTTTAATAGCAGAGAGCAACTTCACTGGGTCGCTGCAAGCCCAGGGCTACAAGGAAGACGTGTACCGATATACCTGCTGCAGCCACGGCCAGGAGCAGTCTGTCCGTGTAAGTGCGTGCGCCCAGCGTGCACCGTTCAGAGGGGTAGGATGGCCCACAGCCTGCCAACTGCCCCAGTATCGCCCTGTAAATGCAACCAGGTCATCTCCAGGCAGGGAAGAGACAGGCTTCCTCGAGCCACACGCTCCAGACCCAGCAGAGCTGACCTACCACCATCTTATCCGTTCTCTGGAGGTAAGTGCACTATGGGCTGGACATTTGTGATGCATGAGAGGGGATTTCAGATCAGATCAGACAAAATACACCCTTCTATGGTTCTGCCTGGGCATGGAGGAGCACCTCTCATTACTCATGTTCTTCCCCATCTGGTAGCTCTGAGCAGGGATCCAAGGGCACCTGACATGAACTGCACTGCAGCAGCATGGCTGTCAGGGGTTGTCAGAGCTGGTCAGTACAGGGAGGTGTGATTTATGTCACGTTTCATGCACCTCTTCATGGCAGACTAGCACACATGGAAGGAAGATATGTTTTTGAGAGAGTGAGTCTGGAGGGATTTGAATCCTCCTGTGGAAGGAACACGGGGAGGCTGAGAGCATGAGTACTGATGGGCACGGTATGCAAAAGAACTTTGAAATCAGAGTTCTTTTTTTTTTTTTCCATGAAGTTGTTCATTAAAGAAGTTCTTTATCATTGAAAATGTTTAAAAAAATCCAAAGTTATGAAATATAAAAATGTTGCTTTTCCAGTAAGGCTTGAAATTTACTGTCTGGAAGCAGAGGGAACAGAAACCATTCAACTCTAACTTAAGCTGCAGTATCAATAGCCGGGGTAGACAAAGGAAGATTTTCTTACCAGCTAGTATTTGGAAGAAAAAAGTGCTAGAGCCAGTTATGGCACTGGGGACGAAGTCTTTCTCACAGTCATAAGGGAGCCAATATCCTACTGTGATCCCCCGTTACATACACAAAATTATACTGAGTATAGAGAGTCCCCTGTTCATCTTGCACATTTAGGGCTGTTACCCCTGGTAGTTTCAGCCAAAGCAGCCTGAACAAATGCTGAGGATTTGTACACATTTCCCTTCGGTGCTAAGTGAAGGTGGGGGATTTTTTGTTTTTGCTCCATGTGTGTATCACTAAGATTAATGAGGATTGTTCTGTAGCATTTATGACCCACTTTAAGGCTGGATGAAGAAATTTCTAGAGGTGTAGTTTTTTTAGGTCCTAAGTGTTAACCATGTTGTGTGATGCAGTTGCGAAATGCCCCTTTACAGAGCCATGCTGCTGTAAATGATGAGGCCACTTGCTGGCGTTTGCAGTGCTGAATGCAGAGCGCAGTCCTGCAGGGAGACAGTGTGCTCGTGGCGGGGAAGTTGTTTTCTGGCAAATCCATGTTGTACTTAGCACTTTCATTTCTTTCTCCCCTAAGGCAGATTCCTTTTCCATTTCCGTCACAGCCCTGTCATGCTCCCAAAGAGTTTGAGCAGCTGATCCTGAGTCACCAAGGGGGAAATACATAGCATGTCCAGGGAGGCTTAACTAAGAAGTAGGAGGAAGAGGGGAGGAAAAAAGATGGAGAAGTGCGATTTAACTTTAGCTCAGGAAACTGGTTAGAGCATAGAGGTGCTCTTTAGCATCGGTGTGGCTCTTGCAGAGCTTGTGGTTCAGCACTGAGGGTTGGGTGAAACCTTTGGTCCTTTTAGGTGAAAAAGAGTTTTGCTATTCTTCTAAATAAAGCCAGAACCTCACCCTGGAAATCTTGAATGCAACTCTCGGCTCTTTTATGGATCGGATGTTGCAAGGTTTAGGATAAGGTGAGGAATATTTATTTCTGTGATTCATCTCTACCATCCAAAACCCCATGATATTTCTACCTCATACTAATGTTGCTTTATATACCCTTTTTCCATGTGAGGAAACACCCATTTCTCACATGGTGGCCCAAGACTCAGGCAGCTGAAGTGAGCTGAAGCAGGACAGAAGTGGGTCCCAGAGCCAACGGGGGAAGTGATTGAGACTCCACGGCTGAGCCACAGCAGCCAGCTGAGTGATGGCAGTGGGTGCTTGGCTAAATCATCACAGATGCTCCCAAGGCAGTGTTGGCAGAGAGTAAACAGTAATTAATAATGGCTGTTAAATGCAGATATTTCATACCTCTCAACCTTTAAAAAACAAGGAGAAGGATTTTTGCAAAATACTTCCTTTTCTGTCACTCTCACACTACATGTTCAGTACACCCTCTTCCTGAACCGAGCTGTCATTCAGCCATCCTGAGACTTCCCAAACCACTCATCTGAGGATTTCTGACTGAAACGGCTGTAAACCTCACAGTCCCCAGGTTATTAGTTAGTTCCATGCCCATGATACTATCAGGGGATCTGTGAGATGACAGAGGTTGTGTGGAAAGCCAGGCAGAGAAGAACCCCAGAAACCCCCAGGCCACTTGCTATAATCAGTGCAGGTGCCACCTTCTGGGGTTAATCTTGTTTGCCCAGGACAACCTCCAGATATCTTTGATGACAAATCAAGATTTCCTAAGCTTCCTTGCTCAACTTCATCACAATTTCATACTTACTACATCCATGTAGCCCATAACCAAAAAGCTAAAAAGAATGTACTTCATTTAGGTGTTGCAGATGACAGGTACAGAGATGGTTAGCTGGAGTAGTTCTGCCATGAATGCCAACTGTCCTGCCTCCTGATACGGTGAAGGTGCAAGACATAATAGGGACAGTATGATGGTGCAAAAAAAATGGTCATAGGCAAGTTCTACCCTTCAACCTGAGGCATGTGGTATTTGAATGAAAGTGTTCCCTGGTGCCAATGCCATTTTTAAACAATTTAAACTATAAATTTCAAATCTGTAACTGGATTTAGAGCAGCCTGTGTATGGGTTGAAAAAAAAAATCTCTAATTTTCATTGATTTAGAAAAATGGTGGCAGTCTGCACAGTGTGGGGCCAGAGGTGGAAATCCAAGCCCTGTTTTCATCTAGGGTGCCATGTAGCGTGGAACATGCCAGGTTAAAAGGAGGGCACGTTCTGGGAAGGGGAACCTGTCTTTGGAAATCATCAAGGGCCATCAGAGCAACTAGTGCTGTCCAGGGTAAATTTGCCTGAATTTTGTTCCCACTGCCTCACTATTTCAGTATCCAAATGCCTGCAGCTTGTATAAAAACATGTTTATACTCCATGCTGTAGGTTCAAAACATTGGACTTGACCGAAGGCACAACTGAGAGGGACAAAGAGATGCATATTGCTGCTTCTTTGACATGAGTTTATCAGCACGTTTGTGGTCAGTCTCCTGTCTGCATGTTTCCATGACACGGAGGGGGTGCCTGGCGGTAGCAACAAGCCTCAGACATTTTTTTAATCCCTTACTCTTAAATACATGTAGGCCAAAATCCTTTGTTATTGTGAGTCCTCCGGGTGAACAGCTATAGGTGAGTTAATACAACCAATAATAATGATCACAAGCATATGTGTCAGCAGTGGTACAGACTAGCCTTGTGTTTCTGTACTTGAGAAGGAGAAGCACATCCAACATATTCAGCCCTTGGCTGCCCCACAGCATTTTCTTGTGCTGCTGGGAAGATGGGAGTGCTGTGTGTTTCTGGAGGCGGGATTAATCAGTGGAGCTAAGCACCACTAACCCCTTGTTACTGCCTGCCACAAACTTAACCAAACCTAACAGAAAGAAGGAAGCAGTCCCTGGTGTAACCATGGATGGCAGTCTGGCGTAACCCACATGACCATGCACCAGGGGGCAGGGACAGGGCTGCTCACTGTGAATCGGGTACGTCCCGATCCCGTCTGGGCCAGTTCTGGCATCAGAAAAGCAGTTCAGTCCCAAAGCAAGCCACGAGGCTAATCAGTCATCGGCACAACTGCAGCAACGCCAGTGCAGAATAGCAGGAAAGACTCTATCCGCATGTACTTTTAAATCATCAAGCTAATAAGTACCCTGGATGATAAGATGTAATCTTTTAAATGCAGTATGGATTTCTTCCCTGAATTATGCATGATAGCATCTTTAGGCATGAGCTTTTTTTTTTTTACTGAAAGAGCTGTCTTTTGGTGGTGGTGGCGGTAATCACTGTGTTTTACAATTCGGCAGCCTGGCCCGGGGAAGGCTCCCTATTGCTAGACAATCTCTGCTAACTTCCTAGGAGTGCTGGGCCCTAGGATGGTGCCAGAGCATCTCCAGGAGATGTGAGGCTGTTAACCCACTGGTTCAAGAAGCCGATACTGGTCTCCAAGCAAAAGTAGCCAAATCTCACACTGAAAGAGATTTCGAAGGTGACCGGGCAAATTCAGATCAAATCTGGTCACATGCAGTCCCCATCTGGGGCTCGCTGGTTGCTCAGGGGTGTATGGGGACCACACGTTACACAGGAGGCAATGGGCACAAATTAAAACAAGCAGGTGAAATTCCATCTGAACGCAAGAAAACAGTTTTTAACTGTGAGGATGGTCAAACACTGGAACAGGGTGCCCAGGGAGGCTGTGGAGCCTCCATCCCTGCAGATATTCAAAACCCAGCTGGACATAGCCCTGGGCAACCTGCTCTAGCTGACCCGGCCTGAGCAGAGGGGATGGACGAGATGATCTCAAGATCCTTTCCAACATCATCCATTCTGTGATTCTGTTTCCTGTTTCTTATACCCGTTTCTGCGATTCTACTGGTCATTTTGCAGCAAGCAGTGTAATAATATCAATATTTAGCTCTTTTGCAGCATTTTTCACTCCTTGATCTGCAATGCCTTTAATGAGGTTTGTAGTTCATCATCCCTTTTTAACAGCTAGGGGAACTGGGGCAGTCAGAAAACAAGTGATTTGCTTAAAGTCATTCAGGAAGATAGGGGCAGAGGGACCAAATTTCCTGAGTGTCACCTCCCATTCCCGGACCAGCACTACAACTGCAACGCCTCTGCACGTGGTATTTCGAGAGAGATGCCTGGTGTATCTAGCACCCAGTGACAGCAGAGGCTGAAGGCGCTGGATGCAGCACTCTATCCACGGATGCAGCCCTTGGACTGTAAATCACAGCAAAGGAGAAATGCTTCTGTGCTTTGCCAGGGAGACAATGGCGCAGGCAGCTCTGCTCCGGTGAGCTCAGCTGAACCACAAACAAGCAAGCTGGTGCTTCAGTGAAGGCGCATTCACAACTGCTAAAAACAGTCTTTACCCACCAGTGCTTCAAACTACAGGTCCGGTTTCTGTATATCACATGATATTTATTTTTTTCCCAGTGCTTCTGCTGCAGGTCTCAGATTTGGCCAAGCTGCAACATGTAACAGAAACATTCTTTATTAATAGTATTATTATTATCAATCCTTAGAGATTGATGTTTCTAATATAATAAAAATTCCTCGTCTAAAGCTCACATTGCTGTGATTTTCCATCTCAATGTATTTTGATCTATTGACAAGTAAACCTTTATTAAAAAAATAATGTTCTAATTTTTCTCATGAATATTGAAAATCAGAGAGTAGAGCAGATGTGCGTGCATGTCTACAGACACACAAGCACAGAGCCCCCACTTTAAGTACTTGCTTAAATCCCAGATCCTGACAAATAGGAATGATCTGCTTGTTACTCTTTTGGTGAGCTGAATAAATACGTGGACTGTGTTTGTATGGAATAGAGGAAGCAGGCAATGGCCGTTTATGGACGATTAATCACAGCCACGTATTCTTTATTTCCTATTTATGGGCGATACAGTGGGCTGAATTTTAATCAGCTCTCACTATGGTGGGTTTTCATGTTTCTGCTTTCAGCAGTTAACACTTTAGAGATACCAGAAAAGGAAACAAGTGGAATGGCTACGGATTGGGATCGCTCTCTGGTTTTAGTGATGACTTTGCTTACCGCCTTCAGAGAAGAAACAAAATAATGTCTCTTGAGTGTGGGCTTCTGGGAAGGTAACTTGGAAATGGGTGCAGTTAATGATAACATCACATAACAGTCAGTAGAACAGTGAGCCGAGTTCAACTAAAACCAGCTCTGAACCCAGATTTCCACTGACTCTACCTAATACAGTTGTTAAAACTAATGCAAAGCAGGGAACAAAATGCTACCACTGGCATGCAGGGAACATTCCTATTTGGAGGCGCTTCACAGCCGTTCAAGTGGGATAGTCGTAAGCAAGTGGAAAAGGGAGGCTCCAGTCTCGTGCCACACTGAGTCAGTGATTCCTCCGACAGCAGGAACATCTACAAATGAACATGGAGGTTTAATGCTTTCTGAACTTGTAACTCGATAGATGAAGCCGGCTTTTCTTAATGGCCAGAACTGGGAGCTACCCCTGCCTGGAGGGGGAATGGTGCCCAACCTGGCCTCTGACACGAGGCAAAGGGTTGGTGCAGTTGTAGCTCAAAAGATCGGCAGAGCAAGGGCTGCAAGATTTCAGGTAGAGCTCAGCAAGGCTCATTTAAGTATTATTGCAGGAATGACTCCTTCGTTCTTCCTTGTTTTTTAACTTAAATATGCAGTACGGCAGAATGCTCTTCAGCAGAGACGCAATCTTCATCCCTTTGTTCAAGGAGTGGAGAGAAGAATAATTAACAGAGTCCTTACCTCTTCTCCTTGGATGATGCTCGGTTTGACCTTTACAGTACCAAAGTGGTATTAAGGTAAGAACCATATACTGTATCCTGACCTCAGTTACACCATGGTAAGGCTGAATTTGGAGTCAGACCACTAAAGTAATTAGAATTGACTGGGACCAAGACTGGTGCACGCGGTATTTGATATTTCTGGCATTTATATTCGAGGCAGTCAGTGGGATCTATTACATCACCCCACACCTGACCTATGCATGCCACACACAATGTGTTTATTACGCATGGTACTAATCGCACAGCAGGCGATTAAAATGGAGAGCATTTTAAAAGTCAAATTGGCCTTTTACATCACATAATTTGGGATGGGGGCCAGACTGCTCTGGATGATTTAGATACCTAACTCAATCAATGAGTATGAGACATCGAAATGCCTTTGGAAAAAAACCTGCAGTGCCTAATCTTTAAATTTCATCTTTAATTTTGGAGTGAAATTGGTGCTTAGAAAATATAGCTCAGGGAGAGCAGGGAAAGAAGAGTCCAGTGAGCAAAACTGAAATCTCGCTGAGCCAGGGACTGTCACCAGCCAAAGAGGAGATGGGAAATTAACACGCAGCTCAGGCTGGCTCGCTCGCAGGAATACATTGACAAAATCGATGCAGGGAGATGACGCCATTCAGCCCCTAAAAACCTACAGTCCTTTTAAATGAGGGCCCTGGGTGACAGATACTTTTCCAGGCATTAAGACTCTGGCAGCCCAACCAAAGTACAAGATCAAGAAAGTAAATTTGAAGGAGTTACTTTATTACAGATAACGCTGCCTTTTCCAGATAGCCACGCTTCGGTTAAACCCACCGAACCAAACACCACGTTGCAATTCAGTCGGGAAAAGCAGCTTGCCCTAAGATATGATACAGGACAAGCAAAATTAATAATTTTGAGACATATCATCATACGAAGAATGTGAGGAATTTTTTTTCTTCTTTTTATTGGGACTCTTGAGATTCTCCTCCTGGGCTACTATTTAAAGCCCAACTTTGTTCGTGCTGCTTGGATCCAGTTTCCAGTTTTTTAGCATAAAAACAGACCTCTGAAAAGAAAGCAGCATTATATTCTGCCATACACAGTGGGCCAAGTGGAGAAGAGCCACTTCACCGGTGGGTGTTACCCAATGATGGGAAGAATTTCAGTGATTTTCATGAAATTAGGATTTAGCCCACAAAGGGGCTTGGGGACATGGAGACTTTAGAGATTTGGAGGCAAAATGATAGAGCTTTGCTTCGAAGTCAGCCTGAGACTGCAGAAAACCACTCTGAAATCACCTGTTGGCTTCAGGTTATCCTTTGTGTTGGGAAGGGGATGCCTCGGCTGTCTTTTCTGGGGCTAGTGAAAGACCTCAGTCTTCAGAGCTGCCAATACTCCCGCACTGGAGGTGTGTGTCAGTTGTGGCAAATAAGACAGGATTTACAGAGGAAGAAGTGCTGTGCAAGTACAGTAATGGAGGTAATAAAGAGTTTCCTCCTGGACACATGGACGCTTTTGGGGTTTCTCAGGGTCTTACTCGCTAGCCCAGTTTGAGAAGCGAAGAACATATTGCTCGTTTGGGCACATATGTCTGAGTGTTCGTGCAAGAGCACACATGTGTGCACGGGCAGTCTGGCGTTAACAAAAGATTTCTGTCAATTCCCAAGCACGGCCAGTTTGTCCTCTGCTACACCTAGAAAGTGTGAACAGCATGGAAATGAAGATCTACTCCTCATGAGTAATAATTTAGCTCTTTTATGTAACATGCTGTAATATAGATTATTAAAGCTGCCTTCACAATTTCCGAGTCCAATTCTTTTTTATTTTATTAGGAATTAAACTTTCAGATCCCACATGCGGCTTTGAAAATCCCAGTTTGTAGGTCAGGAACACCACAGAGACTTGCAACAACTTACTCCTTGCCATAGGTTTTGCCCACAAACAGATAGAGATCGATGGAGTGGGACTCAAATGATGGATGCAGGCCAATGACCAACACTTTGTACATTCCAAGCCCTGGGACCACAACACAATGTATGTGCGAACCGCAGCAGAGGATCCAGCTGGCAGAACATGCACAGGCCAGTCTTACTGCACGAAAGCTTCATCCAGTTGCTCTTGTTACCCTGTAGCTTCCAGGGAATACCAGATTAGAGCAGTGATTTGATCTTCAAGGGTTGGACCATGCAAGATGCAAAGCAAGCCAGCACAATTCCTCTTCAACACTCAAGCAAATGAATATTAAATTCAGCTATGTATTTGATTGCCCAGCGTGGGGAGCAGAGGGCTCCACAATGGGGGATGTTGGAGACAGCCATTACAGCATCAGCCTGGGTTGTGAGGATCCTTATACTAATTTCCTTCTCTGACCTCTAAAGTAAATCTTTTTTTTTTCAGTTTCTATCTAGATCAATGTTCAAAGACACCAAAACTAGTAAAGAATAGACTAAAATTTGAGCTAGAGTCCAAGCCAACAGGTCAAAGAAGACATAGTTCAAGATGGCAGCATCATTCAATCACCTGTGCCCACGTGTCAGCTGAAAACGAGTTGGAGAAGGATTGTGCGTTCAGTCTGCTGGGTTTTGTCCTCCATCAGGCCCTTGCAAGTCACGCCAGCAAGTGTGGTCCCCAAACTCCAACAGTTTAGAAAGGAAAGCTATTCCCAGGGCGTCTTTTTGGAAGCAGCAAAGTTGCAGCTTTAGATTGATGTTCATTTCTATTTTGTGATCATAGCTAATTAAAAGAAATTAACAGAAACATAGCCAGATCCAAAAGTTTATTAGAAAAGAAGCATTGTAGTTTAATTATGCCACTATGTTGTGTATGACACAAAGCCCACTGAAATCTGAATACTTGATGATCTCTGGAATTTGACTAAGAGCTCTTCGGCCTTAGGGAGAAACTTGACAATTACTAATCTACATATGCTGACAATCTCTACATATCAGGGGCCCCATGAGGGTCTTTAATTGCTCTGTAAACTTCAAACTGGAGTGTTCTTCAGTAGGAAAAAACAAGATGCTGCATTCAAGCTAAAGAAGAGTGGTAGTTGACATGTTTATTAAATACCCCCAGGCCCCAAAGGATTGCAGGGTGGAAGGTTCTCTGGGTAGAAGTTATAAATGCAGCATCAGATTTATTCAAGACAGAACAATTATGCGTGAATGCTCAGGTGCAACTACGGCACGACAGAGCCAGGAAAACTTTCTGTAAAAGCGTTTCCGCATTTCCAAACTGCGTTTCTATTCTCTCGCTTGCACAGCCCTTTTTGCCACATTTGCTTGAGTTTTACGACTGCACACACAAAATGTCTGCATGATTTGAATGGAAGTGGGCAGTGGGTTTTATAAGGTGCAGACCTGAGCTTTTTCAAAAGCAAAACCTGTGATGTTTGCCTTACTGTTGCATAATTGTAGGCAGTGAGTTTTGTCCATGTATCTGGCAGGGGAGGGACTTCTATCCTCCGAGGTACCTTCAATACAAGACTTGAATTTATGCCAGAAATTTTAGTAGGTCTGGCTCAAAATGTAGCTGCAGGAAAACTGATTGTTTCATAGGAGAACTGATAGCTTCATATTCCTTCCCTTTAATTTACAGTTTGACACAAGCTTACACTCTGATGATTAAGGTTACTCGTGTGTTATGGACAGCGCAGAAGGTTATTCTGGCTCATTCTCCTGTTGCTGTCTTGACTTGATGATGTCGCCTTTGATGTTTACCTTGTACATTGTCAACATAATCGCCAGGAAAATTCTGATTGCTTCATTTCTCATTTTATTTCTTTGTGTTTCAGGAATGTCTAGAGTTATCCTCCTGCTGCCATGAGGGTTCACTACCCCCACCGAACTGGCCACAGCACACAGAGACAGAAATAACACTAACCCCTCCAGAAGCCAACTGACACAGCAGCATCTGTCTCGGCGAGTGGTTTTACAAAGCAGTGCTTTATCATTTCTGGGGAGCAGAAGGAATAGACAGAGCTTGGACTGCACCCCGATGGGATGTGCAGCACTGGCCATTAGGGGAACACCTTGTCTTGCAATGAGGTTGATCAGGAAATAATTGGAGGGAATAAATCTGGAAACTCCCAGTGCCAGCTTCATTCTGGGCTCTAATGACACAATCCAAACCTTTGAATTTGGGGAGGGAGAGTGTTATCGACGCAACACGTTAAACAACCTTAACTCCAGTGAGCAATGGCACCACTATAACACTTGTTTATTAGCAAAATGCATCTGATCTCAAAGGCCTGCATGACAAGTTCATTACATATCAATTTAATTAGCTGATTTACATTTAATTTACATTTCAATTAATGTCTTTAGCAACAAAACGTTGCCTTAATAGGGTAATTGCCTGTTAGGCAATATGTAAAAGAATAAATAGTCACATTCTGACGAAGAATTCCTATTTTCAATTTTTTATTACCATAAATAACCTAAATAATTATTGCTCTTAAGGGGCCACGTCCCAGTTCCCTTCTGGGCCTAATTATAAAGACTTAGTACCTCATTAAGCAAAATGGTTTCGGAGTCACAGAAAAGCATTACTCTAATCGTGACTCATTAGTTTCAACAAAAGAGGGGAAAACTGCAAAAGTCGGCACATTTCACCATATTATTCTTGTGGTTCATAAGCAGCAGCACATTTGAGAAGTGGCTGTTACAGCTGTGTAGGCGTTTCTGTCACGAAGCCCTATTTTCAGAGGGGTTTTTTGTGTAACTTTGGTCATTAAAGGAGAGTCACATCCGACTGGAAAAGCTGGCACGTGCACCCCTGGCATGGAGCAAGAAGCTTGAGCAAACTTTGTTTTCTGTTCCCTGAGAGCTCATCTTTCCCCCATGCGGCCACAGGCATGGTGGCTTGGTTTGAGGCTGTAATGTAGGATCCATCTTCTTCTACCATGCCAGAAGGGTGGCTTTCATCACCATAGTACAGCCCAGTGCACAGAAAATGGACATGTCTTTTAGGGTTTGTTTGAATTCAATGATGTTTAATCACAGTGCTCCTTCCTTGTAACTAGAGAGGAAAAATGGACTGCAGGCTTGGGTGTGACCAGACCGCGACTTTAAGGCTCTT
Organism: Aptenodytes forsteri; assembly: GCF_000699145.1. Classification (NCBI taxonomy): domain Eukaryota; kingdom Metazoa; phylum Chordata; class Aves; order Sphenisciformes; family Spheniscidae; genus Aptenodytes; species Aptenodytes forsteri. The sequence goes on along the minus strand of NW_008796165.1, from coordinate 6,715,700 downwards.
AGTGTTGGATCCAAACCGCTGTGGCAATGTGATGTAAAACAGATCTCATATACGCTCACTCTGCTGGTTTAAATTTCTTCAAAAAAACGTGGAAGGTTTGGCATGGTGCTGGCGGGTTTTATGCTACAGTAGGCATTGACTCTCTGTGCTAGTCTAACGTTACACTGGATCCGGCATCGTCTGTCCTTCGGCAGCCAGTGCAAAGCCAATGTTAAAGCATTAAGCTGGCACAAACTCTGTGTCAGGAGCTCTGGCTGATTTGATGTACATGTCTGTGCTTTGTTTGGATGAAGTTTGTTCTGCTGGCAATCTAGTGGTGCAGAGATCCAGAACTGATGACTGGAACGAAGGCATTGATTGCATTTGCTTAAAATGATGTCATGTAAGGAAATAAAAAGGGACTGATTTAAGATTTTGTTTGGCAAATAATAAATTCATAATATTCTAGGAATATATAGAGCTTTTAAAAAAAAAGTGTTTAACTAATGAGAAAACCTTTTCATATAGTGTTAGTTTCCTCATTAACCTTTAATGATGATTCATATGTAAAAGAAACCCAAACGCAAACAGCATGCTATTCTTTCTTACATTGCAGATAAAGCCAAAGCTACAAATAGGATTTTTTAATGATAGTACCGTGCAGCTTCTAAGAACAGACAATCGGTGGGGTTTTTTTTCTTTTCTCTTTTTTTTCTCTGTTTTCTTTTTTTCCCCCCCTCTCTTTTTTTTTTGTTAGTGACTAAGTGTTACTGTCCTCATTTTACAGGTAGTTAAATTGGCAGCATAGAAATGTTGTGATGTTTCGTATCTCAGAGCTGTAAGGACAACCCCTACCCTCACAGTCCGGCCATCCTGCTCCAATGTCTACTGAAGTCAACGACAGCTTTAGTGGATTTTGGAACCAATCTTTAACCCCAGGGTCTTCAGACAACTCAAGACTGTGAGGCAAACACTGCCCCATACTGTGCCAGATTCTTTCCTGTGTAACTCGCCCAACTCCAGAGGCAATTCATCTGGACTGTGTGCCTGGGCAAATTTATTGCCAGAGTCTGGGCAAGTTCTTGTTCCTTAGTGCTTAATTTTCCTGTAACAGGGTGCTGTATGTATATACCATTAGGACAGTAAAAAACAAATCAGGTGGGAGTCACTTTCTTCTAATACTAAATGCACCCTTTCAGTGGGATAAGGAAAACAGTGCTGTCTTTAGAGAGAAAGGAGGGAGAGAGACAGAGAAGCTTCCGCTTCCAAAACAATGTCTTATTACCTTCAGAAGTTAATTGCTTAGGACTCAGATGTATCTCCTGGTGTTCTGCATTTTATTTTTGCTCCTACACTTGATGGATCTGGAATTCTCTTCCAAGCTGCTAACTCAATTTTTGCTTTTTAAAGCTCATTTAAAACCTTTCCTACTTTCCTGTGTCTGTGATTAACACTAATCCACTCTACCCTTTCTTTTCCTACAGCTTCTTATATTTGCCCCTTGCTGCAGCCTGCAAGAAATCTAATTGGCATCTGCTCTTTTTGGGTTTCCATTTTTTTCTTTCTTCCTGCTCCATTTTCTCTCTGTTGCTATCTGGGCTGCACTATGCCATCCTGTTATACTTTCTAGCCCAGATCTGCCTAGTGCTGTAAAGGATTTGATGATTTTCTTTAAGCAGGACTCTAATAATAGCCACGATCCTGCCCCCTTACAAATCTTCCTTACAATGAGAAAAAAAAAAAAAATGTTCTGCCCTCTAGAGTGAATTCCATTGAAACCCAAAAGTTCTTGTTAAAAAAAAAATCCTTCTCTGTTCCTGATGGATTGGAGAAATTTTAAAGGAGCAATGTTATAATTTATGGGGAATTTCAGCATAGATCTCAGAGCTCCCTATTAGACAGGGTAACTTCAGCTATTATTTAAAGAAAGTGTTTCAGTTTTCCACTCTAACAACAACAAGGTACAATTTATAACAGGAAAACAAGTCAGCCAGAAAGTCCTTGAGGTTCTCTACTGACTTCGCTGTTGTCAATCAAATTAACATGGAAGATGCTCAAACACTGCTACTTTAATGGGCAGAGGGACAAAACTCCCGACACACTGCAGAGAGGCTTTTGAAAAACAAGTGACTAGATGCCATCTGAGCTGGATGAGGCTAACAGAAGCCAGGGCCTAGGACTATAATGGGATGTGATGGATTTCGAGCTTTAACTGCCATTTCAGATGGCCTATGCCCAGACTGCCCCTATTCAGCTGCTGCCTCAGCCTGGCTGCCCAGAGGGGAAGCTTTTCCCCCTGAAGCCTGGTGTCTGACGCTCGCTTCCTGGCCATGCTCAGAAGTAGCTCAGTTAAGACAACTCTGACAAGCTTGGAGCCACGTTGTGCCTTTGCCCTCAGAGCCTCAGAAGCCAGCGCTCCCTGCTGCCCTCCCAGCTTCTCCTTTGGCAACGCCAGGTGCTGCAACGCACAAGCTCCAAAGCGAATTGTCCAGAGCCCTCTCCTCTGTTCTCTGCTCAGTAAGCAGTACTTTACCATTTACTTTTTTAACATGCTTTAGAGAGTCACAATGTTTACAGACAGAACATACTGTTAGACCGTTAGGGTAGCCTCCTGTACATCATGGACCATTAAATACTGTTGTCACTTTTCTTTTTGTTTGACTAAAATATGTTTTGTTTTGACAAAAGCATTTCTTGCGTCAGCTCCACATTTTCCTTCGGTATTGTCAGAAGATGGAGAATTCATTTTCCCTTCGATAGCTTGTTCCAGTGGTTACTCACTTTCTCTGTTACCATATAATGCCCAATATCTAATTCAAATTTTTCTAGCTTTAGCTTCTAGCAACTGCCTCTTGCTATGCCTTTGCCAGTTATATTAAAGATCCATTTAGTATCCTGCATTTTTCAACACAAAGGTACGTATCCACTGTAATCAAGCCACAGCTTTTCGCTTTCTGCTCAGGCCACTGTGCTATTGCTGCTGCAGCCAGAGCCATCACGGCTAACTTTCCATTAGCAGAGGTTCTTCAATGCAGAATACAGGTGCCCTTTTGTACCCTTCCAAGCCAGCTGCTCTGAATTACTGCAGGACCAGAGTTGTCGTCTCTGGGATGGCAGAAGAATGAACAAGAGTAGTTGGTAATTTCTGCTTCCTCCATGACCATCATCTTGAGTTGCTTTGCCAACCCGACAATGTTCTTTTCTTTTTAAATACAAAGCCGTACATACATAAGGAATAAAACGCTCTAATTTATTCTGCAAAAGTGTTCATCAAGTGAGAGACAGGACTCTAGGAAAAGATTAAGAGCTTACATTTTTCATTTGACTTATTTCACATAAAATTTCATAGAGGATAAAATGATGGGAGGCAAAGAAGCAATGATATTTCTGTTTTATCTCTGTCTGAGGACCATAAATCTTTCTGAAGTATCATTAATTATAGCGGCGCCATTCACAACGCTATTGTTAAGGGTCTATCAGCAGTCCCATTATAAACCCCTATTTTCAGGGGTTTATAACTTGATTAGAATAATTTTGTTTCAGGCAAAAACTTTGCTGGGGCAATGTCTCCATCTAAGACAATTTTTTAAAAATGTAAAACGCAAAGGAAAGTGTTACCTCTTTTGAACTGAGTAAGGAAAAGCCCAGGAACTTTCTAGGGGTACAAAGCTAATGCTGTCTTGGCTGATTGTATCTGTACCATTTGTGAATTCATAAGACTGTATTCATAGAAGTTCTCTCTTAGATGAATTTCGATCATTCCTTTAAAATGCAAGTTTCCAATTACTACAACTGAATTCAAGATCTGGAATATTCCTCTAGAGGCTGTAATCAAATCAGATTTGATTTCTTCTTTAGCTGCAGCCAGTCAAGAAAGAATTTAGCAGACCTGGAAAACAGCTTATGCATTAAGAAAACTTTAGTGTCTTTAGGTAGCTTGCCTTTTTTTTTTTTCAGGCATGACTTACATCAAGAATCAGTGAAGTTAATGGTCACATCCACCAAAGCAAGTACTGGCTTAGCAGCAATACAGAGGAATTGTTCTGTCATGGCTAAGCCATGGTGAAATGTTAGAGAGGCGTTGAGTTTCTCCAGATGTGTAGTGAAAAATGCCCTTCAGTAGGCACTAGTGAGACTGGGAGGGCACAGGGAAGAAAGGTCGCTGCTTCACCTACATAACAACACGACCAGGTGGCCTTTTGTCTGTAGCAACTTGTAGGTTCACCAAGGAAGCCTGAGAGCTCTGCCCAGTTGTGTCCTTGCACGTTAGGAAAGAGCAACATGCTCAATAAGATGGGATCGACAAAATCATTGCGGCCTTTTTCTAAAGCAATAGATATTAATGAATGCTAACTTCTGGGCAACTTTTTTTCCTGCTTTAAAGTAGAAAGATTAGATGAAAATGTATTTTGCGAAGAGTGTGCCGACACCCTCAGGTAATCTCCATCCTCTGTCCTCATCAATAATCTAACACTCTACCTTCCCTGTTACATTACTGTCTGCAGTAATGCAATTCACTTTGGTCCCCTTAGATCCTATTAGAATCTCTCACATTACAAAATTCTTCCAGCTCTGCTCTATAGCGTACTGGGATTGTTTAGTCTTAACTTCTGCTGGCCGTTTTCCTTGACTACAATTCTTTGCACAGGAATTGACTTTTGTGAATTGCACATTTAAGCTAGCAGTGAGTGAGAAGATCAAAATAAGTAATGCATGTGGGTATTGCCCTATGGGGTCCCTAAAGCGCTCTGATTCTGCTTTGAACACTGTTGAATGTATCTTGTGATAATGAGTTCCACTATCTAAAGTACTTTCTTCTATCAGTTTTGATTGTGTTGTCTTTTAATTTCATTGCATGTGTCCTTTGAAAGGATAAATAGGCATGGGTAAATAGAAGAACCCATTTCTACGTATCATTCAATCCCTTATGTACCTCTTTTGTATTACATCTTATTTTTCTCCTCTCCAAAGTAAAACAGCCTTAATGTTTTGTTTGTTTGCCTTTTCTAATATGGAAATCTTTCCATATCTGATAATTTGTTGCTGTTATTTGAGCAGATGTCTTCCTGGAATTCTCTACAGTTATTAATGACAAGACAATCGTACTCGGTGATGATATCTAAATAAAGGGCTCGATGTGCAGAAGACAGAGGTCTCTTTTGGCTGCTCTGTCAACATCAGGGGCTTAAAGTAGGCAGAAATGGCTCGCTGACAACACTCATAAGAACTGCAGTAGAAGGTGGAAAAATGTGGAAAGCGCCTTTATTTCCTTCATTCTTATTGCCAGAATGACTGTGCAATGCCACTTTGCACCCAGCCTAATGCTTTTTGAGTTTAAGGAGAAAACCATTCTTGGCTTCTTAGCTGAAAGTGAATCTCTGACAAACTCAGTGATGTTAGACTTGCTCTCTGATCTCCAGTCTTATCTGATCTAATTCTGTCTAATCCACAGTATTTTTTAGATTCTGAACTTCAGAATCTCCACTGTTTGCAAACCTGACTCTTCCCATTTTTCCCACTTTTATATTTCAGTACATTGAAACTCCTGAGGCCTGACCCTCAGGAGCACTGCAAGAATATGGTATAATTATTGTGTAATTATCTTAAACCAGTGCAACCTCACTCTTGTGACAGTTACTCCTGGTTTGCAATGATAGAAATAAGAGCAGAATTTAATATTTTGATGGTACCAGGGTTCTACCATAGCAGGCACGCCAGAGGGGCTGGAGGACAGAAAAAGATAAAGCTTTTAAATGAAGGAGATGATTGCAAAAACCTTACCATAATGCAGAGCTGTCATCCAGGCTCTTTATTGCACGGAACTAAGTATAAGTAGCATTACAAGAAGATTTACTTTTGTAAAAGCAAAGGAATTCATGCGCTTTCACAGCAGGGAAACTTTATAGCAGTTAAAACCTCAGGTCTATTGAAGTAGCATGCACTTTTTGTGGGTTTGCTTATCAGTTGCTTATTAGCCAATGGATTTGTGCTGAAAGTCAGGGTTTCCCTTTGTTGTCCCCCAAATCCCTGCATCATTGTTCCTGCAGTGCAAATGTAAGACTAAATTATGCACTTCATCATAACAAGAAGATCCAGATGGATCTCACACTGCTGCAGAAAGGGCTGGACAGGAAAAACACTGCGGCAGCAGCCTTTCTTTCCAAGGCCCAGCGGGGCAAAGTGGCAGAAGCTCTGCAGACCAGAGGGACGGAGAAGCATCTCTGTGCAGAGCCTATATCCCTCCAGTCTACCCCACATTTTCCCTGGTTTACCAGGAAAAAGCACTGAAATTCATCACTGCCTTATCACTTCGGAGAAGCTTTCTGTCCTGCCTTGTGCTCCTTTTTCAAGGGTTATAAAGTACTTCTGTTCCAGGGCACTGCACATGGATATTAAATTTTCATCACAAACATGATGCCATTTTTGATTTCAGCATTTATCTGTCTTCTGTTCTTATATGGCCACACTTACCATAATATCTCATACTTCACAATCTTTAACACACTATTTATCCCTCTAAAAAGCATGTATATGAAAGGTACCTGAAAATAGGCAATAAACCATTTTAATACTGTTACCATCTGAGGCTATGGATCTTTGAGAATTTTCTTCTCATTAATTCTGGAATGCTATTCATAACCTTGAGACTGATAATGCATAGAAAATATTATTTTATCCAAGTGTAAACCGCTCCTTAGTATATGTATTAGAGGTCTGCAATTCAAAAATGAGTCTTTTCCAGGCCCTAAATACAGAATCCTGTCCTTTGCTCAGACAAAAATAAAAGACTTACAGCTGTTACAGAAGTCACATTAATGAAAATAAGGCCTGCATTTCCAGTCATTTATTTATTTTAGAAGATTGAAATTTATCTATGGATTAAATATCACTACTAATAGTTGATACCACTTTTGTCTGCACTGGCGTATTATGTTCTTTGCATAGTTCCCTTTTAAAAAAAAAAATTAAAAAACCAAAACATTTTGAGAATGCTGTTTCTTTCCAGATCACTTAGCACTAGCTTTCTAGATAACTTGGCACGATTTTTCTCTGAAATTGTAAAATTAAAATAGAGCAAGCCATGGTATGCATTTGAGCCACTGCTCTCTTTTGGAGGCAATTAAAATTGTCCAGAGTTTCCTCCCCTCTCTACAGCTGTACTTGTGAATTTGGAAATAATATTTAAAGGCTTAAACCCCCTCACAGTCTGAGGCTGATGTGAATTGCAGTTGCCAAAACAGAAAGTCAGACTATTTTGGTGTTATACGTGACTGTAAATACGCTGAGAACAACTTAGCAGCAAAGAAGTTGGGGAATACCCTTGATGTGGTCATAATGGTGATCAAGATCAGTGGCATAAATTTGAATTTGTCTAGTAATGAAAGCAGAAAGGTAGGCCTGAAAAGACAGTTTCAGATGTCAGTGTGGTGACGAGTCTCTGAAGATGGGACCTTTCAGAATATACCACATCCACTCTGTGTCTCACCCACAGAGGACACTAAAACAGGATCCTCAAAGAGTGAAAAGGGCCCCGATACCTAAAACAGGACATAGGTGAAATCCAAGTATGCATCAAAAGAAAAAAAAAAGACAAAGGAAATAATGGAAATTCACTGCTTTTCTGCTATTCAGCCCTGGAGCAGTGCAAAACTTGGCTGGTGTCCCCTTTTCTGAAGGGAAGGCTCTCTTGACACCTGTCCGCAGGAGGCCTAAGAAACGGTGGGGATACAGACACATCCGTGCTTCGCGCTCCCTTTTGGATGCCCCACAGCAGCTCTCTGCTCACGTGCTGCCTGTCTGGCTCCCTGCTCTATGCCAGGCGCTTTAGATTTTGCACCGGCGATCCATCACTCCACACAGCATCCCTAATTGTAACTGTCCGTCCTTTGGGAGGCTGAGGGGTCGGAAATTATTGCACTTTTGCTACACCCCCAGCAGCTCAGGAGCAGAGGCCCCCGAGAGAAGTGCCAGCACAGGCCAGCCTGTGAGGCGCAGGAAGAGGGCCGGCGGCTCCTGACCAAACTGTGGGGATGAGGAAAAACTTCTTTACCGAGAGAGTGGTTAAACATTGGAACAGGCTGCTCAGGGAAGCGGTTGGGTCACCACGCCTGAAAGTATTTAAAAGACGTGTAGATAAGGCCCTTAAGGACACGGTTTAGTGGGCATGGTGGTGTTGGGTTGACGGCTGGACTCGATGATCTTAGAGGTCTTTTCCAACCTTAATGATTCTATGATTCTATGATGAACAGGGGCGAGGACTGAGGGCGCTGTGGAGAGCGGAGCGAGGGCTGAGGGGCGGCGCAGGCGGGCCCCGGGAGCCGCTGGCCGAGTGAGGAAGAGGCACGAGCGGGAGCACGGCCTTGTGGGAAGGTGCTGCGGCCGCTGGCGCAAGGCATTGTGGAAGGGGCAGGCGCGGCCGCGCAGGGCACTGTGGGAGTGATGGCGGCCGTGAGCCGGCCGACCGGCGCAGGGCATTGTGGGAAGGAGGGGAAGCCGCGCCGGAGGGCGGAGCGGGCGCCGC
>NW_008796165.1:6625615-6706794 GCF_000699145.1 Aptenodytes forsteri | reverse complement strand
CGGGCTGTGTCCTGGGCAGCTTCTGCCCCTTCTGTGTGTGCATCCTCCGGCAGCCGGTCCCTGTGCCCCCCTGTTGGCGTTAGCAGCAGCCGTGCTCCTTCACAGCTCTCACTTTCCTGTGGAAAAGGTCTTTTTTAGGAGACGCTGATTCTTGGGAAGCTGTCTGGTGTGGGAAAAGCACTCTTGGAAAAAACAGAGCAAAAGAAATCCCGGGAAACAGCAGCTTGTCCATGGCATATGCTCCCCTGTGAGTGATGAGGTCCCTGTGAGGGGCAGGAGGTGGCACCGGGCAGCTCTGAAGTACCTGGTTGTTACATGGGGGGGGTTGAGGTCAATAGGTGTGGAAGTGGAAAGTTTTTACATTAATCATGTTAGGACAGTTCCTTGTGCACTTTGCAAAGTCTTCTGCTTATATTCATGGTGGGAGTAAAGTAAGAGTCTGCATCGTTCTGATAACTTTTAAGAAGGAGTTGAGGTAGACAGTGCTCTGTTACTCTGGAGTTGTTGGCTTCATAGGCCCTGGTTGCTGTAATGCAGAGGTTAGGCCTCCTCACGGGGCAAGTGCTGCCAGAATACTTGCTGCTGAAAGGAAAACCCGAGGTGCCATCCAAAAAATTCAAGTGCAGGTCCAGAAAGTACACGCTGGGAAACGGACCCGGTATTCCTTATTACTTAACCACCTTTGTTCCCAAACTTGTACAGCTGCTTTGAAATAGAGCTGGGAATTTTTACACGTAGATGGTGAGCGTACCGCGCTAATGGTGTTGCTCTGCTGTCTCAACAGCTAGTGTTTGTCTTCATAATGCAAAGGTCCGCTTGGTTCCTGGGAAGGAGCAGATGTGCTTTCCTTTTCTGTTCCTACTGCCGTGAGCTATTCCTGTGCCAGGAGAGAGTACAGGGAAGGTGTTCCTCCGGGGTCAGGCTTCTTCAGTTGTGGGGTATTTGTTATTCACCCTGCTCTCAAGGCTACAAATAATAGTGAAAAGGGACAGAACAGGAAATCTCCAACACAGATGTGAGTGCCCCTTTCAGCATGTGTGGGTCGTTCAGTTATATCCCTGCTATGCTATGTAATTCCTCTCAGATAACCCTTACAATAAGTGTATTTAGTCTATTTTTGAACCACTTGTTTTGCCTTTTTTTCCCCACTGGAGCCTACTTTGGCAATTCACTCTTGTGATGGTTTGTAAACTTTCCAGCCTAAATTTCCTTCTGGCTAGTTGGTGCCCTACTCTTACACAAATGTCAACACTGGCCTTTCACTTAAATAATTTTTTTCCTTCCTTGATGTTTGCTCTCTTGATGTATTTTTTGGGCAGCAGTTCTGTCATTTCACAGTTGATCTTTGTCAGCTAAAGAGACCGGGCTCTTTTGATAGTTTCTTGTGTGATAAGCTCACCAGTCTTCTGATCATCTTAGGGATGGGTGCTACTCTTCCACTTTGAATTTTCATTGATCAGGATCAGAATTGAATTCAGCATTCCAGATGGGGTCTCACTGTTGCCTTAGGTGATGTCAGGGAGAAAAAGTCCGACATTCATCCTATATGTCTTAATATTAGTCTCTTCACAGCTGCACTGCAGTTATGCTGTCATTTATTAACACACTCATCATCTTCCCCTCAGCCAGCTTTGAAGGTTAGCCCCCCAAGTGAAAGGAAAAACTGTTGTTAATACACAGTAGGTGCACCTCATCTCTCTTACCGTGGTCCCGCAAAGAGGTTTTTCTGTATCTTTTTGTTAACCTCTGATGATTTCTGAATTTTAATTGGAAAAACTTCGTGAGAACACTCTGACTTCTTATGTCAGCATCATTAAAAATATTAAAAGGCATGGATCCCAGGATATTAGAGGAACGTTTTTAATAGTAACCCTCAGCTTGATGCCTCCCAGTTTTGCATGTTACTGATGCTGTCCTTTGGCCAGTTTTGTACCACCTTAGGACTTTCATACTAACTCCCATCTTCTGCATCATAAGTAATAATTTCTCATGTGGCACCATATGATATCCTTTGTCCAGAAAAGAGACTTTCAAGAAAATGTCAGGTTTTGCTTGATTGATCTATTTTTATGAAACACGTGCTGCTGGGCTTTTTTCTAGTCATGTTTTCCTCCATATGTTTATTCTTTACTTTTGTGTATTTAAATATTCTGATTCATGGGGTTATAATTTTTCAGATCTCTCTTTCTGCCTTACGTGGGTCTTGCATTTGTTATTTTTCAGCAGATGGTACGATCTTTGTTTTCATAACTTAGGTTCTAATTATGTACAGATCCAGCAAGAAAAATGACATTCTTTCAGAACCTGGGCTGAATATGATTCGGCCTCCCTGTGGCTCCTTGGTCCAGGCCTAGTGCATATTGGGTAACTTCCGTTTCCATCATTTCATTCTTTAAGTTGTTTTTTTGTTCTGGTATTAAGTATCCTTAAAACCAAGGTAAAATATTCAGTTGTGTTTGGGACATAGATTTGTTAGTTTTCACATCTTGGTTGATTTATACTACGTCCACTTGTTTTCTCCTTGTTCGCTTTATTTGTGACTAAAGTCTTGTCCAAATTTCTGATTCCTTTTCCTGTTCTTTTACAACGCTCTGTGTATTTCTCAACCCTCTTTGAAACCTATCCACTTGTGTCAGAAGTTCCGTCCTCTTTGTTTTTCCCTTGCTTTAGGATACAGATGGGTTTTGCTCCTTTTGACTTAATGAAACTCCAAGTTCTTTTCCGATCTGAGTCCACCAGCTCTTTGGTTTATCTTGCTGCTAGTTTTCTTCATTTCTGAAAGGCTGCTCTTCTAAAATAGAAAACCTTAGTTAAAGACCTTATTTGGTTTATCCTGCCATTAATTGAAATTGAATAATTCATGATTGCTCAGACTGAGATTTCATTTTTATTTGTTTTTTTGAGACTAATTTTGGTGCCTACCTCTGCTGCTGGCATTTAGATTGCTCATGTGCAACAGAATGAAATTCACATTATTCTTCATGTCATTGCTACATGGAGAATTCACAAATGCGGCAGTGAAGGTAGGTAAAGCTTTAAGCACTAAGATGAATTAATAGCATTGTGGATTACTGCCAGGTAAGGAGACTAAAATGGCATCTCTTCACATTGAGATTATTTTTGCAACTCTAAGTCCAAAATGCTATTCTATCTGGAAGCTTGCACTCAGCAGAAGTTAATACTGTCCATTGCCCTTCGTAGGGAGCTCTTCTTGTTTTGATGGTAATCGGCAATTAAAGGGATTTTTCAAGGCTTGCCTTTTTCATTGGTTACGTATGCAGCTACACTTTTAGGACTGCGTGTAACAAACAAATGCCATAGGGGGTTGTGGATCAGTAGAGTTCTGTTCCTTTCCATAAGATGAATTCAGTGATTTCTTTATGGCACCTGTTGTTCGCAGTTTTGCCCTCTCCGATGTCTTCAAACCTCTCAATTTTCATCTCAATAAATAGGCAAATGTTGGTTGCCTTCTCTAAGGTGAAAGGCATGAAACCCCAGCTGAAAATGGTTGTAAATTCTACAAAAATGTCAAGAAGAAAAGCGAGAACTAAGCTAATATGTCTTGTAGTATGTAGTTTGGGGGATCTTGCCTTATATGAATGAAATCTGTCTCTTTCACTCACTCCTATTCACACTTGCAACTGCACGAGTGTCATACAAGCTGCTTAATGCTTGACAGTCTTTCAATTGGGATATCTATTATTCTGGCACTTTTCTTGCAGATTTGAAGCCCTCATTTACATGGAGAGAACCCCCTTTTTTTTCCTCCTTAGATATTTATGAGTAGTAACACTATTTTTTAGCTTATACTGTATCTATAATAATCTATCACACATTGGTTTCTGTTATTTCTTTCACCTGAGGCTGTTTTTCTGCTGTTTATATAGTTTTCTTTTAGATCCAGTTAGTATTTCTCAAGGAAAACATTCATTTGGGAGTAGGAGACTGTAACCAAAGCACTTATTTTAATTCCTGTCACTATCCTCCTTTGTCTTTCTACCTGGCAATTGAAAGTCTGAACACTTTCTCTAGCAACCTTATGTTGGAAGAGACAACCTCGTATTTATTATACTGTGATAAAAAGTGAGCAGTAGAACTGAAGTGAAAGGTGACAATTCTCTGTCTGGGTAATAGAATAAAAGCACGTGGCTTGGAGAAAATAGCAAATAGTTTTGCAAAATGAGTAGTGTACATCCTTGCAGTGAAAACACAAGTAAGACCATCTGATGTTCACCAGAGCTTCAAAAACATACCAACTGCTTCTTACTTTAAGAATTGTCCAGAGAAAGGTGAGAGATTAGTGGCAGTATCTGGCAGCCTAATGAGGAGACTTCCCTGCCTTGAATACCCTCCAAGGTGGCCAAACTTCTCAGATAAAACTTTGTGTGCCATGTGTCTGATAGTAACGGAACAACAGTTGCTTTTTCTCATTTACATATTAGAAGGCAAAGTTAATACAATATTTGCAAATAAACTTGCCCTTCTTGGTGGCTGGACAGAGTATGGATATCTAAGCATGTGCATTTACCAGCTTCATTCTCTCTGTGGCTAGGCTAAAATTTGGACGAGTTTTTGTGTCTTGGCATCGTGTAGACTTCATTGTACGTGACTTTTCATATAGAACCTGATGTGACCCTTGATGATTAATTCTTACATAGTCAGCGCATGCATTTAACTGCATTGACCTGGGATTGGGATACTAAGTTTCAGTTTTGGTTGAAGACAACAGAGTATGTTTACTTACAGTATTTGGTCCTGATTATTTTAAAATGGTGATTATTTTTCCTGGTCAGTCTGTACAAACAGAATTGCTTTAGAAAACAATTTTTTTCACTCTAATCTGTTATAATATGACTCTCAGAAATCAACCATTTCAGTCTTGACCATTTCATTTTTATCTTGAAAACAGATGTTACTTCTATAACTAAAGTTCAGTTTGTTTAATGAGTGTGTTACTCTTACAGATAACTTGTCCCGGAGTGCTGCTGAAAGACAAAGAGGAACTTTATCTCAGTGTCTCTGTACTTGGACAGTACAAAAAAACTCAATGCGTCCCTGCAGCATTTCCACTCTTCTTTCAAGAAAAACTAGTATTTGAAAAGGTAAGATAATGTCAAGAGCTAATACAAGCCAAATAAAACCCATCCCAAACTCCACAAAAACTCACTGCAAAACCCCTGAGCACAGGTAATCACACTGAGGATGGCATAGCATTATAACTCCTGCTTCTCTTCAGCACAAAGGAGGTGTGTGCCTATATTATCCACACGTTGACTCAAGAATTATGCGTACTGAAGGTTATAATGTATGATGAGGCTTTTTAGGTGTTTGTTCATTCTTTTGTGAACTGTCCTTTTTCAATGTCTGTTTTTCTGGCTTGGAAGGAACTGAATGTTGTTGTTTCAAAAATTATGGCAAGGTGAAGAACAAAGACTATAAGATATAGGAGAGTCAATTTAGTAGAAAGATAGAATAGCAGCTCAAGCCTTTTTGGTGACTTCTTTCTCCCTTTGAGATACTTTTTTCATGGTTTGCCACTGGAATTCCCAGGTTGGTACTCTGGCCTTATAATTTATGGTTGTTTATCACATATTCTGAGCCCCTACTAGCTTCATTATTAGTACCATAGGGATAATGAAACACAGTATCTTATAGATATGATCTGGCTTCTTGACTATCTATGAATAATAATACTCTGTCCTTTCTAGTTCTTTTCCTTTAAGCATCCCCCAGCACTTTGAAAACCAGACTGAGTAAACATCAATGATGCTCTGGTGATGTGGGTAACATACACAGTGATAATTTCACCAGCTACTGCAGAGTAAAAAGGACCACAGTTTTTTAAAGGCAAACATACCACAAACTACTTAAGGGGAATGTCCTGAATACTGTTTTCATTGTAATTTAGGGGAACTCCAAGACACCGGGATCTATTTGCTTACAAAAGCGGTGAACAAGAAAGCTGAGAATAATATCTGTCGTCTTACAAATAGCTATTGAATAGGTCTAGATACTTGTGGAGCACTGGTACTTTGGTACTTCTTAGTGTTTGGTACCTTGAACAGCAAAGTGATCTACACCGCTCTGCTGAGACTTTTGTACAGAATTAGGGGGAAGTCTATTAGCTGCTCAATATCCAGTGCAACATCCTCCCCTATTCCTTGCCATCTATTCACACGGGATTCAGGTTAAAAAAAACCCCTGAACAGTACTCTGTACATGAATAGTCACTTCCATGAAAATGAAACTTAAAGCATTACTAATATATTAAAGAACATATTCTTCACCTATCAGAATTCTAGTACATTCACCAATTTATCTTTCTCTCTTGAAATTTTCTCAGACAATACTTATCTCTATGTGTTCAAATCTTCACAATACCTCCTCATTTAAATATGGAGAGGTAACCCTGAATGGTTAGAAAGCATATGGCAAGAACTGCTAGCTTTCAATGAATTTGATCATATGCCAAATGATAATTTCAGTTTCCTTTCTTTTCCCAGTGGGGATAGGACTCTTGGCAACCATCTGAAGCAAGGAAGAATATTGATTTTTATTTTTTTTTTCCTTCTCTTTCCCCAGAAGTCCATCTGATGACTTTGACCATGCTATTATTATTATTTATTAATTTCTTTTCCAGGCATTTGCTGATATAGTTGATCCTGGAGACCTTGTGGAGTTACTGGAATGTAGGTTCTGCTTTTTATGTATACTATGTTGTATGCATTAATGTCATGCTGGTATGGGCTCTAAAGACTTTTTGGAGGTTTAAAGTATGTGATAATTTTTCTATCAGGAGCCTGTTCTCTGAAAAGCTAGAGGGTAACCAAGGTAGTATATCATGTACTAAAGAAGTAGGACCCTAGCACTAGTGGGTTTTCAGAACAGAAGATTTGTTGTCAGTGCAGGCAGAGGTTTTTTGCTGTCTTTTGGTTACTAGTAACTTACCCAAAATACTGTTAACTAACAAAATGGCTCTAGAAATGTATGCTACATGCTTTAGAACAGGGAAAGTGTTAAAAATCATAATTAATGGAAAATCCAGCTGGTTATCCAGATAGGTAATGGATTCCTTTATCTGATCATTTATTTGATTAATTTTCAAATAATATAAGCATAAACCTTCAATTTTTGTAAAATTATTCTTTTCATTTTTTAAGAAAATTAGATGTCTTGCCACATGTGGAGCATAATCAATTGTAGTGAGACAACACTGACCCTCAGCTCAAACTCAGGAATATGCTCCCTCATACTGGGAGTTATCTGAAAAAGTGGTGAAGCTTGCATCATCTTCTTTAAAAGCTATCTTCAAAGGACAAACTTGGAAGCAGATAGAACTTCCCCAGTTCTAAGTCAAATTTAGAGTTGTCATTTGTACGCTGCTAATGCCATTGTGTTCACCTGTGGTATTTATGCAAGCTGTTCTTAATTTTCTCTTATTGTTGGTGTAGTGGAAATAGTGTAGTATAGGAAATAGGTACAGTGCTATGAAGCTTAAATCAGTGAGCCATTTTTCTTGGGTTTTGACTATGAGAATTACTTACCATTTTAGTTTTTTTTTAACTCATGAAAAAACTTTTTTCCTTTCTAGTTGACACAGCAGTACTTGAACTAACACAGCTCATTCCTCCAGGTATTGTATCAGTCTCTTCATAAATTATACACTTTAATAGGTGAATTTCCATGAGGACATTGCCCATTATAGCACAACCATTTTTTCCAACACACAAACAACATAGAAAGCTCTTTAACAAATAGTCCTCTGAATATAAAATGTTAATAGATCAAGAGGATCTCATTCTTGAAAGAGAGTAATAACTGAATATTGAAATGTACCATACTCAGGCTTAGGAAAGTGATAATATTTTAAAATTGGAAAATAAACTGAAATCATCCAGTGCACACTTATTAAATGCATCACAATTCACTTGCAAAGTGGCTGTCTGTGAAATTTCAGAGTGCATAATCTTGTTCTCAGAATGACACTTTTTTCCCTTCCATTTTAATGGTGACCATTGGGAAAACTGTTATTCTCACTGTAAGTATTACAGGTCTCTTGGGATATGTGAAGATAATAAATAGCGATTTGTCATACTTCTGTTATTGGTTTGTGTGATTATAAAAATCTATTTTAATGAAATTCAAGTGTTCCTATGAATAATGTAAATCTGCATTTTATTGGAAATAAAGTCAAGTTTTAAAGAGGACTCGTTTGGAAACTGGTATTAAAAGCACTCTCTGTCACTTGTCCTTAGTACTTTCAAGGAAACGATTGCTTTTCTCAGGTGACTCACCAGACTGTTTACTTAAAGAAATGTACTGAACATGGATTTTTGTTGTGGGAGGGTAAAATATCTTGGATAAAGAATTTAATTTCAGGGGTCAGAGATAGGTGTGATACAGCCCAACATAAGCTGACAAGATGACTGCAATAGCACAATTTAAATTTTTTAACAATATACATTCAAGGTTTTCCCCTAAAGAACTTTTTTTTTTTAAAGTAGCAAACCAGGATAGTGAGAAAATCTTGAGATAATGATTTTGATGTTGCTTGCGTTTCTTTCTTACTACTATGCCTACTATTACTACAACTATTACTATTCTGTAATATGTAATGATACAGTTTTTCATAAGGGATTGGCTGCCATTAAAAAAAATTACTGGCTTCTTCTGTGGCATGGAGGGGAAAGAAAGAGGAAAACTACTGAATAATTGCCTAGAGAAAACTACTCATACGTCTCTTAAAGAAGATTGTGTTAACTGTTCTATAATTTTTTTCACAATAACAGTGAAACATACTTTCAGAGTAGATTCTGCACATTGCTGCTGCTGATTTAACTTGATGAGGTTATTTCCTAGTGTAATACACGTTTTAGAGCTGTGCTGTTAATTTTTAAAGAACAAAATTTATCTTAGTTGCAATATGGTCTTGTGTGTGGTGGCTTTGTCTATTTTCCAATTAAAGTATATGTTTTCTTTTTAGTAGGAAAAATTCTAGCTACGTATGAAGAAAATACAAGAGATTTCCTGTTCCCTGACCCTAAGCTTACCTGTGGGCACCATGGTTTAGATCGTGAGATTTTAATGAAGAGGTCCTCTTCTTTTACAGTGAGTGAATATCTGTGGATTGTATTTATGATACAGTGTGTTTCAATGAAGAAACCCCTTGAACTACTTCAAATGAAAAGCGATTGCTTCTGACAGATTTTGCCATTTCGGGTGTTGAATGTACAAATCCACAGTTGAACTTCGGTGAAGGTATAATCTTTTTTCAGAATGCTTCAAGAAACCATTTAATGTGAAAAAGTTAGTTTCCACTTGGTTTGCAGTGTGGCACCATGACATGTCTTTTGTTCAATTTAATCTGTGGCGCAGTTGTTAGTTGAAGGGATGCAAGAGGAGAGGGAGATGTCATATCAACTTCACAGTTCTCAACAGATAAACCACGTAACCCTCCCTCCTCAGTCTCTCTTTGTAGCATTTTGTTTCAGACCATTTTTGGAACTGTTTAGGACAATGACAGTCAATACAAATTTATAGTGCTATGCCATCTGACCTGTGGGCCTCCCTGAGGTGCAAGATCACCACTAAAATAGTAATTAACTGAAATTTGGCTTAGTGCTGTATGATTGTTTTTCAGTTCCAAAGCCTGTTTCTTAAGGTCTGTTCAGGCCATTCACGCTCATTTAGCAATGTGCCTTTTCTACAGTTTCAAAAAACTGTCATGATAAATGACAACTAATTGGCAGAATGAGTGCAATGAATTAATGTTAATTTTCTGGAGAGAAGGGCTCAAGTACATAGCAAATGAAAATGAATTTATCTCACACTTCCCTTTCATAGAGTTTGACTGTTGAATCTTAGGTGTCAGTGGAATAACTCAGGAAGGCACTTTGAAGATGATGGTGATGACGTGGGAGATGTGTTTTGGGTTTTGTTTTATTTTGTTTTTCTTATTTTTTTAAATTTTACTAGTGGAATGGCAGGACATTTGGATTGGGAATACAGGGACTCAGGTGCCCTGTCCGTTGTGATTGGATTAAAAACACATGGCAGGAGGGAAATGCTGATTGAAGGTCACTGGTATCTTTTAGCTTGTATAATCTTTACCCTGCAAGGGCAACCTGGAAATTGCCCAGTCACTTGCAATTAGAAGTACTAACTTGGTGTCTAATGCTGTGTTAACATTTGAATGAATTAAAGCTGTGATTTTGTGATACAAAATGTATGGTTCTGCAGCAGCTTAAACTGTCCCTGCAAAAATAGCCGTCATTTTTTGGCCATAGCATCTCTTTGATATGGCTTATCCTATGCATGTTAATGGTGGCTCAAGAGAGGGGGTGGGACTGTATTGCTTTCATATTACTTATAGAATAGGTACTTTTCTGGTGTTGAGAAAGAATAGATAGGGAGGTAGTAATAAATGAGGTGGTATTAGCAAAATGATTGCAGATTTTTTGTAAATGCAATATAATGAATCTTTGTAGAAGCAGAGCCACTAGAGAAGTTTGAGGTTTTTTGTTGGACTGACTTTAATACAAAAATTACGTATTTTCTAATAAAGAGAAGGTGCCATAATTTGTGGGCTGTGAGAAGATGCGATCAGAGTCATTTGGATGTGTAGCTGAATGGTGACACTGTAGTAGCTTTAAAAAGTTGACTGATGAAGACAGAAATGTATGTCCATGTCCTTGGGAACAGTGTAAATGAAATTCATCTCTGCCCTGGAACGAGGACTGCAGAAGCATCTGTTGCTCCGTTCCACCTCCATCACAGACAGAACAGTTTAAGAAAGGATTTTGGCATACTGACCCCATTTTCAGGAATAATAAAGAAGCTGTTGTGTTTGATGGAATTGGAGGCAGGCTCCCGACAAGAACTTGTGGTTCCTCTCCCTGCTTGCCAAATGGGATAGCTGTGAGAGGATTTTTACCTCCAGTAGAAATGCAGTCTCAAATGCCTCTATCTTCCAGTGTTCCCTAAGCTTTACTGGCAAGTATCTCCTGCTAACTCTGTCAGCACCAAGCACTGAATGTGAATGCTAAGCAAAAGGGAAAGCGTTAAAAAAGGTCTTGAGAACCCTCACGTTATTCCTATGCCAGTCAAGCCATGTTCTTCCCACATGAAAAGTTATTTATAGCTAGCTGAGATGTTGAGTATTTTTGACTGACAGCTGTGCTTCAGTGGAACTTTGCTTCCAAATAAATTTGTCTTTTATTAAAAAATAAAGGTAGCAACAGCAAGGTTACGGTTGTGGAGTTCAGATAGGCAGTGACAAGCAGTGTCTGATTAACACTGCTAATCTGCCAGTTGGAAGGAATCCCAAATTGAGAGGATCAGAACTCCTCCAGAAATCTGGCACTTGGCTGATAATGTCTCTGGCCAAATGTCTTATGAGGCTTACAAACACAATACGCATACAAGACGTGCCTCGAGTTATCTCCCCTGGTCCAGTGTTGCCCAGCTGAGGCTTTTGCTGGCTCTTCTGCATTTCTCTGCAACCCTTGCCTTTCAGAATTTGTTTAAGCCTTGATGTGGTGACTTCTTACAGACGTTCTTATCTCCATTCCCCAC
Organism: Aptenodytes forsteri; assembly: GCF_000699145.1. NCBI lineage: Eukaryota > Metazoa > Chordata > Aves > Sphenisciformes > Spheniscidae > Aptenodytes > Aptenodytes forsteri. The sequence goes on along the minus strand of NW_008796165.1, from coordinate 6,695,220 downwards.
TCTCATGCAGTATTTTCCATGTTACTTAAACCAGTTTCTTTTTAGTTATGCTATCTTTCCTTAGCATACCAATACAAGACCTTCTATTATATTCATATATACGTTTTTAAGCTACAGACTTGTACTCATGCTCCTTACAGTCAAAAGCACATATTAGACTAGTTTCTAACTTGGGTTCTTCTAAATATGAACCACCTTTACAGTTTTTCTACGATCAAATTAATATTATATCCATATCACTTCTGTTTAATGACTGGTACAGAAGGACTGACAAGCCTGCTCAGGGCTGCAGACACCACTAAGCTGGAGGCAGAGGAATAGATCCCAAAAACTTTCTGGCTGGATTTTCATTTACAGATATGTTTGGGGCTATACGGCAGTCTGTACGTAATACTATATTGAATATCCTTCAGCAATCCCTAGTTTGGGAACTGCAGAAAACAGAAGAACTCCTCTGATTCCTTTTGGCCTCTTAAGTTACTTTTGACATATCCATGCCTGTGTATGCGGGTGCTATCCCATCTTCCCTCTCCACAAACCATTTCTCTGAAGAAACCATGGTTTTGTGTGATTTTTTTTTAGCTATGACCATTTAACCATTCTGTAATCATTCTCAGTCTCTGTAAAAGCAGTAGGTGCTCTGTTGTTGCTTTTTATAGAAGACTTACTTATTCTGATGTGTCCTTTTTTCAATTTTTGATAGCACTTGACAATTCATTAGTAATAAAAATGAGTTGATTAAAGACAGTCAGCTTTAAAATCTCTTTTATATGCCATAACTTGACTTGATTGAATCGTGGACTCTGTTAATTGTTATGACTGAGCTGTCTTGGCATTTTTGTCATTTCATTTCTATAATCTAACCTGGGGCCAGATCATATTCCCTTATGGGAAATCAGTTTGTGTTTAGGCAGGTGGTAGAGAATAGTTTGGTTCAGCAGTAGACTTCACTCATGAAGTTCCTGCTAATCCTTAAGAATTGAGGCAGAGTCACAAACAGACCAGCTCCTTTCCATTTCTCAGTGATTTTGTGTGTTCGTGTGCACAAATGCCCACACACACAGATGCCTCGGGGCAGCAAACTCTGTCCGTGTTTTAAGAAGAGAGGGTAGAAAGTTTTAAGGACACTTGATTCTCTCTTTGCTTCTACAGAGCTGTATAAGATGCACATAGATGATTCCCACTTGTTTATAGCATATGTGGCCTTTAGTTCTTTTATGCCTTTTTTAAGGTTGCTGTTTTGGGAAATAACGCTTGTGTGTCATAATCTCTGCCATTTGCACCCAGTAAATTTTGTATATGTTGGCCAATTCTAGCTAAATTTAACAGGAAGTAGAGCTCTCAAAGGTATTATGTTTCTAGACACAGCTGAAGTAAAAGAAGATGAGTTGAACAGGAACTGTCAGCCGTGTAAAGATGGAAGGACCTGCTGGCCATTAGTACATGTGTGCTGGTTGACCAGGAGGCCCAGCTGGACCCCACTGACTCCAAATTGGTCAAACTAGGGTTGCCTCTTGCCAGCCACTTGTGTAAGAGGGGATTGAGAGGAAGTGGAACGTGGTTATAGAACATGGGAGACAATCCACAGAAATCGGACTTTGCTGTAATGGTTACAGAATAGAGGGGGTTCTTAGTCATACTGTTACAAATGAATAGTTATTTGCAGTGTAATTGATTAATATTCAAAATGTTTTTACAAAAAAGATTGCACAATTGAGACTATTTATCAGTAAGTTTCGAAAGTTAGCATTAATGAAACTTCTAGAGCATGACTGGAATTTTTATTGATGCTATATAGCATGGCATGAAAAATCTTTAAAAGTGCTTTTGACAAAGAAATGTATTGAAATAAAAGTCAGACCTTAATTGTTGTACGAAAGCAATATAATCATCTGTAATTGAATTGTCAGAAATGCAAATGTTAGCATCTTGACATTTACCATTGCTGTTCTGTCTTTTCTAATTATCTTTATTAAAGGCTGAAATTAACAAAGGAAATGGCTGAAAATTAGGAATGGTTTGTTACATTAGGTGACATTTACTTCTTTGATACCCTTTATCTTGAGTTGGAGCTTGATGTTCAATTATTGTCTCTCTTCTAGGGAATTGCACCAAAATTGAGATTTTCTACAAGCTCCCTTATTACAGAAAGTCTGTTAAGCTCAGGAAGGAGTCACATACAGGTTAGCATAATTTAATTGTTTGCAATTTAATTTCTAGATTTAATATTGATAGCCTTGGTTCCAATTTTTGTATGTGCTGCTCACTTCAAACTTTTCTCATTCTTTTGTTGTGGTTAAAGCAGTTGTCATGGGTGCTTGACAACTTGATTAAATTTTTAATCAAGTATGAGTAAAGAGTGGGTTTGGTGCATGACAGTAAATGCTGAGAGTTCCTTGAATCTGAAACAATTATCAGCTGCTGTGTTCTATGATCAGCTGAAGTGTCAGTCCCTGGTGTATTTGGAGGTGGGAAGATGCCTTCTCACCATTTCTTACTGACACTTAAAATTAAGGTGGGACAATGAAAGCTAGGTGAAGTCAGAAAAGGTACATTATCAAACAAACCAATTAATTTAATTGTTTTTCATAACAATATCAGTAACAGTAATGGAAATGAAGATTTCTGTTGAAAAGGCTGTCACCAATATTAATCTGGAAATGCTGCTTCTGCAACAAGCAAAGTTAAAGGTGAAGTAGCTGAAGAGACTGGGGGGAAAAAAAAAACCCTCTGATGTGTTTGTTCATTTAGCACTCCTCTCTGGTCTCACGGATTGGAATTCTGGTAGGGTTTCCTGGCACAAGCTGTCACGTAAAGTTACTCTTACGTCCTCCTTTTTTTGCTAGATTATTGAAAAATGGTGCAGCATCATTAAAATGGAATGGTTGTCAGGAAGGCTTGTGTGCAAAGAGGGTTAAGTGACTTTGACCTGTTTGTGGCGTTGCCAATTAGTTCACTGAGAAGTTTCTTCCAAATTTAGCACAAGAAATGTATTGAGACACTTAGGTAAAGAATAAAAAAAATCAGTGGAAGCTGTCATTGTCAGAAAACTAACTTCACTGAAGGTAACTTCAATAAGGGCAGTTTGATCTAAAATTAAGAACGTCCTTAAAAGTATTTAATATGTTACAAATGGCATATCAAATTTGCATGTGTTGCTGTGAAGGTCTAGTTTCATGATTGGTGTAAGCCAGAAGAAGCACAGCCTACTGAGAAATTAGTCTTAGAGAGTCCTAGAGAATTAGGTCTGGTTTTGTTTGGGCTAGTTCCATACTCTGGCTCACTACCAGCTGCACAAGTGCTAGTACAGGTGTGAGAAAGACAGTGGCATGAACAATCTGTGTGATGCCAGATTCAAACTATGTTGATGCAAAACAAACACGCAACCTCAGTCTCATTCATTGTTGGGTGTACAGGGAAAGGCTTGAAGGCAAGCTGGACATTTTATTTCTGGGTTCCTCTGAACTGAAGTAGCGCATGCAACATACAGATTTAAGAGTAATGTCAACTTCCTCAAGCTTGAAAAATAATTTCTAACAGGAAGAAAAGTCTTGCTATACCATTATTTTTGATCTTTTACAACATGTGAATTTGGGCCAAATTTGACCAAAAAGCCTAATTATCCATACTGCGGTATTCAAAGCTAAAACATGCTGCTGACTACACAACTTTTATCAGGCTACTTAATCTAGAGTGCCTTGACCTATAAAGCTTGTGGAGTAATTGAATGCTCATTTAATGCAAGGAATTACAAAGGAATGATAATGTATTTCCAAAAAAACTTCAGTGTTGGAAACAGTTTCCCAGAATTTGAAATCGGTCACTGAAGAAGTTAATAGTTATTTGGAGGGGGTGTCAGTCCTGATTGTTGGGTAGCCTTTGCTGGTAACAACAACAAAAACTACAACAGCACCACTCCCATCCTATGTTGTGGGAAGGGAGGTGGTGAGGTTCGTTGTTCCTCCACTTTCCTTTATTCTGCTGTATGTAGGTATTTTAAAAGCAATATCAACTCAGAGATAGACTTTTAAGGCAGTATTTGATAATGGTGTGATTTTTTGATAAATTTTAGCTACAAAATCCATATTTCAGGTGTCAAGTGCCAGTTTTACAAATAAACAGCTGCTTTGTTCTTTTGCAAACGTATTCACATGATTTGAGAGGTTCTTTGGAAGACAGTCTTTAAAGTTTCTGGGTTTTGGGGTTTTTTTTTGGGGGGGGTGGTGGATTTTTTTTTTCCCCTGAACATAGTTTCTTGATTATAACTGATTAAAGAACTAGTAAATTCACCACGATGGAAGAAAATATAAATATCAGGGAATGTAATTACACTAGAGGCTTTAGGCAACTCTAAATGAATATAGTTTAAACTATTAAAGAGGCTTCTATTTTAATTTATGTATTTTATTTTAAAGGATAAGAATTTTAAAAGGTTAAAAAAAGTTTAAACAGATGAAAAATGCTTCAAATCTGTGTATGTCCAATCCAGGTAAAGTTTGTGTTAAATGAACTTGTGACAAAATTCAATTTAATTTTTTACAGTCTCTGTTCACTAACTGTGTGAGAAAGCTAATTGGGTAAGTATGAGACACTTAACCTTAACATCTAACATGTAGTAATGTGTTTTAACCGCCTTCTGGTTTCAGAGAAAATGGTAAATATGTTGTTGTTTTTTAAATTGCTGTTTGATTATAGTTTTGTGAGGGGAACATCAGTTGACATGACATTTATTTCTGTTAAAATTATTAGTTCCCTGTTTGTATTATTTTCAGTGATCTTTGTTCTGCGTGCTGTCAAACCAGATAATTTCTCTTTTTCACTTTAGGGTGATTTGAATTGGGTACATCACTCAACCCCAAATGGAAAATTGCAAACAAAGTTACCAAAGAAAAATACTCTTTCACCTGAGAAAAGCAGGCACAGCTTAGCAACAAAGAACTACGAGCAGCCTACAATAGCTTCTAAATCACGTTCTCCATCTCCATACACAAAAAGACGAATGTGTGAGCTATCAGAAGAAGCCAGGCAACGACTGGCCCATTTAAACCTTGGTCCTTATGAATTCAGAAGAGAAACTGATAAACCTCCATTTGTAGTTAGACGGGTTTGTATTCTCTCCAAAGTGCTTCCAGCTTAAGCTCAGATCAAATATTGTTCTTTCACTAAATACTGCTCCAAAAATTCATTCAGCTCTTAGTTTAGATGAATAATTTTTCTCTCCTTAACAGTCTGTCACATAGTGATTTAAATGTAAAATTAACTAAAATAAAATTTCTTTTATCTGCATTAGAAACAGACAAAGATCAAATTCTTTCATGAATATCTTGGTTAAATTCTCTGAGGCCCCATTTCTTTTCTTCCAGCGCACTAGACAGGATAATAGGTGTATAAATTCAGCTTGGAAGTAATTGATATTAGTATTAAAAATTCCTGAATAAGACTTTAAAGAAAGAGTGTCTAGTCACATTAGGAACACTTACACTTCCTCTCTTTCAACTTTTTCTGTGTTGGCATCCTATGATCTTTGAAACACTTCCTTTGCTCAGAGCTACATCTTTAACACTTTGACTTAGAGTTCATAACCAATCTGACTTTAGCACCGGCATAAGGACTTTTTGTTAACCGTATGTGAAAAATTGTTCTGAAATGAGGTACTTGTTTAAAGAAACTGTGTTTAAGTGCTTTAATACGAAGGGGCCAGATTTTCTAGCTTCTTGGAGGATCATATTCTCATATATATTTTTTTTCTCTTTATTTTTCTTATGATTGCAACAATCCTTTATTTTTAGAATACTGCTTTGAACATGTAGGGGCAGAGATGGGATTTTTCTGATTCTGTGCTATGATATTACGATTTGGCTACAATTTGGACACTACCCCTGCCCCAGCCATTGAGATAATTTAGTGTTTAATTAGTTTGCTTCTCACTTTATTTAATTTTTTCTAGTTTATGTACAAATGAATTAATAATATCTTGTCAAATTTTAGAATTCTTTTTCTAGTTTTAGTCTATGTATAGGTATCTTTTAGAAATTCAGATCAGCCTTAATAAGCCATTAATCATTCATCAACCTACTGTTTATCTCTCTCAGATATTTTTCTTTTAACTCCTTTTAACCAATTCTCCTGTTTTTTTGATCTATAGGTGAAGCTCACAGTTTAATTATAGCATCTTTAAACACTTTATTGATTTTGATTGCTTGGTTATGCTTGTACAAAAAAGGAAAAAGCTTGTCTCTTAATGTAGCATGTCCTGACTGTCATGGCCTGTCTAGATTGAGAATGCTCCTTTTAGGGCATTTTTACTGCTGAGGACTCTTTTGGCCTGGAGATTTTGTGTTACGTGAAGATTAAAAAGATTAAAATTAGAGTATGTTAAATGTAACTTTTTTAATTAGGAAGAGATTCAGCTCTCTCTTGGTGAGATCTGAACTATTTGGAATAAATATGAGATACCAAGAACTGTTTGAAAAGGCTGCAGACATTATAGATGAAGGAGAAACTATCTGCATTTTTTTTCTTTGAACAATATGATATTCAGGTTTCTAGACCTTTCTTGTACTGTTTTTGTTTATGCACAGTAATGCTAATAATACACATGAGCAAAGTGTTGTGAAAATAGTTTTAAATGGTATTTAAATAAGAATAAAATATTTCAGAACGGACTAGATGTGATCTTATGAACGAAAACAGAAAAAAATAGAAATTGATATATCTGATACTGAGCATTTTAACAGTATTTTTGCTTAAAGTTGAACAACCAAGTCCTGGTATTAAACTTCATACCTGGTGTCCCACACAAGAAAGCACAGTGGAAGCCTGGAACAAGGTAGACCATGGTCAGTATTTTCTACTATATATCTCATTAACGCTTTTGTTTTCTGCAGTAGTTTAGTGAGGTTATGTTGTTTGGGGGGTTTTGTTTTGGTTTTTTATTTATTAAAAAAAAGTCAGTCTATAATGGAGAAAAAGCTGTTCTTTCTTCCTAGGAATAGGAAGAATAATGAATAAGCTACTGCTGCAAAAGGTGCTTTTGAATAGTTCTTTACCTCATGAAACTTGGAACATAGTTCTACATGATAGGAAAGTAGGAGTAGAAAATACCAAAGCCCAGGCGAGTGCTCTGTTTCACTGCACTTGTTTTGATGAGTTGGATAGTGGAGCAAATCTGCACCACAGTCTGTGGGTGTGTTCATCAGGCTTGAAGTATTGACCATTTTGAAGTTCAAGGGCTCTGTTTCTTCAAAAATGAATAATGTTTATTTCAGCGGTATTTGTGAGTAGTGGATCAGTGACTTACCATTATTAATGAGCATCCAGGATGTGCTCGAATACCTGCTTCGGCATTCATTGGTATCAGTAAGCGAAGGTTTAATAAAAGGTGTGGGACCAGAAATTTAAGGAAGTACCCTAAAACTTGAGTTTATCGTGTGTGTCTGGCAATATGAGGATTTTAATGAGCCTCATCAGTATTTGTTTGTTATGTGTGCTCTGCCTCATTTTTTATTTTGCCTCCCTGCTAATTATAAATTGTTATATAGCAAATCATTATGAACTTGTTATTTTACATTTGTTCTTTGTAGTAGCACTGGGTGCAGGATTTTAAAGGTTTCACATTCCCCTTCGGGTCATACTTATCAATCTGTAGTAGCTGGATAATGCAACAGATCTATTATCATCTGATACCATTGCGTACTTATAAAATGAGTTGATGGTTTCTGGCCAGTGGTTAGGAGACTGAAATCTACCTCACTATTAATATCCAGAGGATTCGCTGGTCACCTGCCTGTGTCTTGAGGCTTAACTGTAACTTCTGAAAAAAACAGATTCCTAGGATTACAAATCTTAATACTGACAGTACAGTTTAGTCCTTTTTTGCTTTTGTGCAGGTAGCTAATAGAGGGATGTCTTTACATTGCTGTACAGCATAGAAGTACCTCTTTGGGCTTGGGTCACAGTATGAGGGTTCACTACAGACTGATATAACCGATCAAGAAGCCAGACATAATTTAATGTCAGTCCCTCAGGGGTGAGGTGCATATTGACATTGGTGAAACATCCTAACCCGGTATGGACCTAATAGTTTCCCCACGTATGTTTCCATGGGCTTTGTACTCATGTTTGTGGGTCAGTGGTGAGGGAAGGAATGAAGAGGTGATAGGAGGGAGAGGTGGTCATTGGGAAGCTTGTTCAGAAAAGATTAGTAAGATAGTGTAATGTACATAAGAGTTTTTGGGAATGGTAGAGCTTGATTTTATATTGATTTAGGCAGTTAATAGCTTAACAAAATGTGCTACTTCTGTCTATGCAGAAGACGGTGCTTACACTGATTCATTGTTATAAACATTGTATTCCATTAAATGTGAAGTCATTGTTTTCAGCTAAAGAAAGTGATTTCCTGAAATATTCTGAGGAGACTGTTTAGAATTTCACAATGTATAGTAATAAATTGCTTTAGTACTGTTTGGAAGGAGAGGTAAGCTGTTTTGTAAAAGATTTCATAAAACTTAGGACATTTGGATTTTCGTTTGCATTTCTTCTGGGATGCACCTTTTTTCTTTCCCCAGATCCTTCTCTTCTCGGCAGCTACAGACCCAAGAAAGCCAAAGTGAGTACTTTGAAGTGCTATTGTTTACAAATTGTTTTTTGGGAAGCTCTGAGTGAGAAGGATTGTCCTGTGTAGGTATTTTTGAAACTTTATCTACTATAGTATCAAATGCAAGAAAAGGGACATTTTAAATCTTATTTAACCTGGTTTAGGCCTGCTGAGAGAATATTTACAAATAGAAATGTGAAACTTAACACTCCATAAGATATTCATGCCTGTAGGTACAGAACTTGCTTCTCCTTGGCATTAAGGCTTGTGACAAGGCTGTAGAAGAGCTTTTAAAGACAGTTTGCATTTGCCTTCCCGGTCATTCTGAGAGCACACTTTATTCTGGAATTGTATGCAAAGGTAGCACTGGTACAACTGGCAAGCCACTGTTCCGTTATTTCACGTCCTTGCTTTTTCAGATTTTAGCTGCTTTGTGTATTAAATGGATCTGAAGATTAATGTCAGGGTTCCTTTGGTTTTTGGTGGTTTTTATTCTTTCCATCCTCATTTAGTTGTTTTTGCCTGTGTTCCTGAAGTACTGCAGAAATTGTGGATTTAGGCATTTAATTATTTATGCCCTCTTAGATTTCCTAATGGCTGGGAAAACTAATGATAACAGGGAGGAGGAAAGAAGGGGAATTAAAAGGATAAACCTTGATATATATTAAGCGCACTTATGTCAGATTCTAAACTTTTATTACCAAGGATTGCAGTTTTGCGTACCACGTGAGTCTAATATATTGTGCCACTTTTGGATTGTTCCATGGCTGTAAATAAGAAACTGTAAAGAAAATAGAGAATTTCTACTAAATATGCTAAATATGTTGGGGTTTTGTGGGTTTTTTTAATGATGGCTATTTTAAGGTTGTGTTGTCCCCCCCATCCCTCTGCGCCCCAATGGGAAAGTAGATTTTAGGAGCAGTCATCGTTTGGAGAATGCAGATAGCTGAGCTACAGGTTAATTCATCATGTTCTTGATGCCTCTAATCACTTGTGATTCTCACAAAATCAGGGCTGAAGAGAACGTATCTTTTTCTTGCCAGAAATACAGCTTTGTTTAAGAGCAGCTGTTTCCCAAAGCTGAGGGAAAAAAACCCTGCAGCCTGGAAAGAGCTAATGAATAACTTGATTATTTTTGGTCTGGTTTTGTTGTGTTTTTTTGTTTTTTTCCTCAGCTTTGTGAAACAGCTCTTGTAAAAGTCCCCATTCCAGGTAAAAGGGGGTAACCCATGGAGACATTTTAGTGATATGTTTCAGGTAAAGAGGAACTATGAAAGGAGTAACTAGTATAGGGAAAACTGAGTAGATGAGCAGATGGGCCTGAGTTTTCCCTTGAGGAACAGCAAAGAATGAGGCAAAAAAGTCTAAGAACAAGGGTTCCCACACTGAGGAGAGGTCTGAGGTTTGTGTTGTTCAGATTCCCAGGCATCATTCTGAACCTGTGAGATTCCTGGGAGGGGTAAGCCTTTAAATTGTGCAGTCAGAAAAGGTGATAAAAGGCCTGTTACACTAGACTTTGCCATAAGATGATGTGTTAGATACCAACAGAGTCCTCTAAGGCTTGTTGATTTAATTTAAACCAGGGCTCTTTCTATGAAATGCGGGTCCTTGTTCTTTCCCCAGCAGGCAGATATTTCTGCATGTATGTGCAACCTTTAACCTTTTGGTTTGAAAAATAAAAACACGAAAACTGCACATCTTGATATTCATAATAAATGTTAGCAAGGTTTGGTGTTTGTTTTTTTACAGGCAAAATCTACTCATGGAAAAGACTTTGACAGGTCTGATGTTTGCCGTGAGGATGTGATCTCAGATCCACCCAACAGACAGTCCCATTCTGGTTCATTAGAGCATTCAGCACCTCCAGCGTTTCAGAAGCATTCTCTAAGTTCTGTGCTAAATCGATCTTCTCTAAGGGAAAGGTAATGACTTGGTTTTGTTTGTGAAATTCTGGAATTATTAACATGAGCAGATGATAACAGTACTTGCATGACTATCGTTTGCATGTTTGGAGGTGTGCAGGCTGAAGAGACTGAAAAATCTTTCCCCAACAACTATGTTGTCCTTTGACTTTTCCTCAGGTGCTGTGTTTGCCGTCACCTCCCTGCTAAGTGAATACAATCCTAATAATATGTCAGTGAAAAGGATCTTTAACATCTCTGTTGCTAATCTTCTCTGAAACAATGAAGCCCCAGATTTCAGGCTGCCAATGTCCATCTAAAACAGAGAGTACTTAAATAAATAATCACTGTTTCAGAGGCGATTAGAATCTCAGGAATGTAAATATAGATACATGTTAAGTAGGCTTTACGGGAGGTACTTGGAAACCTTTTTTCCTTCTGACTGTTGTTCAGCCTAGTGTTTGTAAGCACATACTTGTGGCTATTCTGTAGTTGGGTGTGACACTAGTGTGCATAACATACTTGGGCTAGCTTTAATCTAGTCAGTGTATTTTCCAGTCTTTCTGCTTTATTGACATCCTAAAATGTTGTTTTGCTTGAGTTGAAGTGTGGGCCTCTGTAGCAACTGTGTGTATATTAATTGCTATATTGAAATTAGTTTTCTTAGTAGTCTCCACTGACCCTAATGGGGTTGGGGTGGAGACATTTTCTAATATCCCTTAGTTCAGTGGATTTCAATCCCTGGGTTAATATTTTGGGCAGGCCTCACAGCTTCAGTGTCTCATGAGGGTGGGATGGAAGAAATGTCAAAAAGCAACAGATTTTTTCATGCTTAAGTCCTCCAGTCCTTCAAGGAGAGTATTCCCTACCTCCTGCTGAGTAGAACATGTACTTGGTGCACAATGCTTCTACTGTACATTCAGTTTAGTAAGTTACTAGATGGCTTTCTGGGAGCAGAACAACTACATACAAAGCTGAGCCTGAATAAGCAAATACATAAAATAATTGGGAGAAGCTGAGGATCAAACTGATATCCTGTCCTAGATGCTGAAGTGTTTACTGAGGCCCTACTTGGAGATGTACTTTGGTGGCTAGTTCACACTCATTCCAGGCTGTTTCATCCTTATTACCATTGGTACCTCAGTTAGTCAATGCTCACAGGGTGCATTTGATAGCCTACACACACAGCCTAGCGCTTTTTTTCAAAATAGAAAAATTGTCTCAGTTTTTTTCTTTAAAAATGACAGATGGCAGGTGGGGATTGAATTTTTAATATTTATAAAGATCAAGTTGGTGTTTTAACATCTTCCTCTGCTTGAAAACTTGCTTGTTTGTTATTCTGTGTAATAGTATTTCTTGAGAACTGTTATACAGAGATTAGGATGTATCTGGGGTTTGGAGGAGGTTTCTTTGTCATCTTGTCTACCTCCCCGCTCTCTCCTGGCATTGTTTGTGCATTAGTTACCAATGTCTGGGGAAGAGATATGGTAATGGTGACTTTTTTATCCTTCTTTTTTCAACTGGGCCTCTTTGGGTGAGGGTAAATTTTAAAATGGATTATATTTAAAGCTGACAGGGTCCCTTGTATTGATAGCAGGAAAGTCTTGTATGTTGTGAGCTGCTGTTAAATCCATAGTAATTTAGTCATCTGCCAGTTAATCTTGAAATTATCTGAATATTCTTGCTTTTTCTCTTTATGACCCCCTCTCCCGAAGAGATTTGTGATCTTCTCAAATTATGTTTTTTCTTCTTATTAGAAAAAATGTTCTCAGCTCTTTAGAGATGTAACGTCTCTTTATGTTAAAGATGTAAGCATTTACTTTTGTCATCAGAAAAAATTCAAAATGAGAAGGTAAAGGGCATAGTCTAAAAAATTTGATCTCTATTTCATGCTGCTGCGATAACAATGGCTTTAGCTGACTGTATACTGAGAGCTATAGTTGGAATGACAAACATGGATCAGAGGTCAGTGTTTGGAAATGCATGCAAACACTGCTGTTCAAATCATAGAAATACAGAGAAAATCAGTACTACTGAAAGTATACCAGTGTTAGTGTATTTGCAAGAATATAGAATCTTATCTCTCAGTATTTGGTGTTTATTTCCTCAATTTTATTTTGAATTACAAAGACAAAGAGCTTAGCATATCCAGGCTATTTTTTTTAATGCTAGTCAACCCACAGTCAATATGAAACTTGACTCCCCACCTCAACCTTTAGTTCCCTTTTTTCCCCTTTTTTTTTTTAAAGTATTGTGAAGTGAATGTCTGCCTTCTTGAGAGTACTTCCCAGAGCACTGCTGAAGAGTTGTTAAGCCACTGCAATACTTCTCAGTGATACAGAAATTGGGGTCTTGCTTAGGTCCTCTGAGCCCTTTTTCTAGCACTTCCCAGTCCCTTTCTGTGAGCCTGCTAAAGAGACTACAAATCAATCCTCTCCTCTTTTCCACTGGGTTTGAACCAAAAGCAGAACTGTAAACAGATTTACTGCTGAACAAGTCAGCAAAGTTTTGAATATTTATTTTTCATACTTTATTTTTACATTTTTCATTATTTAGGTCACCTGAGGAAAGCATTTGCTAGTGTTGCAAACTGACACTAAGCAGAGTGATGTGGCTGTACAAGTCTACTTCTTATTTTGATTCTAGCTCCTGTGCAGAGCAATGGTACATGCACACTCTTCAGTTCCCGCCCATGCCGTGTGGCCAGCTTCAGTCAATGCAGTTGACTTGCCCCTGCAGACTGGTTGGTTGCGCATAGATAAGTATCCTTTTGCACACAGATAAGCTGGACATGAGCCAGCAATGTGCGCTCGCAGCCCAGAAGGCCAATCGTATCCTGGGCTGCATCAAAAGAAGTGTGGCCAGCAGGTCGAGGGAGGTGATTCTGCCCCTCTACTCTGCTCTGGTGAGACCCCACCTGGAGTACTGCGTCCAGCTCTGGGGCCTGCAGCATCAGAAAGACACGGACCTGTTGGAGCGGGTCCAGAAGAGGGCCACGGAAATGATCAGGGGGATGGAACACCTCTCCTATGAAGAAAGGCTGGTGCTTCCAAATATATAGGCTGCTGTGCTTTGATTTAGGGCCTTGTCTGTGTGTAATTGTTTCTGCTTCATAGTACTATCCTGGCATTGTAAAAGCAGCATGCTTCCTCCACTTAAAATCCTTGCATTCTTACAGTATTTGAGTTGTAATGAAAACGTATCAACGTACAGGAACTGGTATGTACCAATATAGTCTCTAAAACACTTTTGCACTGGTACAGCTGCATCTGCACTATGGTTCATAGGCACCAGTCATTTTAAAAGAAAGTAAAACCAAATTTTGTCCTTTACTAAGTAGACCAGTAAAACTCTTAAGTGTAGCCCAGCCTTTCTATTGTGCCTCCATACAGACCACTATACACGAAGAACCAAGTTCATCGTACTGAATTGCCACTTCATGTCCTCTTAAATGAGAATAAAGCAACTTCTCCACTTACTGTGAATGCTGCATAAATGCCTACTTGGATATAAAATCTGTGAGGTTTATTTCTATTTCAGAATTAAATATATTTGGTTTTCTTGAGAATCTCTTTTTCCATGTATAAGTTCTTGCAGATTGTGGTTTTTCAGGTTATACTTAGCTTTAAGAGTTCTTTCTCCCTCTTCTCCCCAATTACAGTAGCGTTCTCTCCAATTGTGAATCTGGTACTACAGTACTTCATTGATTTCTGTCCTCTGATAGTTTGTCCTTGTATGTGATTTTGCTCGGCATGAAGTCTGTGTCTTTGAAGTTGATGAATTCTTCATGGAGGCCACATGCACTGAGTTGTTCACAAGGCTAGGAGGTGTGATGGTGGGGGAAGGGGTCACGATAGGCATTGCAAATGTTCTGCAGTAGGCTTTTACATTAATTCTACTGATATCAAATGTATTAGTATCTCCTGCTGAAATGATACTAACATTTTTGCTATGTGCAAGTGGATGATTGGATTGTCTGACATTTGAAAATTCCTATTTATTACAGCTCTCAAGTTCGCAAGCTGCTATTTGACTAGAGTACATGGGTGGATATATCCTATTTGTATTTCTAATGGAGTATTTCATCCTAATGGATAAAATTATACATGAAAATAACTAATCTTTAGCACAATCTTCAGGTTTCTTTTTTTTTCATCAAGGTAGATGTTGTCTGTATGACCTTAAAAAAAAAAATCTTTATCTCATAAAAGAAAATAAATGCCTTTAGTCACATTACAAGAGAAAATGGTTCTGTTTCCTTGATCGTACTCGACACAACATCTTTGAAATTAATCTTGAGAAGTCCTCTGATTGATCTGGCTTTTTCTAGGTCACTGAGCTATATTTCCAAAGTGTTTATACAATCTATTGGAATCAATAAACAATTTAAACTGATGTAACTGCAGAATGTTTGCAAGTCCGAGGGAAAATTGAAAGTATGACAAAGAATACAGCTGTAGAAGTTTATTTTGTTTATCAGGACAGTCATTGAAATGAAATGACTTTCCTTTCAACATTGCAATATGATAGTGACATCTTAATCACATAAATAAGTAGCTAGTCATTTTAAAAACTCGTTATTGGTGATTTTGGGCAAGTGGAATCCCTTTATTTATACTTTAAGAAGCTGTGCTTTGAAGCCTGTTTTATAAAATATTTCCAATAGGAGAGTTAGAGTATCATAAAAAGGTTTCACTTCAGATTATGGTTGGTTCATTTTTGCATGAAAATATTTCCAATAGGAGAGTTAGAGTATCATAAAAAGGTTTCACTTCAGATTATGGTTGTTACATTTCAGGCATGATTTTATTTTAGTTTGAGTTTTGGCTGGTGTAAATATTAACTTTATGACTTTAAATGTGGATTAGACTCTATAGTTACTACTAAAATTAGACAATAACAATACTAGAAAAACTAATTAAAAAGAAGCTGATACTGTTTTTAATCACACTTAAGGTTTTGCCGGGTTCCCCCCTCCTCCCCTTTTTTTTTTGTTGTAAATTGTTTGGGATATGTGAGAGTGGCTAACATTTCTTATACCACAGCGCACACTAGTGGATTGATCAATAAAATCACCTGAAGAAAGAAATCTAATAGTTCTTGAATTAAGTACTTAAATCTTCTTCTTCTTGCAGACATAGCCACGTATTTTCTAAATTAATACAACAGCAAGCTGGGTTTTCTTTTTTCCAAAAATAAATACATTTATCTCCAAGGATATTGGTAGATTTAAGATTAATAACAATGATCTGAAATCTTAAATATGAATTTCATAAAATTTATTTCCCAAAGGCAATCTATTCCAACTTCTCTTCTCAGTGCCAGCAACCTGGATGTTGGAAGAACAGCAGCTGCTGTATAAATAAGAGAAAATGCCATGACTTCATGGGTCTGTCTTTTATTTGTCAAATGGGAAGTGACTCACTCTTACTGCATTTAGGATGCAGATTTTTAAACATGCATTTCGGAGGTTCTTTAATATTAGTAAATGTTTGTAAATGCTGATGGGAAGTCATAAGATGATAGTACCACTCCAGCCCCTTTCCTTTACCTCTCTTCTTTTAAAATAAAGGTTTTTTTCAAAACACCACTAGTGATAGAGCGCATGCATTGTAATGCCGTACATCAAACTGGGTTTGACCGTGTTAGGGAAATGGATGTTCCTGCCTGCTTGAGGGACTTAGGCTTCTATTTCTTTAAATGCAATGCTTTCCTCCCCTGACAAAATTCACAAACCGTTTTGCTTTCTTTTAGGAAAAGTTATGTGAGATCTTTTAGTGCAACAGATTGTTAGATTCTAGTTTGCAAAAGAATAGAACAGTATGGATTTGCCATACACTCTGTTGGGTTTGAAATTAATTGTAAATGTTCAGGATGCTAATAAGAATGTTATAGACGGCTTTGTGAAAATTCTTGCCTGTAATGATCCAAAGATAAACAATGTTAAATGTCATTAGAAATACGGAAAATACATCCCCCTATAGATTATGTGATTCATCCTTCCAATACTGTGTGATTTCTTGGCACCCTTTGTTGAAGAAAAATAGAAGCATTCAGAAATAGAAGGTTTGATTTAAGGAAACTTATAAATAGGCTGAAAATATTGGGGCTCTTAGAACAGAGAGAGGTATTTCGGAAAGGTAGGCAATAATAAGTGAGTCCAAATAAGTTGATTAGATACAAGAAAACAGAAGAAAGTTACTCAAAAGCTGAGAACTGGTCACTTTCTACTTATATTTCTATCTCTCTCTGGTAATAGAAGGAATGATCCAAAAGATTGCAAAGTGCTCCCAGCCCTGCCTGTAACCTTCAAGGCAGCCTCGCACTTCCCATTTTCAGGATCCTGCTTCCTTTAATTTTAAAGTTGCCAAGTTACTTGTTTTGGACTGAAGCTTTCTCTGTGTACTTGGTTTGTTCTTTTTGGAAGGAGCTGTACAGATCTTTAGCTGTATTGAAATTCTGGAAGTTTGATGAAGGTAAACTAAGCCAGGCATGATCAGATTGGGGATTTCAGAGACTGAATAATACAGGGAATGTGATAAATTAGAGAGAAGAGGGCAGAAGGGCTTGCAGTCTCAGTCCCACAAACCCATCCAGAGCCCAGTGTAGAATCTCAGGGTTCAGAATCATGATGTTTCTCCACTGCATCAAATTTGTGAAGCCAACTATCAAAGCATGTCGCTGTGCTCCTAATCCACCCAGTGTATGGCAGCCCAGTACTGCCGTTGGCTGTTGTTCCATTAGCTCAAATTGCAGTAGTATGGCTTGCCAGCTTGCGGCTTGCCTGGTGACCCGTATTCATATTAGCATGATACCACATCATGAGTTTTTATTTTCTTGGTGCAAAGTCAGGTTCTCAGAGGTTAGGAAACATTGAAATGAAGATGCACAATCTTTATTTAGTGCCCTGTTTCTATCCACTGTGATGAGATCGTGTAAGTAAATATTTCATACCTTTTCCCCGATAATTCTTTCCTTATGTCGATCTCTCTTTTTTTTCTTTTTTTTTTTTAAATAAAACATTTTTGAGTGTACTAACATGTGGAGGTTGGTGTGTAAATGATCCTCTTTTTAAAATCTTAGTTGCCTCCCTTAACAGTCTGAGAATAACTATTGCTATGAAATTTCTGCCAGCTTCTGAACTTGCTGAGAAGGATGAAGGTTTTTTTTTTTAGTGAAGTGGAAAAAAATGTGCTGCAAAACAAAAAAGGCAAAATCCAAAAGTAGCTGTTGGTTTTAAGTCACTCATATCAAGTAAGCTACCTGGGTTTTAATGTAAAAAAGCAACTTAAAATGCAGTTCCATCTTGTGAAATAAAGATTGTGAATTTGCAGTTTTTTAACTCCATGGGCTTTCCAATTTGCACGCATTGGGGTTATCTTCCTGTTGATTTATTCTAGTAAAAAGAGTTTCATGTGTGTAATACTTCCTTTAAAAAGAGGAAAATGAAACCTGATCACTGGGAATAGAATAACTATATAGCTTTTCTATTCTATAGGGACAATACAAATATTATGGAAATATTACTCAAGTTACAAAATCATCAACATTTTCTGTGTTTCGCATCTTCTGTTGGTATTGTGGATGCATACCATTTATTCACTGCTTTGAAATGTTTCTTTACTTGTACCCCAGAGGAGAAAAAGAACCAAATCTAAACATTGTGTATGTTCCAAATAGAAGGAAGTAATGCATGCTTCATAATTAAAAAAAAAAAAATCTGAGTCAAAAGCATGTTTGAGCTTTTCAACAAGAAAATATTTCTTCTGTTTGTTTTTCCTCTTCCTCTTGCAGATTTAGCTCTGGTTGGCCTTCACCAGTAAATGGAGATGAGATCCATAAAAGAGTGAAAAATATTTTAAGGACACACAGTGCTAGACAGCGCCTAATATTTGTAAGTTTGACTGCAAACTAAATCCTTTTTTTTCTCCAAGATGGCTGAGGAAGAGAACTGTGCCTACAGTCTTGGATTTATTATAATGTCCTTTGAGACAGCCTTGATTGTAGAAATATGGATTCAGTATATAAGCTGAACTGTTTCACACTGATTTAAGTAGTCTCCTTATGTGTAGCCTTTATGGACAGCTGGTATAGGTAACCCTCTCACAGGGTATTGAGGACAATTACTTTTTTTTTTTTAATCTGTGGTTCTCCACTTCCAATTTAGGCAAAAAATATTTTACAGATCTGTAGAACATCAAGGCTTAACGTGTTGTGCGGCTGCACATCAGCAGCTGCTTGTGTCCAGCTGTTTGTAGAGCTAATATTATTCTTCAGATGTGTGCTTTTTTCCCTTAATTACCTGGCTTCCAATGAACAGAGCTCTTCATCTAATGAGATTATGCCCAGGATCAAAATATTTTGTCCTTGAGTCTGATGGAATTTTGAAGTGTGGTTTTAGACAGATAAAAATTTTTGCTATTGCTATTTTGAGAAACCCAGTTGTGGCACAGGATCTCCCTGGCCAAAGCATTGTACAAACTGAGTAACAAGGTGGTTCATCTGCAAAGAACTTAGGGTCTTAAGTGTGAGGTGAGGTAAAAGAAAGGTAAGGTAAAAGGATGTAAGGATGAGAGGTAGGTAAGATTAAGATTAGGAGCTCTGATGAAATTACTGTTTTTGTCTCATAATCTAACACACAAATGTTATTGATCAGTTAGAAGAGACATGAGTCTCTCAAAGTGGAGAAAGACATCTTTTTTGCCTCAGTTTCTCCTCTTAGAAAAAGGAGTGTTGACAGAAATCTGCTTTTGAATGTTGCTGCAATTTTAAGTTACTACTGTCCCCAACTGTCCACCTTTCCCCTCTGACGTAGTTTACTGTATCAGTGGGAAGCGTGATAAAGAACGTAAGAGCCCTGGCTTCCCCACCTCACGCTTCAGCACAGAAATGGCAGGCGTAACACTGGTGCGCTGGCATATGAGCTGTGCTGGCTGGGATGTGGTGACTCCACTGACTACAGTAAAGTGGCAGAGGGCTGGGGCAGAAGTGAAGGTTGTCTTCTCAATCCATTGCTGCAAAGTGTACCGAAGAACATCTGTCTTTGCGCTGAAGTCTCGATTTATTTATTTATGTATTTATTTATTTCCCAAATTTAGCCATCCTGGGCAGCTCCTTGTGTTGCCTGCATGCTCTCTTAAGCTGATTATTTTCTCATTTCTGTTCAATCTTCGTTTTTAGCTTAGTTGTTGTGCTTTTTGTTTAAACTCAGAAAAACCTTTTCTCATGCATGCTAAGACTGATCTAGTTCATGCTGTACCTCCCTGAGTTTGTATACGAACGTTATGATCTTGTAAGCTGCTGCCTCTCAAATAGAAGATGCCCATCACATTTTTCTGTGTTTCAGCCACTCCAAAATAGGTACAAATCACGTCAAATGCTTCTCTGATGTTTCAATGAACTTAAGATAACAAATTGGATTTCATAACGGTCCAGCACCTACATGTAATGAAAGTTTGCACAGCCTGAACTATCTCCAGTGGTCCTTGACCACTTTCCTTGAACAGTAGACCATGACTTTACGATATAAGATTTACTAGTTTGTTAGGAAAGCTGGATGGCTGGTTATACGGTCTCTCCATACAGTCATAGACTATTAAATATAGTAATGGGTAAAGGAGAATTTGATCATTTTCTTCCTATTTACTTATTTTACTGACGTAATTTAAAACATTCTACTCTAGAATGACTTACACATATGCTGGTATTCACTTGTTACTGCAATTGCACAAATGCACACAAATTTGCAAGCGTGGTGTTAGATCCTTGAAGCATGGTGCTTTCTGTTAGCACACCTTGTCGCTTCCAGTATCAAAACACTTGCTGAATACTCACCGGGATTAATAAGCAGAGATGATGCTTTTCTGTTTCCTCTCCTGCTGGAAAACCTCATGTTTCTGCCCTAAAAAATCCAGATATCAGGGTATTGGGCAAGATTTTTTAAAGTCCTTAATTACCAACCTGGTCAGAACAATGCTGGAAAAGGACCATTTTTCTCACTCCATTTTCTTCCACTGAGGAAAAAGAATGGGAGGATGTTACAGAGAAGTCTTACGGTGTTTGATAATCATGTACAGCTAACTTGTGAAAGCTGTGCTAACAGCAGCTGACCTGCTTTAAAAAAAAAAAAATCAGGTCTACTTGCAGTGAGCACTGTAAAATACACCAGGATTGGTTGTGCCTTCCCCAGATGGCCCAAAATCTAGGCTGTATTGTTACGCAGTGGATGGATGAGGTAAACGGATCATCTTGAAAGTGAGGGAATAGTAAAGCAAGTGGTGAGTAGATTTTGGCTCCAGTCTGGATCCTCTTCCAAACTTTGAAAGGTTAAAAAGTATCTCTTATTCTCTTTCATTCCAAAGAGCCTAATGCTAAATAACCATTCCCAGACGCATCCAGCTGTGTTTTCCAAAATTTCGTTTCCATAGTGCTCTGTAAAAATAGTGTGACTGGAGCTCTGCTGCAGATTCCTTAGGGTGTCCACTGCAGCTTTCTGCTGTGACATTCTGACAGTATTGTAATGTTTCCATCTTTTTTTGCTTTCCAGAACATAATTTGCCTCTGGCAAATGCTGCAGAGTTTTATTTACCACTGTACCCCATTTCCTCTTCAGTGCTTTGTAGTCTGTGACTGCTGAAGGAAGAGAGTTTTCCTGTTTACAAACACACTTATTACCGTGTATTTCACCACAATAAATTGTGTTAGGTTTTTCCTCACCCATATGCCTGCCGTTCAGCTTGCTCTGCATCTTATTGCCATCTACCACTATATTTATTGTCATTTCTCCCAGTTTTGTGTTACCAGCAAGCGTGATTATTTTTACTGCACAGTCTTTTTTCCAGTTTTTTTCTTCTATAGCATGAAAGATTATTTTGTTTACTAATCCTTATAGCAATTGGCTTCTGCTAAAAGCGTCACTTAATATCACCTCTTAAGTAGTGTCTCTGCTCTTCAGAGTAGAGTGAACGTGGTTGTGTGTGGTGGAATTTCTACCATCCTGTCTCAGTTAAGCAACTGGCTCCCTTCACATGAGGTGTTTTGTTTCTTACTTACTTAAGAGGGCAAGTATGGGTTAATTAATGTCTAGATAGCATTTGGAAGGTAAGACTGCTTTCTAGCGACTCCTAAGAATACCACTGAAGGGTCATTAAGTGTATCATAGATATTTTTTAAAGTTGGGTAAGCATGTTCTCCGCCCTGTATATGGAATCAAAGTATTCCAATGTGTAGAATGCTTCTGTCTGGTAAAATGCATTAAATGGATAACGATAGCTCATTACAAAAACAAATAATGTTTTAGGTTCTTTTTCCCCTCTTCTGTAAGAAACAAAAGTAAGTCAGCGAGCAGCAGGTTTCATAGCATTTAACCAACATGTTTGTTGGAGATTACTGAAGCTTGTGCTGTCTGCATAGTTCTTTAGATCTACACTGTCTAGAAATTCTTTCCAGTGTATTAGCTGAAAATTATTAGCTGAGTTGTACTGAACTTAATTAAAAGTGTTCATAAATGGCATTTGGCTCATTACACTTTGTCCCTTTCTCCCCCAAGAAATGTAAGCAATTTAATAGTCTTCTACTAAACGGAAAGAAAGTATTTTTGAAATAAGATCATTGTAATAAGAAACCAATGTAATGAGAATTTGATTTCTGTTTTTTTTAGGATGAGAGTAACGCATCAAAAGGAGACTTGACTAAGACAAGAGAATCTTCGCATGAAGCACCCTTATCCATGAGTGAACTGCAGAGCAGGTACGGAGTTTTTCTCTGACCAAGACAGAACAGTCATACTCATAATATTGCCCTTTAAACGTAGCTAAAAATTTCTCTTCCTATTTTGAGTTATGTAGTATATTGCACTGGGAAAAGGCTTCTGTAGGAATTAGTCCTACCAAGCTTTTTCACCTAAAAGCAAAATACAGTTAACTATCATTATGCCTTTCATGCTGTTTGGCACTGTGTCAGTATAGTCTTCATAAAACACTGATTTTTGGAACTGGACTTGGTCATAAAAATGATCCTTGGGCAGTAGTTTTTGAATTTTATCAACCAGAGAGAAAATGTCACTTTAAAAATAACTAACTGGTTATTTTTTCTTAAAACTATGGGAGTGCAACAATAAATTGAAGTTTGTTTAACAATATGGTTTTGGGCTGTTTTGTTGTAGTGTTTTTTTTCCCCCAAAACACATATTTGGAAAAGAGAAGCATCTTAATAAACACAGCAAATATAATATTATGGTTTAGTGATTCAGCATGCCATATTTCAGAAGACGTCTTGAAAACCTGAGATCTTGAAAACCTGGTTCATGTAGGTTAATTATTCTGTGTACTCCTCACATATATGACTAGGGTTTCATTCGAATATTTTACTTAAAAGACACCAATTTAATTGATTTTGACAACGTCTGTAGTAGAAGTTATCAATATTGATGTTCTCTATGTATGCACACAGTATTTTGTAGAACATTTTGGGTACTTGTTGGAGGAAAGATACTAAGTAATGTTTTTTTCCCTACAACCCAAAATGTAAAGCCATTTTTTGGGTTGTATGGCTTTTCTATTTTTCTCTATATTGAGAGAGAAGTGCTAGAACTCTGGTGCTAAATTTGAGAGGTCTTGACATTAGGGGAAAAAAGGTTTTATTTTGATAATTAAATGTGAAGCAGTATTTTGTAACATGCTTCCTGAATCACCACTGTATACCACTGAAAGGAAGGTAATTCAATATGGGTATCATAGTGAACTTCTACTTGCAATTAGTAAGCTCTAAGAAGTTAATTTATGATTTGTTGGCTTTTTTTAAAACTCCGGTAATTTGTAGTCACCTCTGCGCAAGGGATCTAGTTAGTCTTAGATTTTCACATGTATGTGAAGTTGCTACTGAAGTTGTTAGTATTTATACCTGTGCTCACTCCTGTATTCTGCGTGTAGCCTTTTTGCTCCTTTATCCTTTGTCCTAAGAGATGCTGCAATTAAATCGTGTAGGATGTGTTTGTGAGAGAGAAAGTGCAAGTTTTTGTTTTGAGGCAGCTTTGGGACTTTGAGATTGATGCTGAAACTGCAGACCATGAAAAAAGAAGAAACAAATCCTAATACTACAGAATCAAGAAGTGATAGGATATGAAATGTGGCACTCAAGTTGGGAAAGGACTGCTCCTTGGGTTTAGAGGCCGGCAGCACTAGTCCCATTCACTGAAGGGCGAGACGTAAAAGGACTTGAGGACAGTCTGATTGCTGAGTGTTTGCCACAGTGCTCATAAACAGGATATAAGGACAGAGACAGAGTTCATAGAAGGACATGGTACTGTCGACCAAATGTTGGCAGTAAAGTAGATGATTGAAAACCACTGGGAGTAAGGAAAAGGTTCGTGTTTTGTGAAATATTTAGTATATGATTCACTCAGAAAAGAACTTCTGGGACTCTTAAAGGAGATGTATGAAGGAACAAAAGCATATGACAGGTATTTCAGAGCAGGGAGTTGCGTGCAGAAATCCTGCTGTTAATATGATTTGTGAGTGTAATTCCCAGATTGCTTAGCTCAGGTTGTCAGCTGGTTTCCAGTTGAGACAGGAGAGGGACTCTTCCCTAGCTTGGCTGTATCTTTGTCCACACCAGTGCTAAGTACCTCATATGCAAGGACTGGCTAATGGAAATACATGCACACACACATATCACCCCCCAAAAAAAAGAAGGGAAAATGAAGCTTATGGTTTTTTCTTTTTTTTTTTTTTTTTTTTTAAGTCTTTGTCAGTACCAGAATAAGGAACTTGTGAAAGTTACTATTGTTTTTTGAGTCTTTCCTTTACTGCAGTTAAAGTGGTTGGATTTTGAGTGTCTCTATGTAGATTAAGCTTTTAGTAGCAGAAAAGGCAAGCACAAGGCTGACTGCAGGAAGTGGATTCCAAGGAAAAGAGTGTCAGAGCTGTTTATTGTAGCGTTACAAGTGCTGTTTCTAGTGCTGTGCTTATTTGTTGGCCTGAGAATTCTCCATCAGGAGTGAGGTAACATGAACTGCAGAAAGGAGGAGGTAAAACTTCAGTTGTTGATGGGTCCCCAGGGTATTGACTTGTCTACATTTAACACAGGCCTGTATAACTTTTCTATTGATTTTGCTGTTTGGTAGGTTTGTTTCTTTGTGTCCAAACTGTGAAGCACAGTTTGCCCTCTCCAGGATGATAAACAGGTTTAAATTTTCTTCATGCTGTTGACTGTCTTCAAATGTTGGAGCTTTTTTGAAAAAGTGTGAAAGTGGCCTTCCTCCCTTTTTAATATTGGAGCCACATAAAGATCATCTTGTTGTTGTTTCATGTGGTGTAGATTGGCATCACCATAATATTTGAATGTAAGAAATCTAAAAGCAAAAACGATTCCTTCTTTTGTTTTCCATGGGACAGCGGAAACTTAGAAATGTGAATTTAGAAAATGGATCCTACATCTTCCTCTTCTTCCCTCACCATTTTCCTTTCTTAAAGTGAAAATCTTGTGTTTTGATGCAGCTAGCTAGAAGTATATTCGTGAGTCCTTTGACACAAGGTTTCTTTCAATTTTGTCACAGGTTTTTACTGATATTAACTTGAGGACAAAGTTTTAAGTACTGGTTTGACCATAGTAGATTAATAAATGATATGTATATAAGAAAATGTAAAGCTTCCCTGTGAAATGTAATCCATTTCCTAAGTGAAGATGGTCACTGTAAGCTTCACATTTCCAGTTTCATTTCCCAGACTGAGAACATTCACAAAAGGCTGAAGATAACGCAGTCCTAATTTTTAAGTGTCTGAAGTGCCTAAATCTCTGAGCAGGTGTGAAAAATGCCACCTCAGTAGTCATTTTTTGCTTATGATTTTTGAGCTACTTGTTTCATGCTTTGTTACAGGAAAATGGCTCATTTCATTGTATGACACAAGCCTTTGTTTTGAAAGTTCCAAGAGAAGGCAAATAGTCATGAAGTTTAGATATACATACTTCAGATTTGTCAGTGTTTCATAATGATTTTCGGAGAACAAATTTCACTTCATAGATCTAGGAAATAATTTCTCAAAGCAACTGAAATATGAGACGGTATTTGTGTTTAGTATTAAAACAGTGACACAGAAGATGGGGTGGGGAGGAACACTCAATTGCCACTATATCATAATATGTTTGGTAGAATACTTAATCCAAGATGCTTCCGATAGAGCACTTTACAGCTGCAACCACAGTAATTTAATATACCTCTGATAGATTGTCTTCATATTGAAATAGCTGCTTGTGGTTACATTTTGACCTTCAAAGGACACAAAAATCCTACTGTGCTGCTCTTGCATAGGCTTAGTGCCTAGTCACACTGCCTATCAAAACACAGCAAAATTACTGCATGCTCTTTGAAAATTAATTCTCTTTCTGTTTGGGAGGTATTATCAAGTGCACTCAGATAAGTGGGGGAGACTTTGTGTGAATGAATAACGTGGGGCTCCCATTTCTTAGAAGTAGCTGCAGTGCAGTTTTATCAATTTGTGAAAGGTAATCCGTGATTAGCAAGATCTACATTTGGATTTCTGCTGGTTTTGTGCTTCTGATTCCTCTTCCTTCTCTTGATTTGATCATTATTTCTTATCGCCTTTCTGTTGACAGTTCACCAATACAGCAGAACACTACTGTTCACTTGGATAATGGTGAATATTGGTCTAGTCGTGCAGCTGTATACAAAGGGAAGCCTCACAGAGCGATCTTTGAAGAGAGTCTCGAGAAAATATACAGAAACATGTACCGAAAAGCTTCTGGCACTGTTTTGGACCAAAAAACGCACTCCTGATAGCAATTCGCCTGGAAATGCACAGTACACAGTGTTCATATTTGTAATGAAACTTATTTTTATGTAACAAATATTTGTACTCTATTTTTAAGGTGTAATTCCGGTTGGGCAGGGTTTTGGAGAAATGGGGTTTTGGCCTGGGTTGCCAAAAGGAAACTATTAACATCCCTCCGCATGCCACCCTAACCCCCCCCCTCCCCAAAAAACCCCAAAACCCAACAGCAACTAAGCCCCTCCACAGTTAATCAAGATGGTGTTGCTCCTTTGAGACTATGAAAAGATAGTAATTTGAAGACTAACAGGTCTGCTGGACATTCCTGTCTGACATCAACTCAGGTTTCAGCTGCAGCCAATTCTTATTAAATAATTAAAGCTATTTAGTAACATAAACAGAATTGGTTGAAGAAGCAATATGTCCTAGTGTTCAGAGAGGGGGTCTAAAGAGGAAGGTGAATGTGAGTGTTGATTTAAAAGCATCCCATCTGGGACAAAGGGAATTGTTTTCTAGAAAATTGCCTTTGGATTGTTTATGTTTGAGACGGGCAGAAACTCTGATACTGACCTACAGACATGCTTTCAAAGTGGTTTCAAGCACTTTTAGTCACAAATTTTCTAATACTGTCAAATTTTAAAATAAACCAGCCCAGCCCAACAGCCTTTGTATCAGAAGAAGGTTGCCTTCACACACCCTGTGCATTTGGAAGTTTCCAGGTTCTCTTGAATGCAGCCATGACATTTGCCAATATACTTGTAATTTTAAAAAATATGAATAAGGAGTGTGGAGGGGGAAAGACTGGAGCTAGTCAGCAAGCTCCTCATATACCCCATACAGGCCTTCTGAAGTTCCTGCATCACAATGCCACCTAATTTGGAGCCTGTCCTTCCCAGTCTGCTGGGATCCTGTTGGCAGAAATCGCATCGTTTTTGCTAAAGGCCACCAAATGTTCATCAGCAGTTCGATGCTTTCCCCAGGGATGGAACCTTTTCAGCCTTGCATTGAACAGATCCCACATTAGCAGACAGGGGCAAATTGCCCATCTATTGAAAAGTGGAATGTTTTAAAAGGGCAAGAGTGTCCATCTCCTGCTTCCTTTCAGAAACGGGAAAAAACAAATGCCTGTTCTGGCTCCTTCCCTGACTGAACGAACAGATTCAGTTACACCAATGCCATTTTACCTGTTATGATTGGATAAAGGATAAAGCATAAAGCTAGCAGTACAGATGGCAGAACATATGACTGTAACCTGCCAGCATGCCTAGATAAACAAAAAGTTGGTCTACTCTGCCTTCCATCCTTTAATGCTGAGACAACATAATTGATATGAGAAAGCAGTTGGTGAGCAATTATGCTAGTGGGAAAGCACGTTGAAAGACTGTGTGCTTCTGTTTCAGGAAAGGGGACTCTCAAAGGAAGTGTCTTGCCTATAGACATTTCTATTCCCTGTAACTGTTAAACCAGTTGAAGTGGATTAACACTGATAACTTCCTGTCCCTGATGCCATTTAGCACATTAGTGCTTTCAAAGGGCATTAGTTGCACAGTCTTATGCTATGGGTAAGTGTTGAGTCATTCTATGAAGTAGTAGTATGCTTTTTTTTGCAGAAGTGAAAAATAAAACTTACCCAAGCTGTGCCACTGAAGGCATGGTGGCCATGGAGTATTGTGCTACCCGTACCTGGTACTCATTCATTAGCCTATTCCTGTGACCCCATATTAGTCCATAAAGGAATAGTTTCTTTCTCCTTGCTGCTCAGGAAAGTAGGTATATTCAAATGGGTCCTAAATAGGCAGGGCACATTCTGAGAGATACTTTCCAAGCTTTTGGTTTAAAATGAATCTACTGAAATCTGAAGGTTGCTGCAGTTTCCTGTGTGTGTTCGAGCCATAAGATTTGCTGTTCTTCTCATGGTATCCCACAGTTCTCATTCAATATTCTCTGTGTTTTCCCTCCCCACTGTCATAGCTTAGTAAAAGTTACAGTATTCTGAAGATTGGCTGCTCCCCTTTGGCCTAATCTGGTTCCGTGACATAGAAGTACTGTTCGATTTTTTTTTTTTTCCCCTCCCCAGCAATCCAGCAGATTTTAGTTCCTGTTTGTTCAATGTGGAAGAAGGCCTGAATGCTGAGGCTTTGATTCTTTTTTGGTATGGATGAGTAAGGGCACAAGTTGCTGTGAATTCAAGACACAAGGAGGGGATGAGGAAGGTTGGAGGCTGCTGTGAAAAAACAGGGTAGTGTTTTCGAGGGGTCCAGAGGAATGGCTGGGGTATATCTGTTTTATTCCCCTAGCTAAAGAAAGGAAGCATATGGTAACGTGGCAACCTTCAGTTTTTCATCAAAGATGAAAAATTTTTCATCAAAGGTGAAAAGTGGTTGGGAGGAAAAAAAAAGTGTGATATATTGAATTTTGACCGGTATTAATATTCTCACTGTAGCCTTCGTATGCAGCATAACAACAAATGAAGCAGATAGATTATGAGTGTCTTTGGCCCTGTTCCAGCTGCGAGAGGAGATGGTGTGTATAATGTCTTTCTGAATCAGCTGCTGCAGGATATGTGTTTCTCTCTTGGGTCAGAGTCATTCCACAGCTTATATGCTGTGATACAGCAAAGAGTGTTGTCTTCCAAGCACTGTGCTGGAAATCCGGTTTGGTTAATGGAAAACTTTTCTATGAAATGTGGCTTAAGACCCAAATTACTCCGATCTGTCCATAAAATCTGCAAGCCACTTCGTTTTTGGAAGCTTTTGGTCCCTTCACTGTTTGCTCAGCTAACCCTCCTGTTAATATGCATACAGCTCAAGTGCGCTGAGCACTGCTGCTCCTTTCCTACTGCAGTATGTGATAAGTATAGGTTCAGGCAGTGAACCAACATAGTAATAAACTGTAATTGTTTAGTGCACCTTGCCTTCTAATACAATTTAAATCCCTTCTATCAAATGCAAATTTCTAGGTTCCTGAGTGGAGCTTTAAATAGCATTTTCGATGCTCATTCCTTATCTTTTGCCATCCACAAAGTGGTCTGTTAGTGACAGTGGGATGGCATAATTCCACCCCCATCATTTTACCTCCTAAAGGAAAGCTGCCTACTCAAATCTAGAAATAATGGGCTAGATTAAGAGCAAATTAGTGTTTTTCTGTACAGTCTGTCTCTTTCTATTGCCCTCCCCAAGTTATTATAACCCATGAGTATTCTCACCAAGTGCTATTCAGCATCCAGTGTTGCTTGCAGTATGCAATCAGTGCACTTTCATTTCAGTAAGTCAGAGTCTGCTTCCTACTTGCTCCCTTCCCTCTTTCCTACAAATAACTTGGTAGAGTTATGTATCTTGAGGTGGCTTTAGACAAACTACCTGCCTGTGTTCAGTAGAAATGCAAATCCTTTGCTGAGTAGTAGTTGCTTTGGAAATCACTCCGTCATTGGCCTGTTGTGGATTAAAGGCAAAAATGTCAAACTCTTTAATGTTTTGCCTTATCTAAGTTTTCAACTAGAAGGGAAGCTTAAATTGGTCCACTGGGGACAAGAGGCATAGGGATGGCTAAAGTAATGGGAACAGGTAGAAGCAACTTTGTAAGATAGATGGGCAGCAGTTTTTATACCCCAAATCCGAGCAGCTTGGAAGATGATGAGGGCTGTTCTTTAGATTGTGCATCATGTTTGAATTTTACTATTAGTTAGAAGGCTGCCAAAATGGTGAGGGGAGAAAGAAAACTACCTATAGGCATTGGGAATCTATTTTTTGGGTAAAATAACAGAACATTTAGCTCTGCTCAGTATTAAATAGTCTGTTCCAAACTCCCTCTCATTGTTGCCTCAGCTGTAAAATGGGGAGTTTGTGCTCTGTTGACGCTTAATTAAATGACTGTGAAGTGCTTTGGGATCCTGAGGTGAATGTTACAGAAATTATTTTGTGGAAACCTCACTGAAAAGTCCCATCTTGTCTCCAGGTTACTAAAAAGGCTTTATTTTAATTTTCCTAGGTTTATTATGTTTTAATCAGACAATTATTAAGCAACTCTTAATCTTATCAAGATAGAAACCTATTAAATCTAAGAGACGGCTGAAAAAGATAATTAACTGCTTTACTACATGTGCTTTTAGGACCTAATCTTTACAGTAGGTATCCTACTCAGCTTCTGTCTCCTGAATGAGCCGGGTTCATCATACTCATATTGATTGCTCTCATAATTTTTTTTTTTAAAATACAAATTATTTTTTCATCATCCTGATGTCTTAGTGCTTTCTGTTATGTGTATTAATCAGCACTATTAACGTCTGTCACATCATTTGTTCTCATCCTCTCCTCAGGAGCAAGGGGTGCAATGGTGTGTGCAACTTGACAGTGGAAAAGTTTGTGTGGTGTGCCATAGGTTTGTCAGAGAAAGTAAGTTGGAAAGAATCTCTGCCTTTTCAGTCCGTGTGCAAGGAATAGCTTATTATAGAATTCTGCTCTTCCTAATTTTTAAGCTTGAAAGTGTTTTCTAAAACACTAAACTATGCAACAAAATTCTTAGCCTTTTAGCAGTGGTCCTTTAACTGTATAAATCTTGTAATGTGGAATCTCTGGTTCATAGGAAGGCCTATCATGATGTTAATTACTTCAGTGGTTGCAGAATGATCATTATCAGGATGCTGAGAGTATCTCAAGAGATTTGTTTAGTAGTCAAGGAATTTGGGGAAACTTTCAAATCAATGCAACTTAGCTTCTTTGTTTCAGTGAAAAAAACTGAAGCTAAGAGAGAACAGCTCTTCTGTAGATGATCTTAATGAGCTACCTCACTGACAGAAATTATGTCTGGTTTAAGTGATGGTCTCTGGTATCAGCAAAGAACCAGTCTTTGCGCAGTTCCTTTCAGTTTCAACAAATAAACCACTGTTGTGGGAAGTGATCAAGAACACCTAATATTCCTGTTTCTATTACACAGTGAACTATTAAGCACAAGCCCCATTGATTGCATTGGTTTCTACTGCTTTCTCCATGGAATTCAAAACATCATCAACCAAAGCCCTTAAAAGATGAGGCTGTAGCTGCTTCTGTTAACAATGTTGGCTTGCCAAAGACATGCAGTTTGATCCCTGTTTGTCTTCAGTGAGAAATTCTCTGAAGTGCAGTGATAATTTGTCTGGATGGCAGCATGGAGGAACTGTAATCTTTCTCTTTGCTTGATCAATGTGGAGATTGTGCTTTTTCTTCATGTGTATTTCCATTCAATTCTGGGTGATTGCTTCTGACCTAGCAGAGAACTCTCTGCAGTCTGAGAAGTGGTGATCTGAGCCACCTTCTCACCTCTTCAGGGAAAGGAGTTTGCTGTTGCAAAACAACATCCCTCTTGGTTCATAAGAATTTACTGATCCTGAGGATACAGCACAAAAATTTTGTTCTGTGGTCAGGCATTTGCGTAACCCCGTAGCGCCTATGCCATTGAATGAACAGAGCTTCACACGAAGTGGGGGTGGGAGGCTGAAAGCAGGGGTAGACTTTGAGAGTGGTTTGATGCATGGCATGCCATGAATTATGCATCTGTATACCATGAATTATCAATGTATAAAATAACCTGTGAAACTTACAAGTAACAAAAGCACCATTTATGTCACTGAACAGTGGTGAATTCTAATGCTTCTATTTGTATTGTTACACTGACTTGAATTTTTGAATGTTTAGCTAATTGTGTTGTTACTAAGACTATAGTTGTATGAACTGTTTTATTCAGTACTCCAGTAGTAAACATTTGCTAAGAGGTTGCTTTCCCTGCCTGCCTTGTTTTCACCACAGTCATCTAGTGTTTACATACATTTTAGCCTCTGTGCCATTTTTGAAGGCTTTATTTGTCTCATTTACGTTTTTGGTTTGGATAATACTTAAATATGAAATCCATCTGGGAAACATATTGTATATTCACGTTGAGGGGTAAAACCAGTTTTTAATTAAGATTTTATACAGCACTTGTATTTCACTTTGTCCTGTTTTATTATGAAACACTTCAATCTTCTTCCTAAAACACATATGTCTTGTGCGTTTCAAGATGTTCCTTGTTGCTCATGCAGAACCAGTTTCTGAGCTCTGTCAGCAGAGTGCCATATGTTGTGGGGTTCATTTAGCTTCTCTGGCGTTTGTGTAGGCAGCATATTGGATGTAATGCAGCTAAGCTCTGCTCCATTCTTTTCTTTGTAAACTTGTCAAAAGAAGAAAAAGCAGGGAGAAGAAAACACTGAATAATACTCGAGTGATTTGAATTATCAGTAAGTTATAGTAACTTGGCCAATCAAAATTGAGGTTTCTCGTGTACTTCAGGATTTTCCTTAATTGTGGCTTATGCATAGCCTATAAAGTGATGCATCCCTCAGTGCTACCCGGGGTATGACACCCAAAAGAGGTGCTGAAGATTGAGATACAACCCAAGCCATTTGGAAATGACAAGCATTAAGTGCTCTTAATTTTGCATTGATCTGCTATTTTAAATTTAAAAACAAGAAAAGTGAGTAATAGAAGATGGGCATGTGAAGGGATTGTGCTCCTCTTTGTTGTCTTCTGGCTTTGTGGAAAATAACTCCACTGTTTAAATGCCTGGTACTGAACAGAGAAATCCCAAGACTGATGATGTCCTCCTGTTTAATACAAAAAAAAAAAAAGGGTCATTTTTCCTACCAATCCATTCCTGTTTCTTTCCTGCCCCCCACAATCTTGACCATGAACCAGTAGGTATCATCAGTCTTTAATATACTGCTGTTTATTGATAGTAGCCATATATTGTCAGATACTGATCTTCTTAAAATTTCCGCCATTTTAAAAAAAAAAAAAAAAAAGGGTCATTTTTCCTACCAATCCATTCCTGTTTCTTTCCTGCCCCCCACAATCTTGACCATGAACCAGTAGGTATCATCAGTCTTTAATATACTGCTGTTTATTGATAGTAGCCATATATTGTCAGATACTGATCTTATCTGCCGAAAGCTTTTCAGAACCGTCTCGGTGACTGTGACAGAGGACCAAAGTATTTCTGTGATTCTGTAACTAGAGCTTAAAAACAAGAAAAGGAAAAGAAGGAGTAAGAAACTAGCAAAAAAGGAATACATACTAAACTGTTTCCCCTTTGCTGAGGTATGAGGCTAGAGGGAAAGGGCTTTAGTGGCTGCTTGATAGGAGTGTGTGGAGGAGCGGGGAGGGAAACTTCTGCAGTTCTGACCTAAGGTCGGTCAGAAATAACCAGCTGGAGTGACATGAGTGTAAACCTGGTTGAAGTGACAGGCAGCTCAGCTCCTGGGACTTTATTTACATATGTTTAAAACAAACAAAAAAAAGCTGCCTTTGTTCCCCAGGAAAATCTATTTACTTGGCATTCAGCTCATGTATAAGCTGGAACTTCTGTCATGGAAGATGTAGAAGTAAAGCAACTGACATTTCTGCTTTGATGTGAGGCTGAAGCTAAGATTTGATTTTGAAATATGAAAGTAAACTGAAACTACCTCCAATTTAAAGGTGGGTTGTTTTAATGACCTTAAAAGTTTTGAGAAGGGTTTTTTTTTTCCCCTCCCCTTAGGGACCAGAAGAAATTATAACAGTAATCTTACTTATAGCTGTAAGTCTACAGAGACAGTGGCTGTAGGTTAATGAAAAATTGACACTGCTACTTGCCTGTGCTTCCAGCAGAATTTTTTTTCTTCAAACTGATGTGAACTATTGCACTGCGTGAGCTGGTTATGAGTCTCACATATTAAATTGAGTGCTTCTTTTGTGGAAGCTACAAGAGTGAGTCACAGCTGAATGTTTTGAACAACATTCCTGTTTGAACAAATGCAGCAAAAATTATGGATTTCTTAAAATGGTTACCCTGGTCCTTCCACACAGACACACTCAGAAGTGAAGCCTGCTTTGTTCGTCTAAACCAGGAAGTGGGCAGAGGAATTGTCCCCGATGATCTCCATCCCAGTACTGAATCTGGTGTCCTGTCAACCCAACCTGATAGTACTCTAGTAGAGAAACCACACCATAGAGCAGTAACTGAGTGTTGCAAGTGCAGCTGCTCATATGTTTTGCATACTCGTGTGTACTGTTATGCACACTCCCCCTTGTGTGGCACTGGGGCTCCTGAGGGGGACACCCTGTGGCTCACAGAGCGTTGTTCAAGTGCCCTCTCCAGGAGCGTTTCTGCAGTGTCTCTTGGGACAGCTTGTTTCTCATTCCTGGGAATTGTGAACAGAAATGGCATGAACTCAGCAGCTCAGGCTGACTTCGGTTTGTACTCTGACAACTTTGTGTCTCTGTTTGTTGTCCTTGGCATGGTGGTGCCATCTGGTCTTGCTTGGACAGCTTATCTATAATATTGCACTGCATGGTATTTCAGGTTTTGTTTATGAAATCTTGGGCTGTGCTTGAATGGCACACTGATACCTTGATGCCAGCCTTTGATCAGATGGCACGTGCTTAAATAACATCCCCCCTTAAATAACATAAATGAACTGTGATGGAGATGGATACACAGAGGTGTTGGAAATTGCATTTGAGACGAGGGGAAGGAATGCATGGAGGTATTATATGGGATCTCAGGTCAGGAATTAAAGAGCCATTGGATGTCCACAGACTTCCCTGCTCCCCTTGAAGGACTTTAAACCTATAGCAGACTGAAGAGTGCCCAGTTCTTGGGTTGAGGGGCTGTTCTAGGGCAGAAGCATTCTCCATCTCTCCTGTAGGAGTTTCAAGACTCACTGAGTCACAGAAAGATGGAGAAAATGCATGTCTCCGAGGGTCAGGGTACACTTGGGAAAAGGCAACATTGTGTGCAGTGGAATTTGGGGCAATGATGGGCAACACCAATAAAGACTCCTCCTTGAGCATTTCTCCAACAAGGACATCTGTATTTTGGTGTCCCAGTGGATTTGCCATCTCCACTGGGGAGAAGGTTACGTTTGGGTGATGAGGAAGTCGTCGTCTTTCACTTCTCTGAAAAACAGGCAGTGACATTTCCTTGCAATCTTTCGCAGCCTGGAAGGGTGCCTTCATCGCCATTGCAGCAACAATGTGTTGGGGCGGCAGCTCAGCAATTGGCTTCTTCACTCATGTTCACCTGCTTCAGAGGAGGTTGTACAAAAATCTCAAATTGTTGTGACACCAACATTTCACCTATGCTAAAAAAATCACTTTTGTTTATTGCTCCCTGTGTCGCCTTCACAATACCCTGTACATCGCTTTTACTGCTCAAGGCAAACAAACTAAAAACTGCTCATACCTGGCTTTGGAGACTCACTGAGGTTGGATGACACCTCCCACATTACGCTGGCATTAGTCTGAAATTGGGAAAATAAATGTACCCCATTAAATATATATACAGGACTGTGAGACGAGAGGCTTGAATTTGTTTTTTGCATCTGCTACACTTTGTCCTTTGCCACTTCCTTTTGGCTTTATCCCTTTTTTTGCCTTTCCATGATTATAAAGCTCCGTTTCTCTGCATGCACTACCTATGATTTTTATTTATGTGGTGTAAGTTCACAACAGACAACTGCTTAATGTAACAGAAGACGCTTGATGAAATCCAGCAGCTGGAAGCTGGAGCAAGATGCGGTCACACTAGAAATAAGGTGCAGCTCCTTTTTTTTCTAATGCAAGGAGTATTTAGCTTTTAGAACACCTTAGCCAGAAACTGGTTTCTTCTTAGCTTGCAGTCTTTATGCCAGGATTGACCATTGTGCTAAAAGGCACACGGCTAAGCCAGCAGTTTGATAAAGAAATAGGCAGGGATGTTCTGCCATATGCACTGTGGTTATTGCTCAGTCAAAGAAAGATCCCAAATCCTACCAGTACATGCTAGGTCAAAGTAGAAGATTAGACCTTTTAGAAGCTCAGAGTCTGGTCCTACTTAAGTATGCACAGCCTGGACGTGTGCAGCCTGAGCTCTTGCCACTTACGAAACTACAAAATGTCCCCAAAGTGACTGGAGATACATCTCCAGCTTAAACAGAGGGCCAACTTGCTTCTCTTATTAACTCATTACCTTTTAATCTGCAGACAAGCCAAACCCTGCTTTGGGGTATGTTCAGGCTTTTCTTACTTGTTATAAATTTTTGAAGACCTATGCTACATTGATGACTTTTTAATTAAAAAAAATCCAGAAGACTTTGTTATGTAGCTATAAAATGTATGGTTAAATACCAGCCAATTTCGGGAGTGTGCTTTTGCTGCTCCGCAGAGATACAAAAATGCACACTTGGAAATCCTCTTGCCGATATGTCAGCATTTTGAAACTGCTACAGCTTGAGGTTAACAGAGTTATTTTCTTTTGTCTGGGGTTTAAAACGTTGCTCCCAACCTGGTATCTGGGTAAGATAAGATGAATCCACTGAAGGTAAGAAGTTGACTTTATTATCTGTAGGAGAAACGCTTCTTGACTACGTAATTCAAAATTGTTTTAAGCAACCTATTCCTCTCCCCACCGGCAAGGAAGAGGAGTAATTTGCTGGTGTTGGAAGCACTGGGCACTGAGAAACGGGTAAGTGAGCTGCAGTACTGGGGCGGGGGGGAACACCTTCCAGGCACAAGGCTGGGGAGGGGAGTGGTGGGATTCCCGTTGCCAGAGATGTCACAGCCCAGAGCCAGCACGTGCAGAAAGTCCTGCGGAGACATGGCAGTGGATACCTGCACCTAAGCAGGGCTCAAAAGATAAGTTGATGGGTATGAACAAAGCAATGCAAAGGCAAAGTGTCCTGGTTTCAGCTGCTTAGTTGCCGGCTGGGGTTAAACCACAACACAAAGTTGGTATTAAGTTTTTGCATTACTATGCGCAGTAGAAGTAGGAGGGGGTTCTGATGTGTTCTTTGGTGCATATTTATTATTATTTTACTCGAAGGGAAGGGAAAGTAAGAAGAGAGTGCCGAAGAAAGAAAACTAACCCATGTAAATTTGCTGAGTTTGTTTCTTTTCCTCATAGGGACCAAAAGCGCAGAAGGGGGCTGGGACTCTGTCAGCCCATGTGTCCCCCCCCTTTCCCTCAGATCTCCACGAGCTTTACCCTGGTGAAGTTTCCCTCTATAGGAATGCAGGGAGGGCAATACTCCCTGCAGGGATGAAAGCTTGTCATCCTGGGTAGGATCCACTTTAACCCAGGAACAGTGACTTCCAGCTACGATTCACCTGGGCAGGTGCTCATCTGCGCACACCGAAAAGGCTGTGTGCACTGTTCCCTCCTTGTCCCAGAAAATGAGCGCGAGGAACCAGAGAAAACACGGTGCCCTGTTTGCTAACTTACTCTCCACCCTGCTAAAATGCATGCAGTTTCATTTCTTTTCTTTGTAATAAACTGTGCCCACCATAGCGTATATTCTTTTAAATAACATTTTAAAATATTTTCCAGTAAATTAAAGTGATGACATGTTTGTAGGGTTCATTGTTAATTTCATTTCCTTTGGCTCAGCCAGCCGGATAAAATGCAATGTTATTAATCTTTGTTTAGAAGAAGATCCTTTGCCAAACAGTAATAAATGATCTTGATAGATTTGTCAGGAAAATGAATGATAATCATTTGCAGATAGACACAAGCCTAGTATGGAAGATTAATAAGAAAATATGTATTGGCATCATTAATAACATCTGCTGCCAATGGACTTGTATATTGGTTACAGCTCTGAAAGCGATGCGTTCTTGTTAGGATATTGCAATTCATCACGCGTTGTGAGGAGTAAGGCTGTATAGCACTCCTGGGGCGATGACAGGCTACTCCCCGGGAAAGGCTCACAGGCAGCCCAACGCTGAGGCCATGCTGCAGCCCGCCGCATCCCCCGTTGGATGACCCTGTCATCGCTGAAGCCCCGGTTCTCCTGGGCTCTGGCTTCCCATGTGCATTTCCCCATGTCACTGCTAAAACCTTTTCCGGACCCCATGAATTTGCTCATTCCTTGCTTTTGGGGCTATGGCTGGCTGGATTCACAGATAATTGTTGTTCCCATGGGAGCTCTGCCCTCGTGGTGTGGGCTGAGCAATGCTGGTGGAGAAGCTGCTCCTGGCGCAGAGCAGCTTGGGCTGCAGCAGCTGCAGCACCTGGTGTTTGACATATGCCTTCAGTCAGGGTCTGCACTCGTCCCACCTCATGTATCTATCTCTAAAAAGGTTCCTCCAGAGCCTGCCGCAGGCATTTAAGCACTTGTATGTCTTCAGCTGACACAGCTTTAGAAAGTACCCCCGCTTCACTGGATGCACAATGCATTAGGAGATAAAGCTCTTCACAGGTGCTGCATGTGGCTGTCACGGGCCTTGGTTTTTCGGCCTTGATCATCCCTGTTAGGAAAGGAGCATTTTATTTTGGGCTTATAATCAGTCCACTGGCAGAGCCTCTGTTGGGGTCTCCCTCTTAAAACACCCAGACCATATCTGAGAAGGTGCAAAGACCTGCACGCTCACAGCAGTGCTCTCTGCCACAGCATCATCCCTGCAGCAGCAGGGAGCCGAGAATCATCCCATCCCACCCCATCCCATTCCATCCTGTCCCTGTCCTAGTCCTTATCCCTGTCCCCACAGCTCCTTGGCATGCAGGGGTGAGGCTGATGGGGAGCTGCCGGGGCAAGCAGGGTCCTGCTTGCTGCAAGGAGGCGGGTGGGAGCTGGGGCTGGAGGAACTCTGTGTGTTCAAGTGCGACCCATGGGGAGACGTAGCATAAACTGGAAATTATCAAGGCTGGGAAGGAGGGGCTGGGAGATGCAGAGGGGAAGAGCTGCACATGGATGTAGGCAGAGGGAATGGGTGTAGGAGATGAGAAGGAAGGAGCAGAGGGACTGAAATGAGGAA
The DNA here is from genome assembly GCF_000699145.1 of Aptenodytes forsteri. NCBI lineage: Eukaryota > Metazoa > Chordata > Aves > Sphenisciformes > Spheniscidae > Aptenodytes > Aptenodytes forsteri. Next base: position 6,656,159 of record NW_008796165.1, on the reverse strand, counting down.
TAACATGAAAAGGAAACTCCCCCAAACGCCCAATCTTCAGCCAGGAAGAACAATATGGTTTGGTTTGGTTTTAATTTGTTTCAGGTAAATATGGTGTTTTCCTAGAAAATACAAGGAAAGGTCAAGATGTTTTGAGATGACTTTGGTTTATTTCAATAAAACATTTCAGACTCCCCCTCCCCAATGATTTTTTTTCTCTTTGGTTTTGCTTTAGTGGTTCAAAGCGGAGTAGTAAGTCAAATAAATTTACCAATGAAATGTATTTCTCCTGTGGGGTGCACAGCTGGCTGCATCTGGCAGTGTGGATGTCTCCATTCCTTCTGTGGGCCAAGCTCAGGGATGCAGTCACATCTCTCAAAGCGCATTACTTTGTTTAACTGACATAGACATCATCATTTTAAAGGAAACCTCGTCTTCCAGGGTCCATGGGGTGAGATGGGGAGGGGAAGAGGTCAGCATCATATATCCAAAGATTAAAACTATTTGTGTCATTTAAAAAAAAAAAAAAAAAAGGCTTAGTAAATTTCACTTCTATTCTCTGCAAAACTGAAATTTTCTTAGGGGAAAAGAATAATCTCAAACATTTAAAAAACTGCCCCAGCACTCCTCATCCTGCTCCGCATTGCTTTCCCCATGGCTTTAGCGGATGTGTGGTCTAAAAAAGCCAATAAAGCCATTGAGCTAAGTGCTGCTGAGGGGCTCTGTGGCTCAGGAGCACTCAGCACCTCACTGCTCTAGGCGAGGAGGTGAGAGCCCTGGTATTTCTAAATGCATTAGAAATGTGTCTGTTATTATTAGACATTTACCAGCTATTAATCACAGCTGGTAACTTGATTTCCTCTAAATGTTTTGAGGCACCCTCTGATCTGGGCACCACCTGCTCGAAATTGAATAGTGGAAAGGCAAGGCAAGCTCTGCATCATATGCCTCTTCCCGCGGGGATGGACGGGCAACTGACGGGGCTGAGATCTCCCTTATTCAAAGAAAATCTACTTTTTCCTCTTAGAAAAAGCAAATGCTTGTATTGACCTGCATGAGCACAGCACAGACCCCATCCTGCACGGCTGATTCAGTCTCCTCCATCCAAACTAAGGATGAGCCGGGGGGGAACCATGACCTGGGCTCCCTGTGCCAGGTGGGCACAGAACCTTGTTTCTCCTCTCCTTGCTGGATCATGACTCATTTTCTTCATCTTTATGCCATTGTGCTTCACCGCATGCCCTCGTCTCCCCACACAGCCCATGCCTGGTGGCTTGGACATACCCCTCGGATGCTGGAGTGGAGGGGTCACATCTCTGTAGGCCTTCTCCAGGTGAGCATCCTAACCACCAAAGATACTAATAGGTACTACCAGCTCTTCCTCTGAAGGTGGTTGAAAAGGTTATGGTCATGCCACATTTCATGATGATACCAAGGTGGGTCAGAGGGGCCTGGACTTGTCCAAGGAGGGCAAAGTCCAGCCTTGGACCTGGCCCAAGGAGGGATATTTCTTTTCCCTACCACAGCCAGGTCACTGTGGTCCCAGGGAGACCTTTGTGCGTCAGTGCAGGATATATAACCACAATAACCCAAAGTCAAAATTGGCTTAGTTACTAAGGCACCTTTATTGCTGGTAATGCTGTTAAGGGGCAGGATTGGCCCAATGAGTAAACAAGGTCAGGCTGCTGCCTGCACTGTCACGGGGCAGAGTGGGCAGGGTGGGGGGGCTCAGGGAGGGCAGGGAAGCTCCTGTCCCCACTGCCAATGCCAACTGGGGGGGTCCAACACAGGTCCTGGGGTGGCTGTGGGAGCCAGGGTTGTCGCTGCTGAGCTAATCCAGTGGTCCCACACTAACCCCATCTGAATTTTGGCCATATAAAAAAACTGCAGGTAGTGCTTAAGTCTCCTCCCCACATCAGTGTAAATCAGAAGTCCTTCCACTAAAAGCAGCAGTGCAAAGTCAGCCCTAAGCTGGTGCATGAGGGGAGCGAGGACCCAGCCATGCCACAACCAGACTTTCCAAAGGCTTCACTCCTTGCTAGGCTTAGCTCTGCACCTTTAAAATTGACCCCAGGTCTCCTGACTTCACCCACATGCTGTCCCACACGTCCCCTGCACCCTGGATGTGACCAGTTTTGAGTCTTGGTCACGCCTTATCTTATGGAGAAACCGAGCCCCCGCAGTCATTTCCAGCAAGCAGTACCTCTGGGGAAGGGCTGTGCCAAGGCGTGCCGGTGCCTCCGGGGACCATCACCAGAGTCTCTATCACCCGACGCCTTGGGCTTAGACATGAAGATGAGGACCCCGGAGGGAAACCAAAGCCACATGCTCCCTGACCCCACCTCAGCCGAAATATGCCCACAGAAAGACATTAATGGTCAGCAGGAGAATAGCATTAACATTGCAAACAGTCTTCCACAGGGGCTTTTCCTCGATGCTGGTGAGTCTCTGCTCCAGGGCAGCTCTCTCCTCCTGGGACAGGGTGGGCGTGGGGCCGGTGGACAGACCACAGAACCACAAGTACAGCATTTTCCAGCAAGGAGGCTTGGCTGTGGCAAGAGATGGACCAAACAATGGGTGTTATCATCTAGCTGGGACTTTTCCCTCCCTCCTTCCACCAGTTTGGAGGTGCATTGAGCAATCTGGAGTGGGGCTTGAGATGCACCTTGGATGGGAGATGCAAGATGATGGTGGGAGATGGGAGATGGGAGAGGGAAGGGAAGGGAAGGGAAGGGAAGGAAAAAGAGAAAGCTCTGCCTTGACCATGTACAGCACAGCCTGATTACAGTTGGTTGATTGCAACGCCAATTGTTCATTAGTTAATTAACAGACCTCTTCCCCCTCCTCCCCGACCCTGCTTCCATCCACTTTCACAAATTCCTGACAGCATGATGGTCCATTTAGAGATCTCCTGGCTTATTTATTACACGTGACATGCCGGGTGAAGTATGTGTTTTAATTGTCAGCCCTGTGCTGTGTCTATTTCACTGGTTGTTCTTTCCAAATATAACCTTTTTTTTGAAATGCAGAATGTCATAAGGCCTTGAAAAAGGTGTTACCTGAAAAAAAAACCTCATTAAACTGTCAACTGCTGTGTTTTGCATTTCCTTGCCCATCATTACTAATTACCAAAATACCAAGACATTTGTTTATAAAAAAATGAGCTAGTTAAGTGAACTAGGAATTGATAAGAAATAATAAGTAATGCTGAATGGCTGCATTCAGCTTAAACCCAAACTTACTCTATTGGGGGAAAAAAAAAAATATTTCTTTAGTTGCTCACTTCTGTTTAGCTTGGCTGTACTTGGTACCAGTGTCCTTTGGACTGACAAGCAAAAGGAAGGAGTGAAGAAATCTTGTGTATGTGCCTTTCTTCTGAGTTTTTCTGCTCTATAACCTTGGAAGGTTAAGCTCAAAACCAGAAAGCTGCATTTTTTAATGGATTTGTGGAACAAACCTCTGTCCACTCAGAAAAGAACTTGCCTATTTAGCATCTCCTGCTACTGTTCTGTCTCCTGACAACTCTTTAAGTTCATTTGACTCTTTGCCTTCCTTCTTACTAAATACCCTTGGTAGGACACACAGCTATTTAAGCAATTTGGGTCTGAGTTTTAATGATGGCTTATATCCTAAGGGAAGATGAAAGATACTATTGGCATAATGTAAATGAGAAAACTGAGGCTTGTGGATTTATCCTAGGACATCCACAAAGTGCACACATCTGCTCTCAGTGTCTCATGGTCCCTTCAGACCGTGATACTATTTTGATACAGTATGTTACAGCATCACTGAGTGAGTTTGGCCAGCAGAGCTTACACAGGAGTAAGAAGGAGGCATCTCTAGCACATACACAAGGGTTTTATCTCCTAGCAATGATGAGGACAGGAAGGGATGCCACTTTTATGTGCTGAAAGTTGAAATTACAGAGCCTGCTGCGACTTTCACTGCGCTAGCAGTAGCTGCTGCTTTGGTTATGCGTGCAGTAGTGCTATGGAGCTCCTAAGAGCATCTTGGTGAGACAGACAAATAGATGCAGTGTCATGGCACAAAGCCCCAGTGTCAATGAGGTGAGGAACAGTGTCCCAGCAGCACAGACCTCCACCCTCCCAAGGGATGTTCGTAAGTGGCCGTTGACTGCCATCTAAGGAGTCCAGCACACCATTAAGTGTCCAGGCCTGAAGTGCTAAAATAACACTGTGACTGTGGTAGTTTGCCTGAGTAAACAACTTGTTCTAGGGAGGAGGAGGAGGAAAAACATTTTACTGAATGGAGAGTTTTCTTTGTTTTTCAGGAATGGCAGCTCTTCTGAGCCAATCAGAGACTTGCGACATGGAGGTCTATCTAGCGAAGATATTTTGGGAGGACCAAGAACCGTAACACTTTCATTTGTCACATCCTCATAACTGGTATACCCGTAAATACAAGCCCAACTCCAGTGAAGGCCTCTCATGAGCTTTAGAAGGACTTGCATGAGATCTTGGCTGTGCACTCACCACATGAGCATGCTTGTTCACAGCCAGCTACCCTACCTGCCTCCTCCTTATCGCCCGAATCTGCACTTTCAACCAAGTCGCTCTCTCCGTTGGCTGGATTGATCTGTGCTGCTTCACTCTTGTAATTTTTCAGGCCAATGGCAGGTGCTTTTCTGTGTCTTGTCCACCACGTCAGGCAAGCGAGCTGCAAAGTGGGACAGAGAACGAACCGATTATTGCCTGTCAGTCCCAAACTGGCATGCCAGTCATCTCCCTCTTTGAGGGGGCAGATCCAAGATGGTACTGAGAGACCTGTTCTGGGGCGACATTTGTTCCCCCACTTTCTCTCACCTCCCTTCTGCACAGGTGCCCACACCCTGGAAAAGAAGGCTGGTACCATCCAGTTGGAGCTGAAAAGCTGAGAAAAAGTGTGAATTAATCTAGTTTATTTCCTTGTGTTTTTTAAATTAACCTGTTCCATCCCCGTTTCTACCAGGAGTAACCTTTTAGCAGACATTGAAGAAGCAGCTTCTTAATTGCTAGGCTCACTTGATTGACATGAAGTAATGATGATCTGTGTCCAGAATGGCAGCCCTCCAACAGGGAAGGGTAATAAAGTCAATTAAAAAAAAAAAAAAAGAAAAAAAGAAAAAAAAAGGAGCCAAGCTGACCCTCTCTGGATACAGTCAATCACAGACAGCAATTGTACCCTCAGCAGAGAAAGATCAGTTGGGTGCTGGCATGCAGCTATATGGCCACAGGGGCATGACACAGACATATGGCCATGGGAACACTGGTATTTGAGCAGCTCCTTCTCTGGGACATGGGGAGGGACTGGAGGATCTTCTGTCTCGTCTCAGTTGTCATTTTATAGGAAAAGAAAACCCAATGTGAACATTAAAGCCCACAGCTGGGACAAGCTCACATCAAAGCAGCAACCTGCACTTCCAAATGAGCTTATCTCAGGGCTCTTCGTGGGAAAAGTAGCAGTATCGTGTCTCTGCTCTGCGACTGCAAGTATGTGTTCAAGAAGTGTAACTATGTGGGCAGACAGAACCATGACGGGAATATCAAGTCACAATTTGCAGGGAGGATTATACCATACATTAGACCAACAGGTGTAGTTACAAGTAGAAAAAAAATTAGCTCTGGGTACACACTGTAAGACTTGCTTGTCCAAACGCCTTTTCTCTTTTTTGTTTGTTTGTTGGTTTGGCTTTTTTTTCTTTCTTTTTTAATTCCAGTTTTCTCTCTTGGACCAATACAAGACATTACTTCTCTCTGCAGTCTTTCAGTGAAAGAACCATCGAAAGCCATGAAAGATGATCAGTCCTGGACAGGCTGCTGTGGCTGCAATCTGCTCTGCTTTACAAAAGCAGGAGGTCTAAAATTCTTATCCTAGGGCAAGTCTGAAAGTCTTCTTCTCCCTGGGATACAAGGAGTGCACAGGAGGCATTAATCTGGCAAACTTCACAGTGGTCCTTTTGCAGCTGGGGGCGGGGTGTGGTTTAACCATCCCAGGGGCTCAGGTCTTTGAATTTAAGCCAGGCCTGCTGCTTCTTTGGCTGACCATGGCACACCGAGCAGCTTGATGGCATCGGCACTTCCTAACCTCTGCGTGCTCTGGCCAAGCCAGGCAGCAAGGACCACGCTCATCAATCCCACTCAAATGCAGCTGCCCAGGTCCATGGGCTGTCCTCCCGCTCCAGCCCATCGGCTGCCCTGCAGAGGAGCTGCAGGATGGGACCGGGGCAGCGAAGCTGCAGTGGTGACAACAGGTCAGGCAAAGTCACATATTTGCCTGACGAGCAGCTGCCTCCCTGCTCTGCCCATATGGAAATGAACGTCTCAAATGGGTCACTTACAAAGTAACGTGAGTTTAATTTTTGAATTTTATACACACAAATCTAGGCAGGAGTTTCCAGCTGACACAAAATGTTGCATAATTTCCAGAAGATTTATAGCTTTATTTAAATCATTTTCAACCAAGATGAGCATTGGGCAGGGCTAATCTTTCTTGTCACGATGTGCTAAATTGCTTTGATTTGATGATCCTCATCTTTCTCAAGGATTCTTTTTTTTTTTAATCACTTAGGAAATGTCACTGGAACATAGCAAAGTTTCAGGGTACTAAAGGATTTCCAAAACTTTTTTTCGTTTCTCTCCTCTTCCCATGTGTCACTGAATGACTGTCTCTTCATATTGCAGCAAAATCTGCAAGGGCTGGAGTTTACCTGGGGCTCAGACTCTGCCAGACAGGAGTGATTCCCAATTGAAATACCGGTAACACACCTGTCCCAATAGACACACAGGTAACCTCATCGCATATCATCCCACTGACCCACCCAGGAGCTGGTGCTTTAACCATGGCCAAATAAAGCAAACCACCACCCTAGCAGGCTCCTCGGTGAAGCATCACACCCATGCTCCAGCTTCAAGCTCCCCTGCGGTGGGTTTTGGCTGGCTGAATTCCTTGAGGTCCCCCTTTCTCCTCTTTGCCATCGCCAGGAGGACACGTCCTGGGGCAGAGTGGCAGCATTGTGTGGCCATGGAGGCCACCACGGGGCTGGCTATGCTTCCCTGGCACAGATTCACAAAGGGATGGGGATGGGGGAGGCAAATGATGGCACGTGTTTTGCATGCCTGGAGAAAGCAAGCAAATACATAAATAAGTAGAACTGCTGACGGGGGGAGCTGCGTTAGCAGGATTGACTTGGACCTTGAAAATGCTGCCTGAGGCTGCCATGCCCAAGGGTAGGGGAGCGGGGGGTAGCCACTTGGCAGGTCCCGGGCAGCCCTGTGTGGGCACTGCTCGGGGAGCCCTGTGTCCCCCCTTAGTTTGCATCTCTGTGAGTGCCTGGTTCCCACAGGAGCTGAGCACGCTTTGCTGTGAGTGGCACTAAATGATGCCGTGGAAGCTTCAGTTGCAGCACCTCAGGAGTGCACGGTGTGGGTTCAGGCCAGCCAGAGTAGGCTTGGTGCTCTTCTTAGGCCATGCACCTAAAGGAGCCACTGAAGCCAGACCTCAGGACAGAGGGAAAACATCTCCGACTCCAGAGCACATCAAGTGGAACTGCCAATCTATCGGCCTGTCTGGGTGAGCCCTGACCCCTGGCAGGTGACCTGACCGTGTAGCACTCGTGCTTTGTGGGCTGTTCCTCTCCCTTTTCACCCTCACATTCTCCTTGGACAATGGAGTCTGCAAGAACTCAGAAAGTTTTTCTTTTGTTGTTTGTAAACTAGAATAAATCCTTCTGTTCCAAAATGCCATCTGGCACCTGACAGTTGTGTTTCAGCTTCACAGTCTCAAATTTAATTGTAAGCTCTTTTGCAGGGTTTTCAAGGACAGTGTGACACAATATGGACTACCTACAATGAAGACATATGAACTCTGGAGCATACCAAATTCCTTGCATACTTGTTTTCCAGCATAGCATCGATCACCACAGGGATGGGAGAGTGTCCAAAACAGCAGGAGAAAATGCTACAGCTTGCAGTTCTTGGGTTGTAATTCATTTAAAGCCAGGCACATTAGCTGTACCACTGTAACATCAGATACAAATCTCTTTTCTCCTTTTGCCCATTTACTATCTGAAAAGCATTGAGATTCAATATTTAAAGTTGTCCAGTGTAGATCCTCAGCTGGTGTAAAGTGGCATAACTGTGCTCAACAGCTGCTCCTGATCTCTGAAGGCAATGGAGCTATGCTGATTTACATCTGCTGAAGTATGATCTATCACTATATTTCCTTAGCTATCTCCTTCAGCTTTTGGTGGATTGTTTTTCTTTTCCTTTTGCTTGACAAAATAAATAGCATAATTCCTAGCTCTTACACGGTGTCTTTCATCATTGCTTCTCAAAGCGCTGCACAGATAAGGACTAGCACAACTAGCCTCATGCAATTTTTATGGGGGAAATATCTGAGGCTTATAAAGTGAATTGACCAACAGATGGGACTGGGAAGCACCAGAGCTTGATGCTTGGTAGGAATGGGAGAATCTTGGTCATATCTTCAGCCAGGACACCCGCTACCAGCCTCCCCCTCTCAGCCACTAGCATGGGGACATACAGGCTTTCACTACAGGTTTGCCTGCTTGCATGCCAAAACCCAGCAACCCGAGGTTGCTAACAGCCAAACACAAAGTTCAGGTGCTATTTTCTACCCAGAGGGTTAGAGCCTGATGCATCCATCCTGATTTCTACCTCTTGACGTTCCTTCCCAAAACCCTTCTGTCCTTGAGCCATCTCAGCACAGCCACCGACTAACTTAAGATGAGGAGACAAGCCCTGCTTGCAGGACACCGTGAGAAACAATGCCACCAGGAGTGATGGTCCAAACCTACACCTGCGCTCATGTCTAGGGCAAAAATTGGGGTGAGTCTGACTGAGGGAAAATGAAAAATGTTGGTTTTAATGCTGCCCACTCAGATTCATGCCAGACAAGCAGCACCCCAGCAAAGTTGGTACCTACCTCAGCTTAAAAACCACACCTTCACTTCAGCTGTTGTCTGAGGAACAAGGCCAGACCTTTCCTGTTGAAACTGGGGATAAATAGTAGAAACTGAATGGAAATCAGACTAAAACCAAATAGGGGCAGACTCTCCCATTCCTACCAAGCTATGGGAAGAGAGAATTAGCTACCACTTCCTGGCACAAATTGTCTGGCAGCCCATCTCATTTTCCTTGTAGTGGGAAGATACTGAGGGTGGGGGGGCACATGGGACATGGATGGTCATCACCATCATCAGACGATTGATCTGGATCTCTGTGTCCAGCCTCTCACTGCCACAAGCAATATCATTAATTCCTATTAATGTTCTTCAACAGAATCTCTTACACAGAGGTCAAGCACTGAGCTTAGCACTATGTGGGGTCCATAGCCTACCAAAAGGTTATCCTGAACATCCTTCTTTAGAAAACTTCCCCCAAAAAGCCCAGCCTATGTTTGTTCATGGCCAGCACTGCCCTTTAGCAAGCTCTCCTTCCTCCCTGGCTCTCCAGAGGTACCTGGGGGGCCAGCCACCACCCCTTGTCCTTTGTTCCTCTGGGATAACTGCACACAGCTCTTTCAGACAAAATCCTATCCTCCCTGACCATCCCATTGGCTTTCCTCCCTGGACCGCTTCCAGTCTGAATCCACTTTTTCTGAGCATTGGCTCTTTGAGGAATATGTCAAATAAGGTCCCTTAAGTCCAGCACCTATGAACTCACCTATTTCTACTGAAACTCTCCTCTAAGGAACCTCTTATGATCATAACCTCTTTTTCTCTGATGCTATTATAGTAAGTCTTCATCCTGAACTCCCCCCATTAAAACGTGCTTTAAATATTTTTATACCTCCAAGGTCAGACTGAAAAGCCTGTAGGCGCTGTGGCCAGTTTCTTCATTTCCTGAACTGTTGGTATGATGTTCACTGTTTTCCAGTGCTATGTTAATGCATCTTATCTTGCTATTGCTGTGGGCAGGGAGCACTGCACGTGTTTAGTTATCACAGGTCAGATGATGAGTGGGAACTCATTAAACCACAGTAATTAATTGCTGGCAACCATCTGGCCACCTCTGAGCAGTAGTGAACAACGTAAGCAGCAGAACTAATGGTGCCTCCTTGCCAGTATTTCTCTCTCCCATGTGGATCCTCTGATAGCTAATAAAAGCTGAGACTTTATCTCAAAGCAGACACAAAGACAGTTTCCCTCTCTCCCCCTCTCCTCTATCTGAGCACCTGCTTTCATGTAATCTTTAGGAGCTGGGAATCTTTGACACCACTAACATTCAATCAAACATTGATGGAACCGGTTAATGCTTTACAAGTTATGAGGAAGCAACAGATAGAAAATGCTATGATGGCATCACCCTCATTTCCTCATGTAGTTAGACAGGAAAAAAAGTAGGTCTTTTAAATCTACCCAGAAACCTTTGTTTGGAGGTAGATGGCAGGGTTTTTATATTGACAGCTGCTTTAAAACTTGGGGCTGGGAAGAGTTGCTTTAAGGTTTTATTATATAAAGCCTCCCAACTCTGCACCATTTTAATGTGTTAAGTAAAAGAAAGTTGTGCCTGACTCAAAGTTATTAAACGCAATTGAGATCATATTGGGACAAAATGTTATTTTCCTAAATGCCCATGTTGCAAAAGATATTAATCTTGTTTGCCTGCAAGACTGATGCTGGCTCTGCTGAAACAGGGTAGATGCTACAATTAGATATATTTAATTCCTCCTCAGCAGTGCTCTGTAATATGATTTCATCTCCTTCCCCTTCTTCTTTTCTTTCTATTCCAGTTATGATGGGCTGTGGTGTCTGCCCAACTCTAGGCACAGCATGGAAACTCACACTCAATTTGAAGCACTCAGTGCCTCAGGAAGCATTAACACTATGCAACCTGGGGAATAGAAAGCTGGGGAGCAAGGGCTTCTTTGCAGCGTATGCATTACACACCATTTCTTAACCATGGGAGGAAAAGAAAAGGACAGATTTCAGAGATTTTTGGAAACCAAACGGGGACTCTGGGAAAAGGGTGCCACTGCAAGTCACTTACCTTTTCTTCAGGGATCGGTGGGGTGCAGAGACTAATAAGGACAATGACAATCACAGTGAGGACACAGAGGATGAGGGCAAAGTAGAGGTAGTGCAAGTCCTTTAGCACAGCTGGTCTTCTGTCCTCCTCACCACAAGACGGTGCGCTATAAATAAACTCAATGATCATCCGAACAAGACCAACAGCTAGCCCAACGATGAGGCCCCAGAAAGCACCCTGAGAAAAGGCAAGCATAAAGAAAAGGTCACTGCATGTTAGCTTTGGTTAAAGTTTTCTCTTTTCTTTTCTTTTCTTTTCTGCTCTTTCTTAGACCAAGACATTTTATGCCTGATGGAAACCCACAATGACATGCATCAAAGGAGGATGTTTTCAGTTAAAAATCCTCATTTTCTCTTTCTGCCCTTGAACATGGAACAGTCAGAGCACAGACAATGCAAGAGTCTCTTCCTAGCAACATGTCTCCAACTAGACTTTGACACATCATCCCTAAAGGGCGGAGCAACTTTGCCTTTTGTGCTTTCAAATGGGACTGCCAAGAAGTACCACTTGCAGTGGCTTCTTGGAAGCAAACACACGTACACTAGAGACTTGGCTAAGATCCACTAATGAATGCCAGGGAAAGGCTGTCTAATTGTCACACTTTAGTTGGACCGGCTTTAAGTTTAAAGAGTCTCAAAGGCTAGGTAGTGAGGGGAGAGTTATTTATTTATCTTATAAAATTAAATATGTATATCAATTGGTTGTTGACCCTCCACTTACAGGCTCGTTAATCCTCTTGCAGAAGATTGCCAAGATGAAGAGAGCTGTGATTGGTGGGGCTAGATAGCTGGTTATGGACTGAATGTAGTCAAAGAGCTTGCCGCTGTTGGCCGATTGAATGATTGGGATCCAGAGAATACTGATGACTACAAGGATGAGGATAAAGACTCTGGAAGATGAGGACAAAATTATATTAGCTCTGCAGGTGGTGGAGTCCATGCTGAAAATGAAGTTTTGCAGCAAAACACACTTCCAATTGCTCTCAGACTTTCCTAAGAAAAAAAATCCACAGATCACTCTCAAGAAGAACCTTTCCCTGTGTACACAGGAAAAGAGAAAATTTTTCTCTTCTAGAAAGTCAATTCAACCAATTCCCAGAGCTAACTTCACAGATTTCAGAGCGAGCTGAGCTAGGACTTGCCAGTCAACATGCATGGGAGATCCACAAGGGCATGGTGGCTCCCACCATGAGCTGGATCAGTGCAAGCCCTTCAACCTGGTGTGTCCTAGAGAGTGATACGTTCTTCGGAAGACTAGCTCTTTGATGCAACAGAGAGAGGGAGCTGGAAGCTTGCAGCAGCAATCTTACTGCCACCTTTCCAAGCAGATAACATGCTCAGCCTCATGCCTTTGTCAAATTCCATTTAATTTGCTGCTTATTAAAATTGCTTCTGGGGTCTCAGGTGCATACCATAACCCTCCTTCACCTTTGCACTGTATGTTATAGAGGTTTCTCCATATTGCTGAACAAGAGGTACTTTCCCTCTTACTACTCTACAGTGGTGGAGTATGAGATTGCCTGCAGCCTTCACCCACCCCACAATAAAGTTTAGAAATGTAATGCTCATGACTGGAGACGAAAAGCACCACAAACAGGCAAAATGCAGCTTATGTTCTGCTATCAGGAGAACTTTATATGCCCCTGATATAATGCAGTACCAAAGCTTGCTCGCAAAGGGCACTGTAACTTAGCAGAGAGAAAGAGAGCTAGGAGGCCCAGCCCTCTGCACTTTTCCCTGAAAAAAGGAGTAATTGCAATGTATCACTCCTGTCTGATGCAAAAATAACATGTTCTTAAAGACCTCCGGTGACAGTGACTCCAGAGCACCTTTGGCTTTTCTAAAAGTTACATTTAAGGCAGTATTTATGTTAAGTTTAGAGAAGAGAGAGGCAATGATCTACCTAGCTCAGTGGTACACTGAGTGTTTCTCTTTGACCAGGTCTATCTGAGACGAAGCTGGAAAATGTAATGCTCTTTCCCAGCCTGCATTCCTGTTCTATATTTTAGGCACCAGATTTTTCTCAGTGAGTCCAGACTGAAGGATGTAAATGCTGCACTCAAAACAGATGATGAGGGCAATGAGACATAAAGAAATGTAAGGACCTGCCCACAATCATCAGCTCCTGCTCTGAAGCCTTTCTGCGGATCCGCTGCCAGATGTCTATAACGAAGAGAGTGCTGCTGCTGTTGAAAATGGAGGTGAGGGAACTCATCAAGGCTGCCATCATCACAGCAATCATCAAACCCCGGAGCCCTGGGGGAGCAAAAAAGGGAAGGAAAATCAGGACTAGACCTTTGGCCTCTCAGCACTGATTTTTCATCCCTATGTCTGGTAACTGCAGTAAGATTTCCTTGGCCTTAGGATGGATAAGGGCAGTCTGATGCCCTCATGCAGAGCATGGCTCAAGCCCACCTCCACAAGTGTAAAGGTTTCTCACCATCAGGCATGAGTTCTATCACGAGTTTGGGGTAGGCAATGTTGGAACAACCCACCGCAGCCCCACAGACCCTTTTACAGATGTCCGGGTCCACGCAGCCCACTTCATCTGTAGGAGACAGGAAAATGACAAGAAGTCAGTCTAAACCCTGTTGAGCCATAGGTCGTTTAATTCAAGGGAACAAGTCTTGATGCCTTGTGTGGTTTTGTATAAATTCAGAGGTGCAGCTGGAATACAGCTAGAATGAGTGGGGCTGAAGAACATTTTACATCATAAAATAAAGGTGAAACTTCGAGATGACATTTTGCAATTCTGTTCAGGGTACAGATATAACTCTCCTGGATGTTGCATAATCGAAATCCTTGATGATTTGTCGTTTGTGGGAACTGGACTGTTTCCATGAACCTGTCAGCTGGGTTACCAAGGGTGTTGCAGACTGAGTTACTCCTATTTGAGGAAATCTGGGAGAGAGGCACTTGGGACACTTACACCTTCCTCCAGGAGTGGTCCTCCTAACCAGGGTATTCTTCCTGGGAAGTGCCATGCTCTGGAGAAACCAGCGATGACAACATGAGGGGAAATCTTGCTCTTTCACAAAGGAGGGCTGTTTTGCATCATCCACCAAGAATTGCATGAATCTGTGTGGCAGATGATTGCTAAAACTCTCATCAAATACCTAATGAAAGTAATCCACAGGACCTGAAGACAACCTCAGTCCTTCATGTATTTCATCTCACTGATTTCCTCCAGATAGACAGATGCATGCCATGTCCACAGCATGGAGCTATATGCCCCCAATGGCAAAATATGCCCCATATGGATAGTCCCAGTTACTTCTGCCACTGTGGGAGCACTGGAAGTGGAGGAAGGGCATGGGAACGTCAGTGTACAATAGGAGTATATACAAGCATGCCTGCAGGACAGCAGAGTTTCTGAGGTGTAAAAGTGCTGGAGGACCTGTGTGGGATTAGTGGTCATGGCAGGTATAAAGCCCTGTGGCAAGGAACATGGAAAGGCTCACCTGGGTAAAGAGCTCTGCTGATCATTCCTGGCATGACAATGAAAAACATAGGGAAGATTTTCAGATATCCTCCCAGCACCGATCCACCTTTGGCATGGGAGAGGTTCTTGGCAGAGAGAGACCTCTGGACTATCACCTGCAATCGGTGCAGAAAGGGAGCAGAGAGTAAAACAGAAGCACTACAGAGAGAGCAGGATCCATCCTCTCTCTGTCTCTTGTTCTCATAGATGACTTTCATCCGGCAGGATCCCAGGGTGTTTTGCATGCCAATGGCAACTTTCCCATCTCGGTTGACTGCAGCCTGCTGCCACTGCTCAGAGCTCAGTGCACAGGCTATAGGAGAGGGCAGTGTGGAAATTTCCTTTACAGGAATCATTTCGCCCTTGACTGAAATGAAGCTACCTTGAGGACTGGAGACAGCAGCTGTACGGCAGCAAGAGACAAGGAATGAAGCAGACTGTGGGTGTTTTGGTAAAAGTTCAGTGGTGGGTTTTCATAATTATCCCATCTTAAAGCACAAAAGCACCGTGTCTTGAGAAACAAATAGTTTCCCTTGTTGGTAGCTTGGAAAGGAATAAGAAACGTGAGACCTCCGGGAATATGAATGGCTTATCTGGCGGTCTACCCAAGGTGATTGCAGAGCCAGCTCCAGATCCACATTTTCATATCCTTGTCATGCTAACTGCATGAAGACCCCTGGTACTCACCAGCCCACAGTGGGATAAAGACAGAAGAAAATAACCTGCTCTCTCTGCACGAAGAAGTGCGCAAAATTAGCAGCTTGCGAGAAGGTGGAAGGAGTGAGATATTCTGGTCTAGACCAGTAAAAAGGTAGTAACTCCTGCACAGTGAGACACTGTCATGTTTCAGCTCACAGATCCACAAACTGAGGAGTGGACTTGAAATAATAGTGTGGTGGTTTGCCTGCAGAGGGAAAGACTTTCTTTACCTGGTCAGTGCACCAGCACCAAAGAGCCAGCACAGAGAGGCCAAATATAAGGCCAGGCCAAGGAATGTCTCCTGTGACTGGATCCCTGAACAAATGAAAGGCGTCCGCACGTGGGAGGTGGCAGGTTGTGTTTGGGACTATGATCTTCGGTATTGCTGTGCTGTATTTCTCCTGAAGTCCTTCATACCAGCCAACTTTTTCAAATCCTGAAAAAAAAAAATGCCAGTGATTTAAGGTCTGGTGCTCCCTGCAAAGTTACTTCCTTATCTGAGTCTCATGATTACTTTTCTTTCCTCCTATCGTCCTCTCATCTCCTTTCTTTTCATTCCACCGTCCCTTTTTGCAGTCAAGACTTCTACAGGAGTCAGTTGGATTTTGCCCAGAGTCCTTGTGGTTTTGACAGTGCATCCTGGAAGCGGATCAATGCAGGAAAAACCTCCACAATCCTAATGCCCACAATGTTCTCAGCATCTAGTCTTTGCTCATACGCCCTCTAAGAGCTGAAGCAGGAAGGTATGACATTAAACAAGATATATCTATATTTCTGTTTGCCAAGAAGGCTTAAAGCAAAGACTAATGATGGTCAGTTCCTTGTTGCTTTTTTATTTTTTTATAATGCTCAGTTACGCCCAGATGAATGCACAGTAACTCCCAAAGTCAACAGGGAAAGTGAGCAGAATTACTCTGAATTTACATGAGCATAGTGAGAGCTGAATTTGGCTCTGGGAATGCAGTGTTTCATGCTGTTTGGCAACCCCAGGCAAACCCAAACCAGCGAGGTAGTTATCCAGAACCTCACTTCCACACAGTTAGTGCAAAGGATGAAGCAAGTCTGACAACTTGGCAAATGAGAGTTGTGCTGGCACCACTTCTGTAAGTGGTTAAAACTCATTTCTGCGCCATACATGAAAGGGTGAGGTACCCTGCTAAGGTCTAATGACCTTGGGACCATTAAACCAGTGTATGATGCCACTGCAGGTTCCCCTTACCTATGAACATGAGGACCAAAGCTCCCAGCACCATGATCAGGGTCTGCAGCGCATCTGTGTATATCACAGCTGTTAAACCACCTGTCAGGAGAACCAGATACAACAGGCAGAGTGCGTCACCATGTACAACAAAACAGATACCTCACCCGGAAAAAGGTTTTCCTTGGGCCCAGCTCTGTGATTTCAGGACAGACCCACTGGGAGAAGCTGGCACTGAGCTGGTCCCCAGGAGCCTATAGCTGCCACAAGCCCTTCTGTGAGGAATGGCCTGAAGGGCTTGTCCACATTCATGAGAGGACTTGGATCCAGTTCAGCATCTTAATATCTAAAGATGCTAATGTTGCAAAAAGAGAAAAAAAAGAGCAAATATAGGCAGTGGTAACTATCTGCACAGAGGGAGCCGGCAGCCTTCTGTAGTGTTAGAAAATTCTCTAGAAAACAGTGATGTTCCCCCCATACCAGTTTATCCTTGGGCCAGGAGGGGAGAGGGGAATAGCCAGAGGTCTCCAACAGCTGGGAGTGACAGGGCAGGTACTATCAGCAACTGGGGGAATCTCTCCCTCAGACCAGGACCTGAATACTTTCCCCTGTGTAGGAAAGGGGAAACTTATATCCTAGGCTCCAGCTCACAGTGTTTCTTTTAAAATCAGCTATTTACCAGCTATGGTGTAGACAGCAGTCACTGCTAGCAAGACCACAGTGGACAAGTAGAGGTTCCAGCCCAAAGAGATTTGGATGAACAATGCTCCGGAAAAAATGTCTGTCTGGAATAAAAAATATCAAGGGCAGTCTGGCATTAGTAGTGCTTCGTGCAAGTGAAATCTAATAAAGCAGCCTGCAGCCCTCTGCGGCTGAAAGCATTGACGAGGGAGGACACCACGAAGGTGAAGTGGAAGAGGAGGAGAGAGCATGGGGATGTTGGCTGTGAACCTTCTTGTTCTCGGTGTAAGGAAAATCTTTCCTCCAGGTCAGAGCTCTCAGCATCTGGGAGCTGGGGCAGCAGGAGGATGAAAATCAAGATCCCACACCAAGGGACTACAAAGCAACCAAAAGACTATCTTGCAGGCAGCCTTCATGGCATGTTATCCTCACTGGCACATACAGGTATTGGTGGAAACTACTACTCCTTTTGCTGACTGTGAAGACATCTGTGGGGAGCAGGAGCCAATGCATCCACAGGCAGATACAGGAGGGAAAGGAGGGCAAATAGCAGAGACCAGGTTCTTCCCAAGACTACATCTTTGTGGCCTAGTGGCCGCGAGACACTCCTGCTTGAAAGACCCCTAAAGAATCACTGATGTCTTGTGCCATGATTTATTTAGCTGAAAAGGTCAACAGCTTGCTTTTCTATTCATGCAGTTCAGCATACTAGAATGACTCCAGAAAAACAGGTTATACTTGCTGAGGACCTCACTAGAAATACAGAAACACCCATCGGCTTTGTTTTGTTTGGATCTACTAGCAGAGAGAGTGAAACCAGAAACTGGGTGAAACCTGGAATTATACAGGACTTATACATCATTCAAATGCAGAAGGTGATATGGGAGATGTGTATGTTGGGAAATCAATTTGAAGGACAGCTGCAAATCTGGTATGGGGTGAGATACAGGTAAAGACATTTGCCAAGGGAGACAGAAGGGCTGCAGCAAGATTTCTATTTGCTGTGCCTGAAATAAGCACCTTAAAAGCAAGCACCCAGTGCAACTCCTGACCTGTGCAACCCTGAGACAGGACAAACACTGTCAGTACACCACAGGAACCACTGTGTCTTCTGGTTTTTGACTTCACAGCAGGAAATACAAGCACCTCTGTAGCCATGCAGGATCAGTCCTTTGACAATACTGTTTATTGAGATCTCTGCTTTTCTTTCCGAGCAGGGAAGACTCTGCAATGCCCTAGTTGCTAATCTATGTTTGGGCAAAAAGCACAGGGAGAAAAATCCTTCTTGTAACCAACTGCCTGCTGTCCAGCCAGCCGCTAAATGAGCTCTCTACAAACAATAGCACTGCTTAATAGAAAGCACCTGTCATGCCCATAAACTCCAGCAGCCACATCCGTCAGCCACGCGTGAATTAGCTGCACAGAGGAGAAACCACTGAGATGAAACAGCAATGACTGAGGCAAGGGTCCTGCTCTGAAAGACATTGGCAAATACTGCTCTGCTGAAGGTCATTTTGAAAGACTGGTCTGTTTTTGCCACATACATTGACTGTGTAGCTGTGCACATTGTGGTGCTGTTGCAGGAGAGATCCTCCATTTACCCCCTCATGGGTAAAGAGGATTCAAATGCCTCTTTGCAAGACCTCATCCTGGGCAATGCTTCAATCCCACAGAGCAAATCTCCTGGAGGCAGTGGTGACAGCAATGGGTGACATGACCAAGAGCTGGCCATTAGAGGAGGAAATCTATCCCACATTCCCAGCCTGGAACTCCTGTCAATGCACCTCCCAGGACCTGAGACATAATAAACCTGGGAGAAGGACCCTGAAGCCAGCTGCAAAAGGCACATGGGTGCCTTATCTCCAGTCAATGTCTTCCAAGGTAATTTGGCATCTAAATACTTCAGTAGGGTCTAGTGAAAACTGACTTGTACTGGCCATGGGACAATCAGCTGGAGACAAAGGACTGACATTTTCACTCCCTGTAATGGACTCTGAAATACAGTCCTCTCCCTCCAAGGGCACAGGTAGTTCTCAGCAAATCTCTGAGCGTAAGTTCTGCCTCTTTATTAACGGCATTTAAATGAAGGGAAATACCCAGTAGCTTACGTTGCTTTTTGTCTACCAGCAGGGTACAATGCTACAAACAATCCAGGTAAGATGCTGAGTTTTGTCTTAAGCCAGAACCTACCTCCCTTTCACCATACCCTTTTTATACAACACAAGTGACAGAAAGAGAGAGGAATAACCATAATATACCTAATGCTGAAAACTCAGCTGCAAGAACAACAGCAGATTTATGATCATTTAAGAGAATTTCACATCTACAAGATGCAGCCAGCCAGATCCTCAGATGGGGTAACACTGTAGATGCCCTGTCTATATTGCCTAAGGTTTGATCTGATAGAAGAGGAAAGGCAGGCAGACAGCTTATGGTACTTATACTGTTTAGTAATTAGCTGTCATATCCCTGTAAAGTTCTCACCGTGCATTGCTGTTTAATGAGGGCTTTCTCTCTTAGGCTAGGTCTCCATGAGCAATACAGAGGCAGGTATTTACTTGAGCAAAGCAGCACACCAACACACCGCTACTGTTTCTGGTAGCTGAGCCGGTCCTTTCAAGGACATCTGAGTTCTCTCTGAGCAGCCCTGCATTGTACCAGGATGACCTACCCCTGCCCTAGACACAAGGGTTGTGTTCAATTTGATACATACAGATATCTTGGTGAATATATAGAGAATGAGGGACAGTATGGACATGTAGATTTGTATCCTCTGCCCTCCAAATCTCTTCTGCAGGTATTCAGGCATGGTGACCACTCCTGCTGCGATGTAAACAGGCACAAAGATCCAGCCGAGAGCCAGAAGTGCCCAGGTAGCCTGTTAAGGAGACAGAGAAAATAAAGGCACATGATTCAACACGTGGGAACATCCTTCTCCTCTGCTCTTTCAGTGGACATCCTAAGAAAGCAGAAGGGTACAGTGCCATGCAATATATTTGGGAAGCAGTCTGACTTTTTCTCCCTGCTCAGAAGATGAGATGACAAATGGAGGAATTATTACAATATAATTAGAAGCTTTTGAAGTTATCCTCCTAAGCCCTGTGCCTCTCTGTCATGGGTGGCATATCCTGTTCCATCTCCTGGTCTTTTGGGCAAGATGGTATATTCTGTTCCTCTGGATCTCTGCAAGATGGTGTTGTATTTGGTGGCCTTTGAAATCACTGATGCTGTGGCAGTGAAGAGTTAAGTGATTCACACAAGGATGGGAGCATCTGTTTGTTGCTTGATTAGCAAGTGATGAGGCTGAGGCAGCAGACTGTCCCTGCGGAGCATAAAAATAAGCAACAGCAAGACCCTGCCGCGATGTTTTCCTTGCAGGCTGACGCAGATGTGCTTCTGCCGCTGGTAGATAAAGGGGCAGTTCAGTTGCTTTGCCACAGGTGAAGGGTCTTTTGGAAAGTGTAAAGGCATCTCCCATCATGTATTTCTTCTCTGAAACCCAGCAAAAGCCCAAACAGGAGATCTTGAACATAAATAAAAGCCATTGGATTGTCAAACCTCACCTCCTGGCTGTCTCAAGCCATTACCTTTCATCCAAGTACCTTACATTAGTACAGATTTTACTTTGATCAGTTAGTTATTTAAGTTATCAGAAATGAAACTGATCCCTGTAAGCAGAGATTGTGAGTGATTGAGGAGAACAGCTGTGGCTCCTGCAGTAGCAGAGACTGACTTAGGTAAAAGATGCTCATATGATCCCTGCAGCTGAGTGATGTCCCATGACAAAGGGAGAGAATAATGGCATATCTAAGGTCCCTTTCCAATCTGAAAGAAATTAATCTAAACTCATGAAGTTAGATTTGCCCTGACATACAATCTTGTCTTCATGGGCTTCTAAAATGACTTGAATAGATTTACTTAAAATACAGCAATATTGGTATGTCCGACATGCACCAGGCTGAACACAGGCTCTGGTTTCTTCATGAAGGACTTAAAGGTGATCTTAATCGTTTAGAAAAAAAACAGTGCAGTGAATAGATATCCCAGGAAAGAGCTTTTGGTGGGCCTTGCCTGTACTTGGCAAGTATCCGGCACTATTAACAGTCTCTGCTGATATAGACGAGATTTAGAGTTAGGTGAGTGATGTTTATTGTGAGGCTGGCACTAATCTCACTCCTCATCAGTGCAGCTGAGAAATTTCATTAGCATCACAAACAAAGGGCCTGGTTTTTATGTTCTGTGTGGTGTCAGTGGCAATTTTCCAGGCCACTTCAATAGGGCAGAATGAGACCTGCCTTCACACCCAGATGTTCACCCCAGAGATGTCACAGTTTGGCAGCTAACAGGTGAATGCAGTGCTGCCAATTCTCATGGCTTTACACTGAATTTAAGAGCACGTGCTGCTTTTTTTCAAACTCCCTGTACCCAGAATCCTGTGATTATCCAAGTACCTTTTCAGCATTCATTATCTTTTATTTTAATCTTGATGAGTGCAGACTAAAGCTTAAAAATATGGCCATGTGCTTCGGGGAAGGTCAAAGAACTAATAATTTTAGAGGATTGCACTTAAACTAAAATAAAGATCTCAGGTTTTTAAGGCTGTCTGAACGTCTGGAGGCTTCTCTCCTGAGGCTTGAGAACTTGTAGTTGCCAATACTGTTAGCATCTGATTTTGGAGACAAACCCCCAGTCCCTTTGTAAACAGTGACATCTTAGTTGACAACATAGCTGACTTACGTTCCACTCAAAGCCCCCAACAGCAAGGCCCCCAGCTGCTCCAGTGCCCGCCAGGCCAATGAATAAGCCACTGCCCACGTTGCTTGACATCAGGGATGCTCCAATCTGAAACACATGGCACAGGCACAAAACCCAGAAAGTCACCTTGAGGAACTTCTGTATCAGCCCAAGCATTTCCCCCTGGCACTGTCTTTCCCCAGGGCCTCAACTCCTTGTAGGTAGGTAGCTGGGTACTAATGGAGAGCTGGGTTTTCCTTTTAAAGAGAACTATGGTTTTGTATCTTAAAGTGGGTGTGCCTGATCCCTTCCACTGCCCCCACTCCAATGCAAAGCCTAATCTCAGAATTGGGGTTCACTTTGTCAATGGTTCTCCTGAGATACATGCTTGTTATGGAGACTACAGTGGGGTGAGGGAAGCCTGGTGGCGGCCACAGATACCTCAGCATCCATGAAACTTGATGGTTTTCTCCATTCCCTTGTTACTCAGCCAGCAATGTGCCTTCTCCAACCTTGCTGACCCTTGCTCTACCTCTCCATGTCTTGCTGACATCCCAGCCTCTTTTAAGTCTCGCACTGAACATGTATGTGGTGGTTTACACAGCTAGGGTGACAGGAGTGCGCTCTTGGAGCTCCTTCTAAGGGAGGAGATTCCTGAACCATAGCAGGGACGATGTTAGAAACATGCAGGCCTTTTGTGTTTAATGTCTACACATAGGTTCAAAGATATTCAGCTCTGCAGTAGGCTGGAAAATACTAATGCCTCAGGTTAACTTTAACTGTAGGCTGTAGGCATGGTAGGCTGTCCCTACCACGGCTCGTTGACACCCTAATTGGAAGAATGCAAGCTACAAGGTGCTTTAAACAGGGTAAAGACCATCTGACTTAAGTATTACTTTTATTTGGCATAAAGCCTCACCTTCTTTCTGTATGCCAACGCCAAATCTCTGTCACGGTCAAATGAGAAGTTACCCAAAGGACAAGCGTAGCCCTTTTGTCTCCAGAGAAAGTTTGCTTTTAGCCACATTGCCTACAAGGAGCTTTTCTCTCCTTAGTACTGCTAAATGTGAAATAAAGAACGATGGAATTTGATCTGCTTCTCACCTTTGAGCAAGGTAAAACATTAATATGGCATCAACACCCACACTGATTCCTGCCATCAGCTCTGCCTTCTTGTCTGTCTAAGAAAACTGTTAGAGAGCTGGCTGCTGCAATATGAATTTGCAACTGAGGTGGGGACTGGTGCTCTCAAAAGATGTAAACAGTTTTTCTGATATCTATATCAGTCACAGAAATACAGAAGATATATTGCACAGGAGCAGCAATGTAATATCAGGGTTTAGTTGAGGCTGCCTAACACACAGCAGAAATCTTTCACCCCTGTAAAAAAAAAAGTAAAATACATGTAAGCCAGTCATGTACTCAAGGTGAAGGCCAGGAGGAGCTGAGCCTGCAGGAGTGCTGCAGAGGTTGAATCAGCTCTCTGACAAACAAAATTGAAAAGTGAACAGCATTAGAGGTTGCTTTGAACCTAGAACGGTAAGTCAGGAGAGCCAAGAGCCAACCTGTACCCAACAGACTCTGCAGCCACCTGTGGTTGGAGCCAAAAGCAATGAGAATGTTTTTGGGTTTGTTTGTTTTTTTTAAAAAAGGAAAAAAAAAAAAAAAGAAAAAAAGAACAATATCGGGGGAAAAATGTTCCATTTTAGTATCTTTTAATTTTTCCCCTCCTAATTAGAGAAAACCATCAAGCTAAGCTTTTCCATTAAATGTCTTGGCTGAGACAGAAGTGTAAAGAACATTTAAGAAATAACAGATTTTAGAAAGGTGTATGTGTCTCTGATGGAAGAGGTTGAAAATCTAGCCTAGTGAATTTATGGCAATGTACGATTTTAGAAAGGTGTATGTGTCTCTGATGGAAGAGGTTGAAAATCTAGCCTAGTGAATTTATGGGCAATGTACATCCAAAGGAAAAAAAAAAATACAGTGTTTTGGTTGAGAAGTGCATTCCATTACCCACGACTCACTGGAGAGATATATGGTGCTAGAGTCTGGCATTGGCTGAGAAGGATCTTTATTCCTGTGGCGTTTTAATTCCTTTCAAACTTTAAATTATCTTTATATGTACCTTTCACTCCCAAGAAAAGGCGCCTTCAATAGATTTTTTTTTTCTTCATAGTGAAGATTTATACTTCGGTGGTTTGAAGTTTATATCCTTTACATCGTTAGTCAATAATCTCAACTTTACTCTAAATAGCAAGGGCTCAGAAAGTCCTGGGCTTTGGGATTATTTTTTCTTCAGTCTCTAAATGCTTTTTTACTGGATAGAACATTCCTAGATTACCTAATGCTCTTTTGGCTTGGGGACAACAGTATCTTTGGTGAGCTGGGGACAAAGAGTTTCAAACCCAGCTAGGCAGTCAGCACTCCCTCACTTCCATCAATATGAACATTGTTATTGCTGACTTCAGCAGAGCAATTAAGAGTTGAAAAAACCTGAAGATGCTGAACTACCCTTTTGGCCCAGCAGCTCCACGCTGTAGCCCATTAGCAAAGCTGCATGGCATGATTCCTGGTGGATCCTCTTCATCTCAAGGCTACAGTCAAAACATGTATGGACTGGGTCCCCTCACTAGACCTGCTCTCCTTACATCTGGAATTGCTTTCGAACCATGAGAAACAGAGGGATGCATTTCACTCACAGGCCACCAAGTCATGGATCGTCCAGCTAGGAAATAGCCTCCAATGGTCCCCCGGCTTGCTCGTATTGATGACTGGAAGCACAGGGGAAAAAAAAAAAGTGTTTTCCTCCATTCACCCACTCTCAAGTCAGACTCAGTGCCCATCCCAGTAGCCTTGAAACATCCTGTCAGCAACCTCTTGCACCACCCTAGTCCTACTCCCTTGGGTGTCACTGCAGTCAACTGGCTCACCCTACTCAGAGCAGCACATACAGGTAGTGCATGGCTCTGATGCAGGGTGAAGCAGGGCCCCTGTGAAGGCATCTAATTTTGAGAAATCTAGGGGTTTGGCTGCTCTCAGCCATGTGAAGATACATGTTTCCAAGAAAGGCTGCCCACCTTCTGATGATGGTATGCATTAAGAGGAAGCATTTCCCTCTTCACTGTCCAGCACCCCTAGCAAATGCCTTCAGAGCCAAATAAGGGAGAACATGGCACAGGGGTGAGAATCAGAGGACAACCTTGTATCCCATGGGATGCCATCAAGGACTGCTTTTGGGCATGACATGCAGGTGCACTCCAGGATGGGTAGCAATGCCCTGCTGCAGCTCCTGCTGCCTTGCTTCTTCCCACTGCTGTGGACTCAGGGTCTCCAGCAGCCCCATGCTTGTATGGCCACATCACACAACCCCATCTGGGAACTGCATGAGAACTGCAGGGATTTCAAGAGCAATAAGATGTCCATAGGCCAGCAAGCCCCTCCGATGTGACTGAGGCTGACTGTGCTTGCTGTTTGCAGCAACCAGGAACTTGCAGTCGGGCACCATAATAAAATGGTTTGCTGCAAAATGCCTATGCACATGGCAGCACCCAGACTGGTGAGCAGCACTGCCACCAAGCCAGGAGAAGCCTGAATGCCTGGTCTAAGCATCAGCTCCAAAAAATTTTTTGTGTGCTTGTTAAGTATGCCAGGCTTCACTCTGCTTCTGTCTCTCTTTGTGCAGGTTTCTGGTAGTCCAGCTTTGGAAAGAAGCTGCTTGTACCTATTTAATGACTCCTTCTTGAATGTACCCATTGGGAGTGAGAAAAAACACTTCAGCCAACCAGAAGATTGTAGGTCTCTATGAAACAGGCCTTCACAAAGCAACATGAACAAATAATTACTAACAATCTTTCCAAAGCTTTTTAAAGTCCCATTTCAGTCTTCTCCACCTCAGCCCCAGCTTTTCTCTTACCCTTGCCCCCTGCCTGCCCACACCCCGGTGTGAGACTACTTTGCAGCATGGGAGGTAGACATCATCCCGAGAACAACCTCCAGGGAATGACCCCTTGGTTGTCCCCATGTGGGAGTAGGGGTGACTGCTCACAGGAAGGTCACTGTCACCCCACAAACCTGCTCAACAGGCCATGGGATAACGGTGTGTGCAGAGGATGCCCTTTGCAGGCAACCACTTTTGTACCCAGGAGGGGTCCAGAGAGGATCAAAGGCTCTCCACCTCAGGCAGACCTAAACCCAGTCACCTTGGGGACTCACCCATATCCCGACGATGAGGACAAAGGCGAAGTAAAAAACCACAACGATGATGTCTGCCACCCCAAAGGCCACTGTTGTGTCCCCCGGAAGCGTGGGCAGCTCCGTGGCGGCTGGGGTCGGCTGGCTCATGGCTGCAAGCGAACTGCTGATTTTCTCTCTCACACTGGACTTTGGTGCACGTTGGCCTTCATTGCTTCCCTTGTAATAATTAACAGGGTAGAGAAGGTGTGAGTGGGGAGTGGGAGCCAGGCAGGACTGTGGCCAATGTTCTCCAGCAGGAGCTTTGGCTCCATGGTTCATCATTGAGGACCTCCCCATAGCTCTGTGGTGTGAGCAACCCTCCAGGTGCTCCTGCACCCTTTTACCAGCGGTCCCCCCTCCTACCCGTTTACCCATTGGTGACAGCCACTGGGATGGCAAATGGATAAATGTCACATTGTCTTGTCCTCCACCCCTCTTTCACATCACTTTCTCCGCAGTGTCCTGGAGAGGAAAGTTTCTCCTAAGAGGAGCTGCCATAGAGGGCAGCTGGTCTTTCGTCCTGGTGCGGGTGGTAAGGATACCAATCTGTGCAGGATGGGTGCAGCACCTGCACCCACCCCCCAGGGGCAGGACCAGACGCAGGCAAGGGCACTGGTGCCCCTTTCCTTACTCGGTCCAGCCCTGTGCTGCCTCCTTCCCCACCCTGTGCTGCAGCTCAGGGATACTCCGTGCTGCAGAGAGACCCACAGCCCTGGCGGATGATCAGCAGACAGGGAGCACATGTTATGCTGTACATTCACTTTGCAGATAGCAACAGGAGGAAGTGCAGGGAGGAGATAGCTGAGTTTTCTTGGCAGGCTCTCCAGTGTGCAAGTGGCCAGCAGTGAAGGAGTTAAGCTGTTTGTGTGACAAGCAGAGCCAATGCCAGGTCACCTATGTGAGTCAGGAAAGCTGCAGTGGCAGCAGGAGCAGCAGCTGTCTTGAGGCATGGGCAGGTAGGAGGGGGCTGTCCCCTACCACAGCAGCAAACTGGAAACCACAGGTCCTCCTCCCCATCCCTCCAGCTGCTTGGTGCAGCAGAGTCATTTCTCAGCTGTGTGGAATATCTCACCCTTCTCCACCTTTTAATGCTGGGGCCAGGCAGGACCTGTGCCTCCACCTCCCTCTGCACCAGGGCCCTGCTCAGAGGTGCTGGGAGGAGTCCAGGATGGTCCCTGCAGGTGCTTCCGTTGACGGTCATAACCCAAGAGCCTGAAACAGGCAGATGGGCACAGACCTGGCTTCTCAGTGTGGTTCCTAATGATGCTAAAAGATATTCGCCTCCCACAGATTTTGGCTCCTGACACCACCCTCAAAGCCATGGGGGCTTGTGGCATCCATTTCCTCCTTAGTTTATAAATACAAACATCTCCAGACCATGGCTGGCCCAGGTCACCCTCTGGAGATGATATCTCTCCTCTCTCTCCACTGACTGAGAAAGAGGTACTTTTCTCCTTTCTGCTGAGTATCCACAGTGCTGTGAATGCCCCTCCAAGACAGTGTCAGTTCCCTGCCTCACTTTCTCCACCTGCAGTAGCACCAGGGAAATCACAAGTATGCTGAAGATGTTTCCTGAGTGCTCCCATGGAGGGGATGCTGCTGTAGGAGAAGACAGGGCAGTGGGTTGGGCTAGCAGGCAAAGGCAGGGGCTACAACTGATATCCTTGGGAGAGGTTTGGTTTGGGGCTGCCACCCTGGCAGGCTCAGCAGGGCTTACCCTGGGGCCTGTCAGAAAAAAAATCATAACGGGCTCTAACTGGATGTTAAAAGAAAGAGGAGAACACATGGGACACACACACAGGGTGGTCCTGACTGTGGTACCAGCCTACAGGACTCAAGCTCCGACACGGATGCAAAGGTCCCTCCATTACCTCTGTCTGCAGCTATCACATACCTGCTAATGGGGGACAGGACACCTCAGCTGAGGGCACTAGCCTGGTGTGGAGACAAGGTAGGGACCCTCCAGCACCAGCCCAGCTCTCCTTGACACCACCAACCCTCTGAATCAGGGCACAGGATGTGGGCCACACCGCCCCTTTGCTCCTTTGTTGGGACACCTTTGGGAGGGTCGCCCAAGGCTCCTACCAGGTTTACAGAGCCATTACAGACCTGGCTGCGGGGCACAAGCCTTCTCCAGGCAGTCCTCTGGTCCTCAAAGCAGAACCATCTCCTAACTCTCCCACCCTCCGCCATCCGTGGTCCCTCACCCCATGACTTATCAGGTGGGACATTTTAAACTTAGGTGAGCTTTGCTTGTTCTTGGTTTCAAGGGAGGCAACAAAACCTCTCTTTCATTTTGTTTCATCCTCCTCTCTCCCAGCGTTTTCTTGCAAGTGCTGGCTACCTGCTTGCTCATTAATTGCACTGCCAAAGCAAGGCCCCCATCCACCCCTGCTCCCCACTCAGGCTCTCTGGGAGCGGCACCTCTCTGTAGCTTCATTATCCACAAGAGGCTTTTCAAGACTGAAATGTTCCAACAAGCTGAAGTACAGTTACCAGAAATTAAATATCTGGAAGCCTAAATCCCCTGGTGTAAACAGGCAGCTCTCCCTGCGCGGAGCTGATTTACACTCACCCACACACGTTTCCCTCTTAACACCGCATCAACCGAAAGCAAAAAGACAGTCGCCTAATCTTGAAACGCATCAAATACCTCCCCAAGAAGCAAACAGAGCCAGTATCTCTGGTCTTCCCAAACCAGGAATCCTGCTCCTTGTGGGGACCCCAACCCAAAATACTTGCCCAACCCAGCCCTTCCCCCCACTTACCCAAGGTGCTGTACCAGCAGCAATTAACACTTGCAAACACTTGAAAGCTTGCACCCCTGAAAAGTAAATTCATCTAATAATTCATTCCCAGCAGCTGTGAGCTATCACAAGTCTGTTGGATCCAATAGAATGACGTTGGCTTACGGTGGCAGGACCTGTCAAGTGTTATTACACTGACTGGATCATCCCAAGCTGTAGTGGCCAACCCCATTGCTGGTGTAATTGGGTAGGTTTGCAGCGGCTGCACCTCAAACGCGGATGATACCTCGAGCGTGTTTGCGGCGGTGCCCTTCTTCGCTGCTCAGCAGTCTCGTGGCCCTTGTGCCCTTGGTCCCGTTCAGGCACGAGTTGCTCCGCTCCCCACTCCCTGGGGTCGGCTGCAGAGGTGTGCTCCTCCCACACTCCCCCCGGGACGTGGCCGCGGTCCCTGCCCACAGCCAAGGGGATGACGCATGCCGGTGTTGTGTGACGCTCGCCCTGGCTCCCAGCCCCACAGCAGGAGCCCCAGGCAAGAAGCACGGTGCGAGGTGCAGGGCTCCGCCGGGCCCCGGCAGCAGGGCAGCACTTATCTCCTGCTCCACGGACTCTTAAGTCAACATCAGCAGCTATCCACCCCCAGGAGACGTGGCACTCCTTGCCCTGGGAACAATAAAAATTCAACACAGCTGACAAACAAACAAGCAGCCATTGCAGTGAAAGATATTACAGCAGCATAAGCCCAGCAGGTGCAAGCAGGCAGATCTCTACTGATTCTGGGGGAGGCACGCTCGTTTGCTCCCGCTTATTCCAGGGGACCTGGCAAGGCACCTCAGATGCTCTGATTAACTGCTACGGCAAACCCATCTTCCCCAGCAGGCATTGCACCTCAAAGCCTCTCGGTCCTGTAGGCAAAGCTGAATTTTGCTTCCCCAAAGCTAAGGGGCAGGTTGGCTTATGTTATCCATGTTGGTGGGAGCGGTGGTGGTGGCAGAGGAAGTGCTGGGCATGGTGGGGAGGGGTAAGCCAGTGAGCATGGGGGACAAAGCTGTTGTGGGGTGTCACCCGTAGCACGAACAGGCACTGGTGGAGGTTTTGGGTGTACTCATGGGGGTAATGGGCACAGAGGGCTGAGCTGAGGAATACAGATCTCAATCCTCCTCATGTTCACCTCCTGAGACCTCTACCTTCCCTCCACTACCTCCCAAAAACCTTTCCTCCTCCCTCCAGGACTCACTCCCTGGTGCATGCCTGGCTTCATACAGTCTTTCTTTTGCCTTCGTGAGGGCTGAGAGCAGGGCTAGCAAACCAGGGGCAGAAGACAGCCTCTGGAGCTCAGATAGTGGGGCTGGGGCTACCTCATGTGCCTCATCTCCTTGGCCAGAGATGGGCCCATTGGCGCTGAGCCCTGCAGCCATGGCCTCCCCCAGCACCGTCGAGATGCCTGGCAGAGGTGCAGGGCAGGCTGCAGAGGAGCAGCAGCCCTGTAAAAGCGCACAGTTTAAGCAGTACCTCAGAGCTGCAACCTGCCTGCTGGAAGCCTCCTGCAGCACCATTAATATGCTCCCCTCTCCTTGCAGCAAAAGTGACAGCATGTTTAGTGTCCTCTTGTGGAGTGTGCTCCCTCACTCACGTCACAGCAGCTGAGAATGTCCCCTTCAGGGACTGGAAATTATAAGTGGCATTTCAAAGTGTGCAGCCCACCCCCCCACCCCTCCCCCCCCACAAAAACAAACAAAAAGAAG
>NW_008796165.1:6607831-6625484 GCF_000699145.1 Aptenodytes forsteri | reverse complement strand
CCCCCCCCCCCCCCCCCCAAAAAAAAAAAAAAAAAGAAGTGCTTTAGAACAAGTGTTTCTGGGGCAAAGGATGTTCGGTTAAGTGACAGGTAATTATTTTCGCAAATGTTAACGAATAAATGGACTTCCTCTTCATTATGAAGCTACTTCACAGTCGTCAGCAAATAGCTCCAATGACAATTACTGAATTTCTAAATGGATTGAGAAATTGGCTTATATACAGATAACAATGCAATGAGGCAAGGCGATAGCCAAGCCTGACTTCTCACCTTACCTCCTGAGGGGGATTTTTTCTGCGTGCTGGATGGGTGAGGCTTTCAGCTAACCATTATTTTCTTCTCAGCCCTTTCTCAGGGGGAATGACTTTTGAATAAAATCCAGCAGCTTAATTTTGGTTTGATATGAATGGGCTTTAAATGTATTTAATGTTTAAAGGCAAGCTATTCAGCTCAGAGCCCGCGTCGGAGGAACAGTGCAGTGGGGAGCAGGCATGGCAGAGGGAAGAGGAGCAGACCCCCGGGAAGCTGCGGCAGTGCTACCACAGCTCTTTTCTTCCCTCTGCAGGCCACACTCTGATTTTCACTCCTGGACTGTCCCATAAACCTGGAGCAAGTCCATCACTTCAAGTCTCCTTGCATTTTTTATTTTTTTTTAACCCTCGGGTGAGTCAGGGATACCTGTGCTGAAGGCAGTGGTATAAACACTGTGCAGACGAGCCAGGGAAGGTGCTGGTTTCGGTGGGAACCTCAGCACCTTGGCAGGCTCCTTTGTGCACCCATCACACCAGGGGGAAAGCTCACAGCTCCATGCACTGGAGACTACTCCTGTCCGCTCCTGGGGCAGGGTGGAGCCGTGCAGAGGATGCGTTTGCTCAGCCTCAGCCATGCAATGCTGGTGCAGAGGCAGGTGGGCTCACATGGGATGTGCTTTGTTTGGGGTTTCCCCAGCAGGGAGCTGCGAGCATGGACCTCTCCCAGTAGGCAGCACTGACCACCGCTTACCCCCTCCTCACTCTATCCCAAAGATCACCTGTAGCTCCTGCCTGAGCACTGTAGACCCATGACCCTGTCATCTGTGTGTAGATTAAGGATAGCCTTGACATACAGTCAAGGCAAGACTGCCTTGACAGGGCAGTTTCAAGTTAGCATATAGTTTTTGCTGCACTTAATTGGGACAGTCGCTGACAGGAGATGCCCTGGGCAAGGCACGGTGTTACCAACCAGTCAGTCTAGGCTGAAGTGAACATTACTGAGAGTGGAGTCTCATCCCATCTGCCTTTATCCAGATGACTCATCTGCCACCCCAAACAAGGGTTTGCACCTCTCCATTCAGCTGAGCTGCCATGACTCCTGTGGTTGCCCCTTCCATCCTCATGCGCCCTGCTGGGAAACTAAGGTAAGAAGCCACAGGAGGAGTCACGCTTCCAGCTGCGACTGCCTAGAAAAATCATTCTAGGACCAAGTAGACTTAGGCTGAATAAAATATGTCACATTTACTGAGTGACTTTTCTGACTAACAGCTAGACTTCGAAAGATATTAGCAAGGGTAAAACATTAAGTGACAGAACAAGGACACTTCAGATGAAGGATGTTGTTCTCCCTTTAATTTACTTGCCTGTACAGCCTTGCAAAGATCTCAGCAGAGTGTCTTTATTGATGGATACGCTATCCTTGTTAAGATGGGACAATATACTTATTTACAGCTTTCATCATTGTCATGAAGGCACAAAGCAAACGGATATAACTAATGAAGATTTAGCTATTACATAATGTCTTCACCAACTCCATGCAGAAGTATGGGTAAAAGCCCTGTTATAAGAACATTTTAAATGAATTTAAGACATGAAGAGATCTACTTGTAGTTTGTATTAGGACTCTGGGTATTGCTTTTCTGGAAAGATGGTTCAGGTTTGGAGTACGATGAAACGATGGTCTGAGAAACACCAAGGAAGAAGTGAAAACCACATAAGCCCTACAATCTGAGCCATGAATTGTGTTCACGGGGATGCTGCACGATGAGGCTGTTGTCTGCTGTGACCATTAGCTACCACCAGCAAGATGAATATTCAATAATAATCAATCAACAAGCAAAAGAGATGGAGGAGTTGCAGTAAGAACATGTCCACCTCATTTCATCCTCTCCAGATGACAGCCAGCCAAGGGAGAGGGCAGGAGGAGGTGAGTCATACTGCCTCAGACAGTCATGCTCCACAGCAAAGCAGGTAAGGTAGTGCTTCACAGCCCCTGCAAAGGGTATGTTTGGTAGATACTACAGGAACAACCAGTTTCCTTTGACGTTCTCCTGCAATCCATTGTCTGAGAATCACGAGGAACTTAGACCAAGACTGGTAAAACTGGATGTGGTGCACTATCACCTGGAAAGCTCCTGTGGGGCAGGGGAAGGGGGTGGGCTCATACCCATCTCTGTTTCCTGGTATGACCTTGCACAACCCTTTTACAGATCACACAGTGGGGAAGAAAACAGTCTTTTGCTGAATAATTTTGATATGTGCTCTGTAAAAAAAAAAACAGCACTCCCTACACACAACTAAGAAGTGATCCAGTGCATTTAAATTTTCACCGTATGGCCCATTTCAAAAGAAAAGGCTCCATGACAAAACCACAGATGTCAACAGCCTGGATGTTTTGGAACTGCAGATTCAGACAGGTGTTGGCAGCTTTGATCCATCTCCACCTGGTGACTATTGAGAAAATCCTTCTTCTTCATGTCAGGGAAAAAATGGCAAAGAAGAAGTAGATCCTTCATTTTAGAGTTAGGAGGCAGTAATAAGGACATTCTCCCTTTTGACAGATTAGTCAATGTTTGGGGGTTTGGCAGTTGTTCTCACCAGGAGGTCAAGTTTGGTACAAACCTGTTTGTTTAGAAATACTGAAGTCCAACAGAAGGAATCAAGGAAGGGTTTCTTCCCAGCTGGCACTTTGTCCCAGAGCTCTGCAGGGCTTTTATTAAAGTTACAAGGTCTTCCCCATGACCTTCTGTGCTCCTTCTTTCCCTCCCTCATATGCAGCTCCCTCACGCAGTGTCTGTTCCCCATGTCTGCATCAGGGCGCCAGGGAAAACGTCTCTGCCAGCATGATTTCTCTGCTGACCCTCCCTTGAATGCAGTCTTGAAAGTCTGGGGCAGCAGCTCCTCTTGCTCCAATGAGTGGTCTATGAACACACCTAATTTCTTTTCACATCCAGGCTCAATGAAAGACAATTATATTTCATTGTCACTTCCCTGTAGTCACTGTGTAACAGACTCCCATGGAACTGGAAATGAAATCCATGTCTTTTGAGTCAAACCCTACAGCTGCAAGACCCTCTTTTTAGCTTCAGCAAGAGCTTTCTACAAAGCCTGTCGATCCATTTCTAGTTGGAACACTTTTCAAAGCAAACTGGACAGATAAGATACAACTTTTTTTTTGTAGAAAGGAGAATTTTTGCAGGATGCAGCATTTCCTTTGACTAGTCGATAAAATAGATGTTGAAAAGCTCTAAGGATGAAGGATATATATAAAGTGAGTACAGTCTTCACAGTTACTATCCCTAAGGAAAAAAACCAGCAAGGAAGGCTGAGCCAAAATGGTTGCTAAAAGAATGAAAGAGGGGGAGGGGGGGGATAAAAATCAGACTTAATGGTTTGTTACAGTTTGTGGGGACTGAGGAAACAAAGTCTGGAACTGAAGGAGTTGTCAGGCAATGAGATAGGGTTACACATCCTCCACACAGAGACTGCAGTGTTGGCTTGATTAGGCGAAAGAACTTGGGATTGCTATAGAGAATGCTGCCTTGCTCCCTGTCAACTTGCAAAAGCTAATCAG
The DNA here is from genome assembly GCF_000699145.1 of Aptenodytes forsteri. Lineage (NCBI taxonomy): Eukaryota > Metazoa > Chordata > Aves > Sphenisciformes > Spheniscidae > Aptenodytes > Aptenodytes forsteri. The sequence goes on along the minus strand of NW_008796165.1, from coordinate 6,621,660 downwards.
CATCCCAAAATGACAGCTCCCTCCAGGGCTGAGATTTCTTAAAACAAAACTAAAATAAAAAGTCTCCTTGGTCCACTTTCAAACCTAGCTGCTCTACAAAAAAAAAAAACTAGAATGAGATAGAAGGACTATGACATTCTCCAGCAACACTTCCAATGCTAATCTTCCTCGTGATAATAATAATAACTTATATGACTCCTATACCTTAGTCGAGCAGCTTGTATCCTGAGGAATACATCAGACTTGATAAACTACTGCCATCAACTTGCACAGTGTGATGAGACTTAGCGTGGGAGGATGCTGCTGTTTCGTGATGCCCTGGAGAAGCTGAGGACAAATCGTGATAAAGAGCCCCATGCGGAGCTGGATTTCCAGGTGAGGGTTTTGAGTACATGGAAAGGGAATCATCCGGTTTGGGACACTGGCCAGGGCAAAAGAAATAATGCCCTTATTCTTGGCCAAAGCATCAGTGGAGTTTTGTTACTGTCAACTCCAAGCCTTAAAAATTCTTGAGTTGGGGGCCAAAATTGAACGATATTGGCTTAGATACCATGAGGATTTTTTTTCTTTTTTAGCAGTGAATCTTTTTTGTTCCTTCTGGTTTCTGTTCCCTGAGGGTGAATCTTTATACTTTTCTCCATCACAAGGAGTTCTAGCAGTGAGTCTCATATTTGCATGAAATTTGGGATGCTTACTGCAGTCCCATGACTCCAGAAACTGGGACTTTAGGGAAAAAAATAAACCTTACCAGTTCCACAGAATTGCCAATGCTGGTGCTCAGCTGAGGCCCTGCTCTTACACTCCCCCACTCTCCTAGCACAGTCTCTGCTCTTCAACATGCAGCTTTCCAAGCTGCAGCTCCAAGGGCGGGCCTCCAAGAGGATCTCAAGAAATAAGCTCTTCTGTGAGCAATTAAACTGATGAAACCTGCTTTCCTTTGGATGTACATCCTAGGACAGGAGGCTCTGGTGCCAGAGGAAGGTGTGAGGTCTCACACATCCATTCTGGTAGTCAGAGTACACCACCGCTGTGGATTCTCTCCTGGCTAATGAGGGTTAAAGCTCACACTTTAATTTTTCCTTTGCTGGTGGGACAGATAGGGTCTTTCTCCTCTGCTCCATCATTTATTTTCATGAAGCTTGTAAGGACTTCATATATTCAAAACTATTAGTTCTCCACCATGTTTAGTTGGTGTTAACCAATGCATCCACTAGTGACTAAGGACAAGGGTGCTGCTCACAAGGACCAATGAACCCTTGCCAACTCCTCCCTGTAATCACCCCAGGACATCCCTCTTCCAAATCTGGTAAAATAAATTAGTCAGATGACTTGTGGCAGTATCTGTGGCTTTTCGCCTCCCACCTACAAGAGTTCTGCATGCAGGGAAGGCAGGAACGGCGTCACAGGGCCTGGCGCTGTCTGGGACATCTGCACACCTATTAGCTTTATACCATAACCCAAAGCAGAAGGGGTGATGTGTTAGGCTGTATGCAGAGAGGACGGATGCCTGCTGGCAGGTCACGCAACAGGCCGTGCCTGGACACCGTGTTACGTGACGTACCTGACAAGATCTGAGATAAGAGGGGCAGCTGCAGTGCAGGGCTGCGGGCAGGGAGAGGGTGTTTCCAGCCCAGCCGGAGATGCAAATAGCACCGTGAACCTACTGTTCATGCTGTGAGTGACAGTTAGTATTCATGCAATAGCCCTGGGACCCATCTGACATATCTTCTTTGGCAAATACGCAGCAGAACAGCTCTGAAGTTGCAGATTTCAATTAAAAAAAAAAAAAAAAACCAAACAAAAAATACCCCAAGAAACCCAAAACCCCACTATGCAAATACCCAAGCTCTCAATAACCACTTCACTTTTTGCTAACTTGCTTTTCTGTGCCTAAGTGACCAGAAAACAGCAGAAACATGTTTTAACAGATTGTTTCCCACCTCTTCCCCGCCTCCCCAAGGCAGGTTTAATATCTCTCCAGCAAAAAATTAGTCTCCAATAAATCATCAAGTTTACTGCAGCGCTTAAGCCCTGCTTGTCCTTCAGTGCTCTGCTGTAACAGGATTGATTCACCCACACACACCTTGAAACAAGGTCTCTTTAGTTCAGGTAGCTCTTTGCCATCTCTCGTGCACTGCTTTGTCCCGACTGGCCTGGGAAGCTGGCAGTTCCTGCTGCAGGTCCCTGGTCCCCAGGGACGCCCAGCCTCTGCACCAGCTAGGGAAAGGGGTCCAGCAGTGGAGCGTTGGCTGTCCGGCTCCGGCACAGCGCAGTTACCAGCAGATGGCAGCTGGAGATCGCTGAGGTGCCGCTCCACAGCGGCACGGAGGGAAATTTAGGGTTTCTCTGGCTTTACAAATGCAGCTTGCAAATACTGGGTGACCTTGGCACAGACATGGCCTCACCACCGAGTGGGGATGGTGCTTTTCACCTTCCTGCTTTTTACCCCGAGTAGGGGGTGAATGCGTTAGGACAGAGAGAAGGGGCTGGGTAGGACACAGTGCTTATCCTTCCATGCGGGGGGGGGGAGAAGAAATCAACCAATTCACAGGCCACATCTCTCCTCCCTCCACCCCAAGCTCGACCTCTCAAACCACAGGGTCATCTAGATCTCATTTACTAACCCGATCCCACCTCAGATCTGCTCATGCAGGTCCCAGCCAGTCCCCAAATGCATCCTGGGCAAAGTAACTGAGAGTACAGGAGCAGTCCCTGCTCCCTCTCCACACCAAACCACAACACATCGCACTGCTGGGCTGTGGCAGTTCCCCACAACACCAGGCCCAGAAATGAGCATTAGCCTGTTATTATCACTTGCTCCTTTCATTTTCAGGTCTCACTGCTCGGGAAGGTCCCTCCCTCCATCCCAGTCAGTCCTGCAACAGGAACATCTCACTGTGCCATACCACAACTCCTACTCCAGCTCCACACCCTCTTCTGAGATGTCCTTGCTCTTGTTGTTGTTCCTGTCCTTCTTCTTCTTTTCCCTCTTTTCCTTCCTCTCCCTCCTCCTCCCAGCTGATGGCCCAGGTGGGCTGTTTCAGAGAAGAGAGAGATACAAATTCCAGCTTACACAAAGCAGCTGTGGGAAGTGATCAATCCCACCTGCTCACCCAGAGGGGCTTGCTTTGAGAAGCTACAGAAATGAGAGGATCTGCCCATTCCCTGATGCATTGACTGATTAACCGATCCTCTGCCAAGTGGCTATGATGGGCTCTGCTAATGCAACTGCTTGGGTTACCCTCTCAGGCCAGGCAATAGGAACGCTTTATATTAAAATACAGGAAATTCCCAGAGATAGCCCATCATCTTACGAAAGTCCTCTGTTGCCTGAGGGCCAGATCCACACCCAATCTCGGGGTGTAAGGAAGCACTGTGCATCAGCTCGGCCCCCTGCACAACCATGTAAGACAAAGAGTAGGTCCCACCAGGGTGACATCTAGGGAGCCTGCAACACAGCTGAATCTGGGTCCACTGTCCCCCTGAGCAGTGTTTTACCCCCAGGAGGATCCTTTCTGTCCTGGCTCCTTGCAGCCTTCCACAGGCAGCACAGAGATGACTCACACACAGAAGCTTTTCTTGGCAAGGACAAAAAAATGGAAATACCGTTTTTCCTCCCCCTCCTCTCCCTAACCCCCAAAGCTTCAATTCTGCAGAAACCAATGGGGCCAAAAAAGGGACTAGACAACACATCAAGCACTACCAGTTTAATCTAACCGCAGTTCCTCATTTACCAATGTTAGCCTCCTGTCCATGCTTTCTTTGGCTTTCATCTCTTCTTTTATCTGTGTGCTGTCTCTGGTTTGCCCTTCTGGTTGCTACTGCTTTGATCTCTTGAACCTCTGAAATCCAGAGCCAAATCCATGATAGCTTATGCTGAAGAGTTTGCACGTTTTTCCTGTTGCTACACTCTTTAAATTCTTTCTTTTTCTCTCCCCTGAAACTTCAGGTAGATTCCTTCTGTGCAGCAAATGGGCATTTTAGATGTCCAGCCTGGGCAAGTGACCCTTTTATGGTTCCCCAGACCCTTGGACCTTTGCATCCCTGTGCTGCTGGTTTTCGGTTTCTTCCATCATAACACAGTAGCAGTTCCCACTGTGCAGGCTAAGGGCTGTACCTGGCTTGTGGAGATCTGCAAGAGCCCCGGGATTAATCACAGAGGTTTGCCTATGCCGTGTTACGTGGTCCCTAAGTGGCACAGAGGGTGTCTACTGTTCCATGAATAGTTTCATGGGACAAGCATGGGAGACACAGTGGGAACTCATCTGTGAGAAAACTCATTTGATTTCAGCTATTTTCTTATCCAAAGGCGGATGGTGATCCTTTATTTCACCATGAGTACAGTGAGAAGAGGAAAAAAGACAACAGCAGAAGGATGAATGGGGGCTTTTAAGAAAGCTTTGCTATTCCCAGGTAGGGATGTAGCCATCAAGCTGTTACTGGAGCACTCATCTTTCCCATCCTGGAGAGTGCAGGAGCACTGCAGTAGAGCCAGAGCACTGCGGTAACCACGTGGATTCCGTGTGAATGGCACTCCTACCTTGCTTGCTCAAAAAGCAGCTCCTCATGTTGTTCACCAGTAGTTTTAGAATAGCTATGTGCAAAGAAAGCGCCCTCATTTTTAATTAAAAATGTGGGAGAAGGAAGACATGAGAAAATATGGTTGTGTTTTGAACTTCCTAATTCTACACTGTAAGGGAAAGCGTCAGAGCAGAGACTGCCCAAGCTCTCCCTTGTGGCCCCTGGCTGATACGGGCCCAGTCAACAAGGAGCAGTGAGTCACTGCACTGAACTTTCTGCTCCCGTTTTCTGGGGTACAGACCTATCTGAGACCAGCCTCTTCCCCTCATCCTCAGAGCCACTGCAGGGTGGGGGCTCTCCTGCCCCCGGCCCCCGCGCTGCTGCAGGGGTGCAAACCGCTGCTCGGCTTCGTCTCGGCATCAGGGGGCGGCAGCTGATGCAGCGAGATCTGCCTCTCCATTACAACCAGCCGTCCCGAGCTAAAGGCCCTGCTGCCTCTCCTCAGGCTGATTCCTTTTGAAAGCAAAGCACATAACATCAGGCCTATGTTTATTTTCCCCTTAAATTAGGGTGGCTTGATTTTAATTGAGAGATCTGCCAGAATAAAGCACATTTGTGCAGCTGTCATCAGCAATGCATACTTGCTTTTTTCCTTTTCCTTTTCCTTTTTCTTCTTTTTCTTTTTCTTTTTCTTTTTCTTTTTCTTTTTCTTTTTCTTTTTCTTTTTCTTTTTCTTTTTCTTTTTCTTTTTCTTTTTCTTTTTCTTTTTTTCTTTTTCTTCTTTCTTTTTCTTTTTTCTTTCTTTCTCCTTCCTTCCTTCTTTCTTTCCTTCCACCTTCATTCCTTCCTTTCTCACTTCCCTTTCTCCCTTCTTTCCTTCATATATCAACTTGCTTGATACAACCCTTTCCAGGTTGAGCTGCCCCACTTACAGACACAAAACAGGACAAAAGGGGAGTAATTCCCAGGGAAGCTCTGGGGGACCCAGCTGAAGTGGAGGTGTCACTTTCCTCTGAGGCCAACCCTGTCACCTATATCTGATGTGCAAAAAGGATGCTGTGCTTCACCTTCCCCTGTTCACGGTGATCTGGCACATTTGTGCTCATATGCTGGCTTGCACACTGGTGGGGCTGGGCCACCTGTGCATGGTACCCTCCAGGGAGAGGGCTGCAGGGGACAGTCTGACACATGTCTCACAAGAAGATTTCCACTGCTGTGGCCCAGACTTCCCTATAACATGTGGAGTTTGGGAAGCCAGATGCTGAAGGAAGGCTCCAGGTCCATATAATTCCCAGACCCAGACCCGAACAGCACAGCTCTATTTCAAGGCTCTGATGGAAAGAGGTCCCGGATATATGACACTGGGAACGGCTCTGAAAGAGCAGTTGCCCAACAGGGAGAGGGGTCTTGCTGGTGTCCTGTATGGCATCACCACCCCAGCATCTTCTAACCTCTCTAACCCCTTGCTTTATATCAAAGAAGTCTACCTTATGCTGTGGAAAGCAACCAGGGAGATACAGCCCCGCCTGATCCTTTTTCTCATCTGGAACAGCTGGAAAAAGACAGTAGCCTGAGAAATTGGCTGACCTTCTTGATGTATTCAGCTGTCTAGCCTTATATTTGTCCTTTAAATAACTTGCCAAAAAACAAACAAGCCCAAAACAACCAATCAGCAGGAAAAAAGAGCCCAAACAAAACAAGAGAGACTTCCGTTTCCAGCCTTGCCCTTCTGCAGTGGCTGGTCTGAAGTAGTTTAATCTAAACCAGGCTTCGGCAATTGCTGAAGAAAGCAATGTCCATGGTGGATATTTAGAGACTGGGGCTCGCCTGCCGTACACTGTCCAGGGGTTTATTACCTGCTGAAAAAGCTTAATGTGCTTCAGGTGCTACGTGATCTCCAGATGTCGTGGCAGAAGCAGCTTGGAGAGTGCTGGTGATAGAAATGCTGCTGGGTGAATGCAGAGACATTAGTGCCAGATGTGATATTCAGTCCCAGCTCATCTATTAATACAAAAACACAGGAATGGCCAAACTGGTTAGGACCAAAGGTCCATCCAGCCCAATACCCTGTCTATGGCAGCCAGCCGTAGTAGGTACTTAAGGAAGGATATCAGAACAGGGCACGCAGATCGTGGCTCAAGGGCAGTGATTTGTGGTGCTGGGATTTCCGGAGCCAGACATAGTGTCTTTGTATTTAATAGCCCCTGGTGAATTCTGCTTCCAGGAATTTATCCAGCTACTTCTAAATCTCTTTGTATCCACAGTTTCCTGTGGCAAGCAGTTTCACAGCTTAACAACACGTATTATTTAGCATTGCCCATTTTTTCATACCCTGAGGCTGGGTGAGTTTTCCCTGTTGGATGCCACTCAAGATTAGCCTTGGATCCAGCTCATACAGAAGAAATGGATGGATGGGCGGATGGAGTCTGAAATAATGTGGCTGTTATGATCAGATGTGCAATTATCAGTAGGCCACAAGCAGGGTGTGTTTTAGGAGCTGAGAGACAGTTCCTCACCTGTCTGGTTGTTAACAGGTCACATGTTGCTGTCTGCATTATGGAAAAAGTGAGTTTTCAAAAGTGAACAGGAACAGGAGAAGATGGGCACAATCTGGGTAGTGAATGAAGGACAGCATGGGAGAAAATGTTTGTCAGATTGGTAGAGAACGGTGTAACTGAAGGCAGCATCCCTCGTCAGGAAAGTGGAAATTGTGTTCCAACAGCTTTATGCCCAGTTCAGGTAAGTAAAAGAGAGTTGCAGGCAGTGGTTTGTATGCGAAGACTTGGAAGCAAGACCTTAAAGTAGGAAATCCTACAGGGAGAAAGGATACAGCACTCACTGTTGCAGTATATGAGAAGGCTGATTTCTCTGCAGAGGTCAGACCTGGCAGACACGGTTGTCCCTTTCATTTGAGAACTGACAGCTCTCCGGCTAAAGCCCACCAAGTGGCTAGGCATTTGCAAGGTAGAATAGCTGTGACTAAAATAGGTCACCCAAGAAGCTCATCTTATCGAAGGCACCTGCATCATTTCCACCCTAATCAGGAACAGTAGTTGATGGGAATTGTTCAGCAAGCTATGGCTCAGGCATGGGGGATTTAGAAATCATTCTGAAATCCACATATGGTAAAAGCGTCACAGCACTTTATTTCCCCACCAACACAACTGATGGAGCAGAACCGGGAATGTTTTCTACTTAGAGTCCAATTTCCAGAATTGCTCAGCTCCCATTTAGGCAACAAAGTCATTGGCAAGATGTGGGAAAGAGCCAGTCAAAGGGTTGGTGCTGAGCAATTGTATGTCACCTCTTCCTTGAATGAGAAATTCAAAGCCTTCTCAGCTGACTGGCAGCCTTGTCTAAGGGCTATTTATGCATCCAGAGCCAGTTTAAAAGCTGCATGGTTGACCTCAGGCACACGATAGATGGTCAGCACATTTTTCTGGGAAAGTGGAGTGCAATTCAAGATTTCTTGTAACTTTTTTTGTTCACCTGACACACACGCTCCAAAGACAGTGAAAGATGAGAAAATAATATGGGCTTGATAAATGACCAAAAGAAAGTTTCCGATCTGTAGCGGTTCCCATTATTCTTCTTATTCTTGGCATCAGCAGAGTTATGGCAATCTTCCCCCCGTTTCCCCTGCAAGCTCTACTCCCCCTTAACAATTTTTTTTTCCTGTCAAATTCACAAGAGTGGCACCTGGGAGCATTTTGACCAAAGGGAAATCGACTGAGCAAAGTTGCCTCTTTTCAAATACATTTTCTTAAGGGACTGGAATGAATGAGAATCATAGTCATAACATGGCTAAACAGTCTTTGTTTAACTTAATGCAATATAACAACCTAAGTGTTGCAACACAGCTCCTTGCTGTGACATCCTTTTTCCATTTGCTTAATTTTCACCCCAAACACACGCTGTTAATAAGCTGCTGAGAAAATACAGCTCTTGTGACAAAATCCAGAAACTGAGACCCTGTATGGTATGTTAGATACACAACTCTTATTTGGACTGGCAAGTGGAGCTGAAATTGGTATTGCAAAATAGATCCATTTTTCTTGCTGCCAAATGTGATGGACAGATGAAAAGGGAGGGTTGGAGAAGTGGATGGCAATAAGCAGAGGACAAATAAAATAAAATCCCTGACAGAAAGTAACATGTGAGTTAGAATAGACATGTGATTGTCAGCAGAGAAATGCAGGATGCGGGATGCTTTGTCAACAGACAAAGTTAAAATAAATGTCACACTGGCACTGAAAACTGCAAGATTAAACTCCTCCTGGTGATTTATAATTTAAGAGAGAAAAAGGCAGACAGGCACCCAGTGACTGGGCTCAAAAGAAAAACTCCTATTGACTTTAGTGGGTTTTGGAGCAGGTCCAGCGCAGTAAAGGTTCAAATCTGATCTCTGGAGTCAGAGAGTGCTTGGCCACTGATTTTAATCAGCAGAATCAGTCTCTTAACCAAAGTTTGTTTTACATTTCCTGCTTTTTTACTCGCTTTGTAGCAAATCTGGAAGTCATATTTGTTTTTTGGGGGCTAAGTGAAATAAAAAAAACCCTGCCATAAAATTCATGACATCTTTAAACTAAAACACAAAATTAAAAATTTAATTTTTAAATTAAAACCTTTCCCTTCATTTTCCCAAACCAGCCCAATGCTTTAGAAAAGCCTGAAATAAACTCTGGTTTTGTACAAACAACAATATTTTGAAAGTTTCACAAATTGTCCTGAAGATTGTTGAGGAAGGGAATTCTCCCTAAAAAAAATACACAAAAGACTGTCTTACTAGGTGAAAGCTGTAAAATGCTATATTTTATGTGATTTGTATAAAACAATTTCTACAAAAATGACATGGGGCCATGTGGAAAATAGGAAATAAGATGCAAAGACATCTTTATCCTTCCCACACCTACAGCATTCTGTGACTTTTTCAACAGGGATTTCCAAACTGCAGTTGAAGAGCGTATTTGCTAGGCACTGAATACTGAGGTCCAACCTGCAAAAGCAAGGACAGATTGAAAAACAATAAAAAAATTTGACTTTGCCACTCAAACCCTTTCTAAGAGTCTCAAGCATGTTTTAAACAACAAGATCGGTGTTCGTGGAAGAAGTGTTCAGCACTTTATGTCCTTTGTAGAAAAGGAAAAGTCTTACAGAGGTGTTCACCTCTGTAAGAGTGGAGGGTTCATAAGCATATAGAAAAGAAAACAGATAAATTCTGTCGAGGCTTTCCACATTCTGGAAGTGACTGTTCAGGGCCTCTGATGCTCCCCAGGTTGCTCTATTAGCCCTGGACAATTTGACATTGGCGTTCAAGCCAAAGCAAAGATCACTCGTTTGACGTACTTCCTTCGGGAATTCTTAGCAAGTGAGAGAATGGGAGGGAGCCAAAGGTAAACTTCAGCCTTACCCAAGTAATCTACCAGGGATGGTGAATTCAAGCATATTTTATTTGGTTATTGATGGGTTTATTCTTTTATTTATTTATTGGGTAAGTTTCACTTTCAGTTAGCACTCTGAAAGCTGGAGCTTCAGCAGGTGACACCCAAGCGATTTTTAAAAGCACACAGAGGAAACTTTGGTCACCAAGCCATGGCAACACCACACAGAGGTGGGATCTTCCTTCCTCATCCCCACCCATCTTCTAACCAGCTATGCGCCAGCAACAATTTTGTGACAACTGTGAAGGCTTTGGTACAAGTTTAGCAGAAGGGGAAGTAGAACTGCTTCCATACTACCAATTTATTTTAAGTCCAATGAACAAAATCACATCGCAGTGCTAAGGAGAAACTGCAATCCATAGAGAGAAATGGACTTTACTGGGTTTCTTTAAAAAGTCTCTAAAACCAGGCAGATTTCAAAACTCAAAAGCCTATGACTTATCAAAAGAAGAAATGCACTAATTTTCATTTCATACAATAACTAAAAAAATTACTTGGTTTGTGCTTAGTTTTCTGTAGCCTGACTGTAGATTTCTGCAGAATCTCTTATTTCTATCTGCTAAAAATAAATAAAATGGATGGTTAAAAGTTTCCAGTGTTTCAGAAGTTATTATCAGGCTTTGTCAAAGAGCTCCTGGGCAGTTCAAAGGGCTGTCTGAAGGGATTACAGCTCTTTCTTGTTAGTGGGATCCTCTGCATAGAGACCTAGCTCAACAAAACTAAGTCAGAGTCATGGTTTTGTGAGCAGAGTCCTTTCTAAGAGTCAGGAGAAAATCCTTCTCCGTGCCGTGCTCCTTCGTGGTTCTGACTCTTGCGTAGAACTATAGACAAAAGTCTCTGGAGCAGAAATTTCTGGTGGACAAGAGCCAACATATGGAGCAGGTATTGTTCTGGCCCACAGACCATGGCTGTGATCATCAAGGAGAGGAATAACTAACTCAGTGGGATAGCTAGAAATCACATAGCTGAGATGGGAAGATGTCTTAACAGCAACACTAGGAAAAGAAAGAAAAGCTAAAGACATAAAAGAAGGCAAAAGGTTTTCCCTGCAGTTGAAAAAACAAGTTCTTATAGCAGTTGCTCTAATGCATAAACATCAGCAAAAACCTCTAGAAAAGACCTCTACTTTGAAGAAGGGAGACATCTTCATTGTTTGAAGGAGTTCCTCGCTGCTGTAGATGAGAAGTCAGCACAGCTGCAATGTCTTACAGGCCTTTGTTTCAAAGGACAAAATTACTCAGGAGAGTGTGGGCAAGATTGCCCACATAAGCTACAAGTGGAGACAAACATGAATCACACAGACAAATAAAAACTCCAAGAAGCAATATCCAGAAATGTAGCGATGTCTGTCTCTGTGAGACTGGGATTAGATCACACGTTAATTGCGATTTTTGTTTGACATTAAAGCTACCTTTGGAGCAGGCTTTGTGTAACAGCAGCATTGCTGGAAAGAAAAGGTCCTGAAAAATGTCTTCATACTTTTCTATATATGTGCATAAATATTAAACTGCCTTCCTTTCAGACACGCCACTGAACTCTGTGCTTGTTTGGATGTTGAACCTGGAAACTTCTCAAAAGTTTTGCGTACGGATAATTCATGAGTTAAAGCCCAAATTGAAATGCCATGTTACAACTTGTAGAAATGTTAGACAAATATAATGACCATATTTTCCAGTTACCTAATACCCACTCAAAATATAAAACCCAAAAGAACGAAATTGTTTTCATTGCTGTTAACCAGACAATATCACTCCAACTAAATATAGTATGTGATGAAACCAATTTAAATATTGTCCAAGTATTTAACACTGTAAATATTAGACTTAACACTCCATAAAAACAGGCTTTGATGATGCAGGCTGACAAAAGGAGACTAGTTAATTGCAGATTACATCATGGCTAGGACAGCATCACTGCTAGGACAGCCATGATAAATGTGAGGTGAAAAGTAAATCTAATAAAATAAAAATAGTCTCTGCTCAGTGTTCACCTTTATCCGTTTTGCTAACCTTTCTTAGCAAAGATGGGGGAAAAATGTAGTCCCAGGTAAAGGAGTATCTGGAATTCAATGCATTCATGAAGCTTGCATTTACGGCCAGATTCAGTAAAAGATACAAACCTGTGTTTGACTTATAGGATGTGTTTATTTCCCTTTCACTACAATGGGACTCATATGTACTTCTGTCATTTTCCTACCATGGGAAGCTTTCCTGAGTCGGGGTCTGAAGTCTGTTAAATCTACTGTAGGTTTTGCGAGGAATAACCACATGTTATTGTAAAGCATGGTACGGCTCCATCAAAGGTGAGGAAACAAAGGTCTAAAGCTTTTGGTTATTGATAACTTAAATGGATTTATGAAACTTCTGAGCTCAGGTAACTATGCTGAAAATGGGGACAATTTCCTGGCATTGCAGGTCTTACTTTCTTCTCATAGCAAACCTGAATCCTTGTGTATCTATCAACTTGAGTTAATCTTCATTGATATCTGCCCAGATATTAATGTCAAGACGGATTCTGCCCTGTGTTTTAAGAAGGCAGGTCAGAGCTGTGGTACCAGGATGTCCCCAAAGCCTGGAGGTGGGATATTTCTACATGGGGTTAGCTTCAGATCTACATCAGTAGGAGATACAGCTTCCAGGTGAAGCCTGGCTTCTCACTTGCACTCTTGAATGATATGGAGGCACCGCTCAATCACCCTCTCCCCTCCTCTGAGGGCTCCCAAATGCGCCATATGGAGGCCTGCTTTCTTACTCGCCCAAGATAACAGAAGTACAGTTTAATGGACTACAAAAAATGTATTGATTGCCCTGAGAGGGTAGCGAATAACTCCTTGTAAGATCACAGCTGCTCTGGCGGTGAGCTGACAAAGTAGCTCAGGGAGGAGTAATTTTATTGTTGAAATCACTGAAGGTGCTTCTGGTGGCCGATGCTAATGACAAGCGGTTGCCACCATATTTTGGACATAAAGCTCACATACCTCCCAGAGTGCTATTTCCCTCTCATTTCATGGGTCTCTTTTTTTCTCTCCTGCTCTATATAAGCCGAGTTCCTGCACTTTCTACAACATCCTTCAGTGCCTAGAAAAACAACTAGAAATGCTGATGCTGGAATGACCCTCATGCTAACAAAAGGTCTGGTCCCAAAATGGCTTGTGAGGCCTGTTAAAATGTCAGAGACTCATATCAAAATAATGACATTATGTAGAATAAGTGAGTCCAGCTGTCGATGTTGACACTCCTGAGCCACGAAAGGAGAAAAGTGATATAACTTAGGATAACTGTGGTTTGTGCAGGCACAGCTACATTGACTTTGTATTTGCCTTACACACGGAGGTTGTTACCTGCAGATATGCAGTGGTTTTGTTAAGTTCATCCTGAGCTGGTGGCCAGCATTACTTCAGCAGCAAAGCTAGTAACTGAAGTTGGCACCTGAGATAAAAACTGTCTTTTGTGTGTGTGTGTGTCTTTGCTTCCCCTCCATGTTGGTGTCGTGGTTTAACCCCAGCCAGCAACTAAGCACCACACAGCTGCTCGCTCACTCCCCCTGCAGTGGGATGGGGGAGAGAATCAGAAGAGTAAAAGTGAGAAAACCCCTGGGCTGAGATAAAGACAGTTTAACAGGTAAAGCAAAAGCCACGCACACAAGCAAAGCAAAACAAGGAATTCATTCACTACTTCCCACGGGCAGGCAGGTGTTCAGCCATCTCCAGGAAAGCAGGGCTCCTTCACTTGTAACGGTTACTTGGGAACACAAAACTCCATCATTCTGAATTTCCTCCCCCTTCCTCCTTCTTCCCCAAGCTTTATATGCTGAGCATGACGTCATACGGTGTGGAATATCCCTTTGGTCAGTTGGGGTCAGCTGTCC
>NW_008796165.1:6589546-6607742 GCF_000699145.1 Aptenodytes forsteri | reverse complement strand
GTGGTGTGAGAAGCAGAAAAGGCCTTGACTCTGTGTCAGCACTGCTCAGCAGTAACCAAAACATCCCTGTGTTATCAACACTGTTTGCAGCACAAATCCAAAACACAGCCCCATACTAGCTACTATGAAGAAAATTAATTCTATCCCAGCCAAAACCAGCACAGTTGGGTGATTACCTTTCTCTGTCCATCATGCACAGCCATGGTCCACTTCAGTAACTGAACCCTCTTCAGCAGAAGAGGGGCATGTTGCTCAGATTGCAGCAACAGAGAACATCTTCCACAGGCCAAGAGCAGACTGGTCACAAGTGCAGACAGGAATGGGATGCAGGCACTCCTCCAGCTTCCCTTGTTTCCACTGTATTTGTCTTTCTTAATTAACCCTCCACCATGTTACTGACCCAAAGACATGGCAACAGCACTGTTGAGAACTGCAGGGATTAAGACATTTGCGTTATAATGCCTCAGTCATGAGATCATAAATGCCCTTGTGCTCTGTTTTGTTATGCTGGGTTGATAATGGAGGCTGATAAAACTCCCACTTTCCCTCTGTATTCAAGTGAGCTAATGTGTCTGGGCTCGTGAGATCCTGGCAGGCGGAGAAAGCAACAGCACAAAGTCCCCAATCTCGGATGTAATCAAATAATGAGGCTGTTTGAGGACATTACTTGTTAACATATTAGCAGGTACCAGGGGTAAGTGAGTGTTTATTTAGTCCTGGTGTAAAAGCATGTCTAAAATGATTTATGCCGGAAGCTGTTTCACAGCAAACAGGCTGCTTTCATGAAAGCGGGTCAATCACCATCTCCCGTCTGCTCTCATAAATCATATTCAGGTGTTAATGTAACCAAAAGGTTTATATAATCTGCACAATCAGCGTGGGGGTCTGGGTGGATCCAGTAATAGCCTGCCCACATAAATGCCTTCTGCATCTAAAGGCTGATATTTGGGGGGAGTCAAATGACTGATTTAAAAAAGAAAGAAAAGAAATAAACTGCCATGACAAGTAACAAAGTGTACGTACAGTTTTCCAGCCATATTTTACATACACAGGAGTAACTTGCCACTGTCCAGATCTACTGCTGGGACTGTTTTTGCATCAGGATAGCTTCCATACATATGCTCTAACAGAAAGTAGACCATGATTTTAATGTAACGATGACAGATACCAGAAGCAGAACACCATAAACAGAAATTGGCTTTCTGTGTTCCCCAAATTTCTCTAGTTAAAGGTCAGTGTCACATTATCAACCTCTTTTTCATGCTGGTGGAGTACTCCTTTGAAAGACGACATGGGTCCAGAAGGACATCCTGGACCTACATCCAAAACACAATTTCAAGTTCCATCCTGAAACTTGCCACAGATCTTTTTTTACAGAATGGAATGGAATAGAATAGACTAGACTAGAATAGAATAGATAGAATATTTCAGTTGGAAGGGACCTACAATGATCATCCAGTTCAACAGCCTGACCACTTCAAAGTTAAAGCATGTTATTAAGAGCATTGCCCAAATGCCTCTTAAACACTGACAGGCATGGGGCATCAACCACCTCTCTAGGAAGCCTGTTCCAGTGTTTGACCACCCCCTCCGTAAAGAAATGCTTCCTAATATCCAGTCTAAACCTCCCTGGTGCAGCTTTGAACCATTCCCACGTATCCTATCACTGGATACCAGGGAGAAGAGATCTGATATTTGCTTCTTTGTCCTCCCTCCTCTTGTTGTAGAGTGTTACAAGACTGTATTTCCCTTCTTCCCAGTTTTCAGCCTGAACTTATTCATGGCCAGTTTATATTTACAGCCAGATTTTATCCTATTCTTCATGTCCTCTTTCCTATGCCAACATTATCCTTTGGTTTAAATAGCTTTTCTCTCCCACATGTATTTACCACTGGATATGTTTCTAGCTTGGGTCTTCATGAAGTCTTAGACCACAGAGGACATAACCCCTATAATATGGCATCATCCAGAACTTGCATGATTTGTGTTCCACTTTCTTCAGGCAAAAATTTTACCATTTTGGTTCATATCAGTCAATAGTATCTTCTCTCAACCTTCAGTGGTTCATATCAAACAAGGGAAACCATTTGTCACATAAAACAATTTGGATTGGTCTTACAATGGTACATATCCTGG
Organism: Aptenodytes forsteri; assembly: GCF_000699145.1. NCBI lineage: Eukaryota > Metazoa > Chordata > Aves > Sphenisciformes > Spheniscidae > Aptenodytes > Aptenodytes forsteri. Next base: position 6,605,606 of record NW_008796165.1, on the reverse strand, counting down.
CGTAGCATCAGTAGCACACACCTTCTACTTACAAAGCTGCAGCTAACACATTAATCAGCCAGCAAATTCACTAGCACTGTTAATGCTAGAAAAAAGGCTCCAAAATATTGTAACATAATATTTTGATTTGGGGACAGTATTTTGTGAATACAAGTGGCAAATGTATTTGTTCTGAGGAGTGACATCATACTACTTGTTTGCTGAAAGTGTCTGGAGACTTATTGACGGACCCATGAAGCCCAGACTGTAGGTAATGACTGTGTTGCTAAGACTTCAATAGTTAATTGCTCTTCATTATTTGCTTCTTATGAGTCATATTATGCCATTCCAGAAAGCATTAGGAATTGAATAAAAAAAGAAAGGGATACTGTGCAACATAAATAACCAGTCAGGTGCAAAGATCAGTGAATAGTTGGTATGATCAGATTGAAGGTAACACATATTGTTAAAAGTTAATATCTGGTGACTAGATGTGAGTAAGAAATGAATTTGTATAGGAGTATTCAATAATAAACAAGTATTTCTATGAGTGGCAAAGCTAATGAAGATGCACTCTATGGATTTGTGTCTTTTTAAAATTCTCTCCCCATCACAATAACCCACTTTTTGTTCTTGGTAAAAACCTGCTACTAGGCTATGGATAGCAGAGCTTTTTGTATATGTAAGAGCATTGCCCAAATGCCTCTTAAACACTGACAGGCATGGGGCATCAACCACCTCTCTAGGAAGCCTGTTCCAGTGTTTGACCACCCCCTCCGTAAAGAAATGCTTCCTAATATCCAGTCTAAACCTCCCTGGTGCAGCTTTGAACCATTCCCACGTATCCTATCACTGGATACCAGGGAGAAGAGATCTGATATTTGCTTCTTTGTCCTCCCTCCTCTTGTTGTAGAGTGTTACAAGACTGTATTTCCCTTCTTCCCAGTTTTCAGCCTGAACTTATTCATGGCCAGTTTATATTTACAGCCAGATTTTATCCTATTCTTCATGTCCTCTTTCCTATGCCAACATTATCCTTTGGTTTAAATAGCTTTTCTCTCCCACATGTATTTACCACTGGATATGTTTCTAGCTTGGGTCTTCATGAAGTCTTAGACCACAGAGGACATAACCCCTATAATATGGCATCATCCAGAACTTGCATGATTTGTGTTCCACTTTCTTCAGGCAAAAATTTTACCATTTTGGTTCATATCAGTCAATAGTATCTTCTCTCAACCTTCAGTGGTTCATATCAAACAAGGGAAACCATTTGTCACATAAAACAATTTGGATTGGTCTTACAATGGTACATATCCTGGCGTAGCATCAGTAGCACACACCTTCTACTTACAAAGCTGCAGCTAACACATTAATCAGCCAGCAAATTCACTAGCACTGTTAATGCTAGAAAAAAGGCTCCAAAATATTGTAACATAATATTTTGATTTGGGGACAGTATTTTGTGAATACAAGTGGCAAATGTATTTGTTCTGAGGAGTGACATCATACTACTTGTTTGCTGAAAGTGTCTGGAGACTTATTGACGGACCCATGAAGCCCAGACTGTAGGTAATGACTGTGTTGCTAGGACTTCAATAGTTAATTGCTCTTCATTATTTGCTTCTTATGAGTCATATTATGCCATTCCAGAAAGCATTAGGAATTGAATAAAAAAAGAAAGGGATACTGTGCAACATAAATAACCAGTCAGGTGCAAAGATCAGTGAATAGTTGGTATGATCAGATTGAAGGTAACACATATTGTTAAAAGTTAATATCTGGTGACTAGATGTGAGTAAGAAATGAATTTGTATAGGAGTATTCAATAATAAACAAGTATTTCTATGAGTGGCAAAGCTAATGAAGATGCACTCTATGGATTTGTGTCTTTTTAAAATTCTCTCCCCATCACAATAACCCACTTTTTGTTCTTGGTAAAAACCTGCTACTAGGCTATGGATAGCAGAGCTTTTTGTATATGCTGAACTTCTTACAAAATCAAACTAAAAAGGATTACATAAATCCAGACTGTAAAACAGCTCACTGGGACCCAAGAAGGTTGAGTTTGTCTGGTTGATGTGCATCATAGATAAACAAAGCTGCATCTGGAAGGCATGCGGTAGTTTGAGTTACAAACACTGCACGTTTGTAACAATCCCTGTATTACGCCCTCTTTGGTTAATTTGTGGTAGCCCCACAGTATCCTTTACAGCAAGCATAGGAGCTGATCAATTGCTAAGAAAGCTGATTTGTGAAGAGCAGAGGAACAGTGAGTTTAGCAAAACCCAGGTCAGTGGGTTAGCTGCGAAAATGAGATGCCCTTCTTTCTTTATTGGGAAAACTGATTTCAGGTTGTTCCTAGGAAAAGAGGCTCCCAAATGTTCCAGTCTTTGACTAGAAGATCTTTAGACAATGACTTCTTTCTTCTACAAGTAGTGGCATCAGTCCTTCTTGGTTTTTTCTTTTTTTTTTTTCTTTTCTTTTTTTGGCACTTTAGAGAAGATGATGGGAATCATGGTCAGGACTTGTATCACCTTGTATTTTTCATGGTTTTTTTTTCCTTCCTGTTAATGTGTTGAATTATTTAAGTTAATCTAAGAAGGCACATTGACAAATAGGGTTGTCTTAAATATTCTTCTCAAGTCTCTTTGAGTTGCATGCAAATTAGGGTGTGAACTTGGTTGGGTAATGGTTTGACTAGTTGGCCATCATCAGATTGGGTACCCACTGTCAACTACTCTATTCTCTACTCTTCCAGAGTCTTGCTGCGTGACGTTGGGCAAGTCTTCTTGCCCTTCCAGCTTGCTCTGTTTAGCTTGAAGTTCTTTGGCACTGAGGTTTGTGTCTGGCTGTAGACATGGCTAGCACTCAGCATAGGGATAAGGGGCCTCAAACTACACAATTCTAGTACAAAAAACAAATTTACTGTAAGACTGTTTATTGCACATAATGGACCAGCTTAACTGTGTCAGTCTCATTCTGAGAATCTCATTTAGGCATCAAAGCCATCACCACAGGATGTAAATAGTCTTTCAAAAATTAAGTAAAGATGACACACAAGATGATTTTTAATTCTTTTAATCCAAGTCATGCACATATTGAGGCATTTTTCTGTGTCAATTTATTTCAATTTTCTTCCTTTCTCCAAGAACCATTTATTGACTTGTCATCTGTCATTTAGACAGTCAATGTGATCTTGAATTCTGACTTAGAAATCAATATAATAGGAGACATAATTAATATACCCATTGCCAATGATTAGACAGGTCTAACCTGGTTAGCCAGCCACCAACACACATGCAAAGAAGAATACTAAAAAGTGCTTTTTGGTATTACCATTAAAATGTACAATTAATCATCAGCCCAACAGGAATCACTTGTTATTTATCAGTTCTAGAAAGGGAGTGCCATAGTACATAATAGTGCCATAGTACAGAATGGCACAGAAGATGGAACTCCCTTAGAAGTCTTTTAAATGCTGTTTTGCCTAAATAAAATAAGAATTTATACAGTTGCCATGTTGTTTTCAAGACACTGTTGTTGTGAAGTACAATACTGTTTTACCTGTACAAAAGGAGAAGAGAGTAAAAGTAGGTATTAGCTTCCCAAGACTGTTTAGGTCAATCAATAGTCAAACTGACTTGATTAGACATTATGTACCTCTTGATGCATAATCAGACTAGAAAGCAAGCTGTTCTGTGTCCTATGCCACACTTGCCTGCTTGTGGACATATGAATGTGGACTAAGGAAGAGATGAACTTTATTACAGGAGAAACTGCCCTTATTAAAGTCCAAGTGACTCTGTGGTCCAAGTAACTATATAAACCCTGAGCAGGATGATCCTGCTGCCATGGAGAACTTCCAAACTGAATACATGAAAGAAGACAAATACTAGGAATTTTCAAACCGAAGTGCAGAAGTGACCTAGAATCATGTGCTAACCCTACACTGTGGGTTGTTACCTTTAGGACCATGGCTCCTGCTCTCTGTTTCCTGCCCGAGGACCCCTGGCTGGGCTGTCTCCCACCTCAGTCAGCCTGAACTGCCTGTTGTTGAGCTGAGTTTCACAGTTATGCTAGCCATGATGCCTAAGATGTGAACCTCTCTCTCATTATGGGACAGTTCATGGCAGGATTCCTCTAACCTAATTGTAGTCATTTCAAAGTCTGGTTTCTGAACTATGCCATTTATGGAGAATCCCATTGCAGGAATGGAGAGAGATTGGCATGTTCAGTTGTGATTCATCTATCTTGTCCAAGATAGCTGAGATGAATGGAAGAGATATTGTGCAATGACTGTAAACGAGATACCTGTTGTTTAAAAGACTGAAGTTACAGGAAACAAATTTCACCCTTTCGCTGCAGAATTAAAAGCCAAATTATCTGACTCCTAAAACAGACCCACTGAATAACCCTGCTGCCTAACCCCCTGTGACAGCATTTCCTGAAGGTCATAAGATGAATGTAGGGTAATGTTTAACATAGATGGGAAGAGAAAACAGAAGGAAGCAGGATGTGGTGCTGGGAAAGGCAGACACAATATCTCTCTGGTACCACTAAACAGGATTGCAGGGACCATGGAGGCACATCCTCCATGCCTTGGGAGAAGTCCCAGGTAAAGGTCAGGAACAATAGAAGCAAATGCTCATTCATTTCCTTATTACAGTTTTGTTACTGCCCGTGTGTGAAAAAAACATTGCTGAGTGGCTAGCCAGGCAGCAGTCAGAAGTTTTTTCAAGCTATAATAGCACTCATCCATTAACCATAAATAATCTATATTTATTCGAGGGGTCCCTAACAAAGCCATGTGTACATTGCACAGAGCATTAGACTATCAAGGTATAAACTATTTAAAGCAGCCGGTGTTTGAATTGTCATTTTTTAAGTTTAACATTATGTTGTTTCAATATCTAAAGCCTCCTTCCCAATGCAGCAAAAATGCAAAACACATTGAGAGAAAATGTAAAACATACTAACTTGATTATTATGAGTGCTCTGGATTGTGTCACAATTCACTATTAATTTAGACCACATTCCAGTGGCTTCTCCCTTCCCTCTGCATTCTGGACCAATCTGTCAGAGAAATACAACACCGATTAAATAAAAAATATATATGTGCATATATATATTTTAAAGCCTGCTGCTTGGAGGAAATGTTTTGGATATGCAATTTAGGGAGAGTTGTTTTCCATTAGCAACTTGAAATGATGGGCTGATTTTGAGGGTCATTTGCATAATGAATTTCTTCTGGGCATTAGGGACATCCACACGGTCAATTCTATGAATACCATCATGAACTTAATGGTGAGGTTTGTCTCAGCTCCGCCCACCCATGATGGAGACCCAAATGATGGTTAAATCCCCTCATTGAGAAATTGTTGCAGCCAGAACCAATTTCTGCTTTGGGAGAGAAGGAATGGCCTTGTGGTTACAGCTCCAGAATATGGCTCAGCAAAACCGGTCATGTTTCTGCCTCTTTTATAGACTTCCTGTGTGACCTTGGGCAAATCACTTACTCTTTTCCACCTGTAAAGTGAAGAAAAAGAATTTTCCTATTTTCTCAGATTAAGAACATAAATTCTTTGGTGTAAGGGTAATCTCAGCTTGCGTGGTGTTGTGACAGTGCTAGGCACAATGGGATCCTTGTCTTAATAGAACTATTGTGAACATAATATTTATTTAGGGCATTTTGACATCACTTTGTCCAAAGCAGCTTTTGGAAGGGTTGGGGGTTTTTTTTCTCATGCATATAATCAGACTTTTCCGAGATTCTAGGGGTGTTTTGCCACTTTTCTGGCCACATAGCATGCAATCAGCATGTCAGGCATGTATTAAAGAGGCAACAACTATTCCTAGTAATCTCTGTTGCTCTTTCACAAAGCTGAAAAGCCAAGCTTCAGAACATCTTTTAGAAACCCCACAGAAAGATTTTATCTCCCAGTAGAAAATTGCTCAGAATTCACCCTACATAACAACAAAAGGACTATGTCATGGTTTAGCTCCACCAGAACAGTGAACAGATCATCCTTAATCTGTGAGGTTTTGATGTACTTGCTTTTTGTGCTCGGTGGTGGTAGTAAATTTTGGGCAAGCAATTTGGGATCCAAACTCTTTGTAGTTGGACAGCACAGCTGCAATATCTCTATCCAGTTTGTACCCAGAGGCAACCATAAACGCCCAGCTGAGCACTCCCACTTCTAGTTTCTTGCTTATGGGAGAAGAGCACATCTCTCAGGGAGGACATCAGCTCTCCAAGTCACTGTCAGTTTGCATGGGACAAAAGTTTGAGGGATTAAGTAAGAGAGAAAAAGAAAAACTTTGTGATCGGTGCTAGGCAAATCCCATAGGTACATCTCCTGAATAGCAGAGGTTTTCCAAGGCTGCCCAGGGTGATCTAACTGCTGAGTCCTGACCCCAGTGGGAGCAAAGCTTGGCAAAAATGGGGCAGGGGTTGGGGAAAATTCTTCCCTTGCTGAGTGGTTCTGCTTTAAAAATGACCTCTTCTTTCTCCAGAGACACAGGCCTTTTGTGTGGTGATGCTCAGCCACTCCTCTGAAGGATAAAACCAGACTATATGGGGTTTGCTCCAGAAAGACTGGAGCTGGGTTCCAGTCTGATAATGCAAACAAATTCATTAGCTACGGCTCCAGTGTATCCTTGTCATTTTTTGCCCTTTGTTGTGGTGTTCTAGCTAGGAGAGTCATCACCCTATGCTCCTGCCGTGGCCTCCGCCAGAGCAGAGAACCTCCAGGAGGACTCTGTCAACCCCGCTGATCTTTTCCGCTGACTGGAGAGGGAGCCTAATGCAGGTGTTTCAGTGAAACTTATACAATCCAGATGTAAATCCAGTGGCAAGTCCCTCAGGATTAGACATGTCTGGAAATGAACATTATTGGGCTGATAAGATTTCTGAGCATTTTTTCCACAGGAAACCCACTGATTTTCATCTCTGGGTTTGGCATGCAAACTCCCTAAGGCTCCTGGAGAGGCATACCTTGGATTGCCTGTGACAAGATATGAACAGGAGAGCTCAAGCTGACATGAAGAGCCAGGCTGGGATGGCAGTTAGGAAGGAAAAAACACTCTATTCTTTACTGTCGACTTTGAAAATGTGTTCAGGAAAGGATTACAATGTCAAGATTGTAATACTGGTTGTGTTAAGAGTCACTGTTTGGAGGCAATCGTTATTTGGAGAAAAAGCTGAGAGAAGAGGCCATTCACTTCGTTCCTGCCGATATGCCAAATAAAAAGGGATCAGCTAAACCACAGACAAGCCCCTTTTTGCTTTTGTAGCTGTTCATTTTTTCCATCAAAGCTCAGACCACGGAGCTAAAATTCAGTAATGAAAACCTTCCTTGCAGCCATGGCTTTGCAGTGCCCTAGACCAGAATGACACTGAGGTGAAATGGAGTCGGTCCCCAATTCTCTGAACTGCAACGGGACATACGATGGTCTGAGCTTTAATCTTCACACAGATGAAACTGCTGCAGTGGGACTGGTTTCCGGGCTGATGTTTCTCATTGCTCAGTTATTGAGAGCCTGACAGGAAGCAGAGAAATGTTATCAATTCCCACTGCTCCGGACCATCAATCTTGCTCTGCTGGCACATCTGACAGCTCGAAAATGATCAGGTAGCAGCTGCTTTTTGATTTCTTCTATTATCTCTAATCCACTGTCTCATGAAATGGTTTGTTAATGCTTTAAGGACATCCTAGTGAGGGGACTGTGGTTTCTGCTCTAGCCAGCAGGTAGAGCCAGCAAGCCTTGCATCGTGTCACAGGTTAATAGCAATTTCACAGAAACCTGGATAAACAGATAGCTTCCTCTCTCCCTTCCTCCCCCAGAGAAAGCACCGAGTCTAACTAATCCTAAAAAGCCTGTGTAGGGAACGAAGCATTTCACAGTTGGAAAATACTTGCACAGGTGACCTTCTGTAATGAAGATTTCAGTGTTTGCTCAAGTGACTGCACAAGTAAGATCAGGGGATGGGAATCTCATTGGATATAAACCAGCATCCAAACTGTGCTAGCTCTGTATTTGGCTTTTTTGTAGGAAAACAGAAAAGAAAATAAACAACATCTTGCTACTTTCCACAGGCATGTTCCTTACACTGCAAGGGGTGGTGGCCCAGGGAAGGCTGCTCTGGGCATGTTTGAAGCCACGATGCACTTCCTTCTTCTTCTCCACTGCAATCATGACTTTGAGTCATCATCTCCTTTCTTTAGCGTTTAAAACTGAAAACAAGGTGGTGTGTCCCAGAAGCTCTGTTGGTTCATGCGCTCCACACCACAAGCAGCAGAGCTTCATGCTGGCCACCACCTGTGCTTCAGTCCCCATCAGAACTCATCTGTCTGTCTCATGGTCAGGAACATGGCCTTAAACGATGTGTTTTACAAAAAAGTACACTTCAGCTTAGATTACATGTTGTGTTATATCTAAGACAAAACCTAAATAATTCTACAGAGAATAGTTATATAGAAATAATATATAATTTCTCATGATAGCATATGTACACAAACATCTTTGATTATTTTTGTGAATCCTTAGACTGTTCCATTTCAGCCTGTGATCACTTTGTATAATTTCATTTTATTATCATTAATGACCATAGGTCTAATTTCTTGTTTCAAAAATATAACTGACATTAGAATCTACCTACAATTTTTATATAAAACATGTAGTTATTCTTTTTCCCCCAGTGCTTTTAAAAAAACCTTTTGAATTGCTCTCCAATCCAATTTCTAGGCTTTCCCAGCACAGTCATTTGTCTCTGATAGGCACAGTTTTTCAGAAAGAGGTCAAGGATGGTGAAAGTTGCTATCACTTCACAAGAGTTGATAGTGCTACTTTCCCGTCAATGCTTTCTTTTGCTTGCCTTGCAAGGCCCCTTTCAGCTTCCTTGACCCCGCAGCCCTGCTCCTTTCTACTGATACAAGAGAGTTAATAATAGGGCTCCGGTTTTCACCGGAGCTGCACAACTGCTGGGATATGGCAATAAAACACACAAGCATACACTCACAACAGCTAACCCCTCCACCTCCTAAAATCCATTTTCCTTGAGGTCTTTGATCTGGGGCAGGTGGGAAAGAAAGCAAAAAGCCTCTGGGAGAATTACGACCGCAGTGCCTTCCTAGGTGGCATTGCCGCTTCCTTGGGACTCCCCGTACCATTAATGGCTCCTTTGTGCCAGTGTGTATCAGACCACCAAGGCATTTACCCAAAGGCTGTGTGTAGAATAAAAAGTGACATTTTGCTTCTTCTTTCTGGAGGTCAGATTCATTTCAGTCACACAGCAGTTCGTGCACAGGCAGACGGGTAATGGGATAGCAGGTTGGGGGAAGAAGTGGTTTTATCATCTCTTTCTCTGTGGGAATAACCATGGCTCCTCACATAAGCGTGCGCTCCCTTCCCCTGATGTGGACTCCCAATCTCCTTAAACCACTCGGTAAATCCCCTTTTTATTCACCTTCCAAAATTCACTAGCAAAGAGAAATAGCTCATCTCTTTGTATGGTGTTATTGTGGCCTCAAAGGCCAGGACTGAATAAACACCAGCTCTGCTCCTGAATGTTTGCTGCTATTGCAGTTGTATCTTGCCAGGACTGCCAAAGGGCTGGTAAGTCTTCCCATAATTTGAAGACATGCTGGACAGGTGATATGGCTGGTAATCAGCTAACTGTGACAGCTGAAGGAGACCTCTGCACCTAAGTTTCAAGGACTGGTGAACAACTCATACCTAGCCCTGTGTCGATTGTGTGCAGGAGAGGTCAAAGAACTGTGGAAGTTCCTCCCTAGACTTGTGAAGAACCTTAGAAAAAGCAGAAGTCTTCAAAACTGGTGGTTTGCATCTAATGGACATAAGGGAGAAATGAGTAGGTTGTACAAACTCCTTGTGCGTGATCTGCCCCATCAGTGGTGTCAGGTACGAGGAAACTAACTGCAGCTGAGGAGGGAATAACCAGATGCTTCTACAGAAATGGCCTTCTGCCCTGGAGTGGAGGTTCTTGGAGACGACAAGCACCTTTCTCATCCTTGTTTCCTCTTTCCATCCTCTCAATCCTCTTTGGCAGCAGAGGCAGCAACCCACAGCCCCAGGGACCTCCCTCTGCTTCTCTGTCCTACTCACCCTCTCATCCTGCTCCTGCCACCTCCTGTCTTCCCCTTGGGCCTGGTACTCATCCACAGACCACTGCAATGCAGCTGTGCCTATTTCATGGAAAAGCCTGGAGCCAGCTGTGCAGGACATGTTCAAGCTAAGGAGACTGCTTTTCTCCACCAGTGAATGCTTTCAAACTACATGGAGGGTGTCCCAGGCAGAAAGTCCACTGGGTGTGCCTCAAGCAGTGCAAGAGCTGTTTTAAACCAAAGGCAGAAATGTGACTATCAGTCAGGTTAATGTGACCCCTATCCAGCTGCCTTGCTTTGAAGAGAAACACAGGTGCATTATTTCACCATTTTTCCCGAGTCTCCCAGAAACCCTTTACATTGAAGGCTGCAGACACAAGTGCTGAAGTGCTGGGTGTCTGAGACAGTGTCCGAGTGGAATTTCGATTTACAGCCACAGTGTCTTTGGAAAAGTCATCGTATTTTTGAAACAAAAGAAGGAAACAGAAAAGAAAAATAACAAGGGCTGATGATGTATCTCCACACGATCTCTTGTGATAAATTCTCAGTAAGGGTCAGAGAAGCCCATTCAGACTGAATAAAAAAAAATATGCTTGAACCCATGATCGTTAGGCTGACTTGGAGGAAACACTCATTGACTTCTCAAATCTCATGCATCTGTGAGTGAAGTATTGAAATCGGAAATTGAGAGTGATTCCTTTCCCCAGCTACCATTCTTAGACAACGCTGCTCAGTTGTGTAACCCCCTGAAGACATTAAAATGTCTTTCCCTTCCTGTAAGAAAAGATTTTCTTTTCCTTCCCTTAAGACATTAATTACAGGGTCACTGACTTTGGCAGATTACTTGCTAAATTGAGTTGCATCCTGATATCCTATATTTTATTGTGATGACCAATCATCTTGACAGCCACTTGGGCTTGACCTGAGATTGTCCAACACTGAAATCATGACTCTTTAAAGGGAGGGGATTAATGGCTGCTTTAAAGTGACCTAAGATCATCAAAAAAAGCCACAAGCACTCACCTTTCTCCAGCTCCTGGCCATACAGACCTGCTCCCCCTTTTGTCACAACATCAGCAATCACATAGCTGCATGGGGAGTTAAATCTGTTTGGTGATCTGGCTAAAAAAAAAAATAATTGCAAATGTCTTCTTGTTAAGGTGGTTGTAAGCTGGATCAAAGAAGAGGTCTGAGTCTTCCACAACCATGGATGTCACCACAAGAAGGACACAGGAGTAAATGCCTGCTCTGGCAGCAGCAAGGTCCTGGTGAACTGTGGGAGAACCAGTGTCTCCTCATGGGCCCCAGGGATGGGAAAGCACTGGAGAGCTGTGAGCCTTAAATCAGGTCAGTATCTACACTGTACAGAAACTACCAAACCTAGGAATGGTACTCATAGCCCAGCTATCTGACCCAGGTAGGAGCTCAGAAGGAGCAGCAGAAAGAGCTCAGGTTTGTCTCCTCAGAACAACAGTTGGTTCATGTGAAAGAAGACACAGAAGCTGGCCCCCGGGTTCTTGAAGTCTCTTTCTCCTCCTTTGCTTTCACCTCTTGGCCTCTGGTTGCATGGAATATGGATGCAGTGCCATTCACTGGATTTCCATAAACCCTCATGCTTCCACTGAGTCTTTGAAGTGCAGCCCATTATCAAACTGAAACAAGCTCTCTGGCATTTGAAAATTGAGAGATTTTTGTAAAAAAAAATGTTCAGCTTGTGTTTTGAAGTTGATGATAGACAATCTCATAATTTAGTAGCTATGACAACAATGTGAGTTAATATAGAAATTCAGCCTTCCTGATGCCCAGTGGAAAAAGAAGTGGCAGAGGGGCTTTTCATTTTCCCACCTGCAGGGAGGGGCTGAAACCCCTGTTGCACCCAAGGGCTGGTGGAGACAACCCCTGGCTGCAGTTTTGGATCGGCACAGTGTCCTTGCAGAGTCATGGGTCTGGTTGAAGCATTCCTTCATCAATAGGCACCATTTATCACCGAGATGTGACTGGGTTCCAACAGCGACAGAAGGAAAACATTGGCAATGTTTTCATTAAAAGGTACAAAAGATTTGCAGTGTAGCTGACAGAGGCCATATGTGACCTGCTTAGTGTTCAGTGGGGCTGATAAAGAGCAAAAGGAGTGTCCCGTGAAGGTAAAGCTATACCTCACCTTAATGAACAGCAACTCGGGGTAGGAGGTGGGAGAGGTTGATCAGATTTCCTCTGACCTGGAGTTCAACTTCTTTGGATGCAACCAAGAGTGGCTGAGATAGTAAGGTAGCTCAGCATAAAGGGGGTGAGAAAAGGGGGGACCCTTTTTTCTTCCTTAATGGAAAAGCTTGGCCTGGGGCTGTTCACAAGCTGCCAGCAGCAGCAATGTTCTGCATGCAAAATGGTGTGTTTTGCATGTCACAGCAAAATCCTACCAGGAGAAGCACTGGGATCAGTACAAAAATGTCGCCTTCTTCCACACACGTGGACATGCAGAGACACATGAGCACACACACACTTCCCTCTGCTAGGGCCAATAAGACAAACTCTAGGACCTCACAGAGATGAAAACGGGCACTGAAACATGTTTCACGTTCATGGAAACAGTGGCTAACACCATGTTTTGCCCAGCAGACTTAAATCTCTCTTGAAATCAGCCCTCTTGGGTGAGCCCTTTCCACACCCTGATCTTGCCCTTTAGTAAATCCAAGCTAGTAAAAGAAGCTAGTACGAGTCAACCTGTGTAAGACTATTTTGGAGGTGTGGAAGAGCAAGACCCACCCACACTCACCAGCCAGCCTTGCACGTCCACTTTACAAGCATGTGATCAGTCACAGCAGTGGCAGGATCACCAAGGTCTTGGCAGACAAAGCAAGTCCCCTGTCACCCTGGGCTCTGTCAAGAGTTCGGAGGGCTGCATCTCATCTTCTAATTTTATATCCAGGACACACAGAAGTGCTAAGGGACTGTGGGCAGAAATTGAGACTTTCTTAGAGTAAGGAGTCTGGTCTTCTCTCACCTGAGTCAAGAAAAGATGCCTATCAGTTCTGTTCATCTTATTGCTAATCTTCCCCTCTGCCTGCTGCATGCACTTGCTGCGTTTTGCCTGACTTTTCTTAGTTACATATTTACACAGTGTTTCATATTTGTCACCTTTTATTTCATTCTAGTGTTTTCAGCTGCTACTGTGAAATCAATAAAAAAATCTTACTAAAGCAGCATAGGAACAATGGTCTGTATAATCATACCAGGTGTGAGAGAAGAGGGAAACAGACCTTGATCGTGTTTCATGCTGTTGAAAAACACTTGAATAAATCCAAACATTTCCTCAAAGTTAAACTGGAGGTCAGGGATAGAGGAAGAGACTCGAAGTTACTTCATTCCCTGTAGACTTGAGATCAGAGTAAACCACAGCTAGCTTGTAACACCAGCCACTGACACATAGCCAGCTCTGGGGTGGCACTTGGCAATGTTCAATCCAGCCAGACCAGAGGCTGCGATTTCTCTGGCTGGAGGCATTTGAGTGCTAGTTCACCTGCCGGCTGCTGGGGCCCTGGTTACAGCAGTGCTGCATGGAAAACACTGTAACTGCTTTATCAATTAGGGAAATGAACCACGGTGAAGAGCTGAATGTCCCCACAGCTAAAAGGTTAATATAAATAATTATATTAAAAAATGTTATTTATTGTTTCTTTAAGTAGCAGCCCTTCACAGCCCCACAGCTCTGTGGCTGGAATATGGTTTCACAGAATTTATGTGGGCACTTGTTTAGGTGCGTGGGGGGAAGATGTATGTTACAGCATCCTGACACACTCTCATTGTATATCAGATGTTACTCGCCTTGCTCCTGCCCTCTGCTCACCTCCTTCACTGCCCCATCTGTGCAAAGGAGGCTTTGTAGAGCTGGCAGGGTCAGTGATTAATTACACAAAGATAAACAGAGTTAATATTCTTCCTGGATAGAACTAATTACTCAAGTGTTTGCTTTTATAAACCTCAGATTGATTGTCTCAGGGACAAATCAGTCTAATTGAAAAGACCGTTTGTTTTCAAAAAAAGGAAAAATAACATGTTTGTGCCTCATGGGTTTTGGGGGGCTTTTTTTTTGTCTCCTTTTCAGGGAAATGGAGGCAGTGAAAGAGTTGGTGCATATTGTTGCATCGCTCACTGGACATCACAGCTCCTCCTGCGGCTGTGCCCCAGCCGTTCCCCAGACCATTTTCCTGTTAACACAAGCTGTTATTTCTTTCACCAGCTCTCTGTGGAGGATCCTGGTGTGTGAGGTGGAGAGTATGCACATACTGAAAAGCCGCCCCAGCCCAACAATGTCAGGATTTAACTGAACAAGGGCAGGAAGAGAGAAGGGGCATGACTTGGTCAAGAGCACAAGAGTACCCTCATGTCTTTTGCTTGTATATTCTCTGAATTAACTCATGAAGACTCTCACATCTGGGAAACTGAAAACAACTGGCACATCATTTCTGCTCCAACACACTCAAAACATTTTACAGCCTTTCTGTTGCCTGAGTCTGGTGTGTCACCTCCTACTCTCTTCTCTCCATGGCACCTCAGCATCTCAGAGCTCTTTGAACTACTTTGTCTTTCCTTGCAGCCCACCCCCTCTGATGTCTTCTATCACTGATGTCTCCTCTGCCCATTTTCCATTTGTCTTTGTTCCTCTCCAGTAGACTTAAGCACACAGGATTGGACTCGTGGAGCAGCTACAGGACAAGAAAGCTGCCTGGATGTCATAACAGAAAATACTGACACATAAGACATAAGAGAGTTGGCACAAAATGCATGACTGGGTCCTTCACCACTGAGAAACCTGGTCCAATGGACTGAAGCAAGGAACTGGAAAAGGGGTTGCATCTCAGGAGGGACCTTGATTATTGCTAGATTAAGATGTCCAGGAGTGTAGGCTGAGGCTGGGATGCTGATCTCCAGCTCCTGATCCCCGCTTATAGTACCAACCTGCTCAGCTTATGTCTGCATCACTGTCCACATGACTTCTTGTGAGTAGAAGGGGAGAAGTTCTTGCTGTGGAGTTGGGCTTGTGAGTGAGCAGGACACCCGCATGCCATTCAGTGCAAGTTAGTATTAGCCAGGGAACTACACTGGCCATGATAATGCAGGAGGTGGGTGAAATTTTGTGTACTTTGCCACATGGACCAGCAGACCACTTCCCATTTTTGGCTCCGAAAATCTCTTAACAGAGATGAACCCTGTTGGTGTGTTCCTGCTACATATCACCTTAGTGAGGCTGTGGGACATGAAAGCCACCTTCCACCCTGGCTAAAAGTAATCAATCTTAAATTGTCTGTGCTTAGTGATAACTGAGACAAGGGAAAACCACCTCCCAAGCATTCAACTATGTATGGGCTGGGTCACTGAGGGACAGGAAGCATTTCCAAGGAAGGTGACGGTTAGTACAAGGGCAGGAGGTTGATCTGAGAGTGAAGTGGCAGAACAGCCCCAGGAGCTCTCAGAGGAGACAGGAGAGAAGTGCCAGAGACTGCCAGGAGAGAGTTTACTAGTAGCATCATCCTGGAGAAGAAAAAGCAGAGGCTTTGCAGGCAGAAAGAGGCTCAGTGCCATGTGCAAAGAAACCGCCTCCTGCTGCTTGTTTTCATCTGCTTGTTTTCAGCTGTGCTTGGGAAAACATAGCAATACGGACATTCTTCATAAATAAACATACATAGCACCCACTTCTTTGCCAGTGAAAATAACCCTGCAGACATTTTGCTAACTAGTCAGGTCTGAAAGGAACAGAAATACACCCACTTCTTTGCCAGTGAAAATAACCCTGCAGACATTTTGCTAACTAGTCAGGTCTGAAAGGAACAGAAATATCATTGCTGAATTAAGCTCAGAAAGAAGTGTCCTGGTTTCAGCAGGGATAGAGTTAATTTCTTTTCTAGTAGCTGGTACAGTGTTTTGGATTTAGGATGAGAACAAAGTTGATAACGCAC
>NW_008796165.1:6585577-6587578 GCF_000699145.1 Aptenodytes forsteri | reverse complement strand
TTTTTATTTTTTATCTCAACCCACGAGTTTTTCTAACTTGTGCTCTTCCAATTCTCTCCCACCGGGTGGGGGGGAGTGAGCGAGCGGCTGCGTGGTGCTTAGTTGCCGATGAAGTTAAACAAGAAGTAAAGGGAAACCCCAATAAGCCAAGTCTGGCCCAACTCTGTCTAGCACTTTTTTTCCAAAGAAAAAAGATTTAATGCAAGTTTCTGTATTCTCCACCACCAAGAAAGTCAGGTGAGCATTTTGCTTCTTTAAAGAATGCAAGCCATCAAGCAGGCAAACACTTTTTCACAAATACCTGCATCAGGCAATTAGCCAGCCCTTCCATTAAGCCATGACAAAGATGATGGTATGCTGTTGTCTCCCGCACTTTGACTTAGGACGAGAAAGCCCAGCAGCACCTTGTAAATCCCAACACTGCTGACAGCCAAAATCATCAGCAGCTCATTCCCCTGGGAAAAAGATTTGTGAGAAAGGTGCTGAGCTCTCCTTACCCATATGCTTTCTGTTCTCACTACATCTATTCCTTCACCTGCTTTCTGTTCATCTCTGTCACAAAATTCATGTGTGAGAGCCCAGAGATGAGAAGGATTTTGCTTTTCCATTCCCCACTTCCCCCTCCCCAAAGAGAAGACACTTTTAAGTGTTTGAGCATTTCCTCAAAAAGGGCTTTTCTCCAACTCCTGGCCTTCCCTTGCTGTCCCTCCCTTTTGCTGTGGATGAATTATACAGTGTCAACTGTCCTCAGCAGCCATGCCTGCTCCAGTCCAGCACTGCAATGTGCAAAGAGATGCACGGTGGAGAGAAGAAAAGTGCAGAAAGAGAGAGAAAAGTAATTACCAGATATTAAAAATTGCTGACCCTTTACAATTGTTAATGCTGAGAGAGGATTTTTTTTTCACGTGGGAGTTCTGGGCAATTTTCACAAAATTGCTGGGCTGTTTGGTGATCAGGCAAAAATTCAACTGCAATAACATGTTCTCCGGTTTCCTGCCCAATTACGGAGAGGTTTGGAGGTGAAGCCACAAAGTTTGACACCTTTGATCAAACCTTTCCTGTTATTGGCAGGAATTTTCTCCCTGAGCATGATACACCTCGTTATGGAGGTAACAACAATAACTTTCCTCCTCCAATTTCAGGGCTGATGCCACAGAAAGCACCTGCTTATTGGTACTGGTGTTATGGAGAAACGCTGCAGAGCAACAGCCTCTCCCCAGGCTTAATGGGAGGAGTTGTCAGTGGAAATTATTTGGGACATATGTCCTTTTCCTGTTTCAGTTGCTGCTATCATTTCTTATTTCTAGTTGCTAATAATAACCATCAGACTGATAAGCAGTAATTCCTATCTGTACATTGCAAAGAAAATCAGGGTCTTTTTTTACATAGGGGGAAAACGAAGGACAGGGAAAGGCAGGGGCTTGCCCAGCATCACCCAGTAAACCAGAGGCGTACAGCCAGATCTCTTGAGGCCTGATTCAGTGATACAGCTCAGAAGAAATGCTACCTGACAATAAATGTTTCATAAGCACACATACTTATATACATGGATAACAAGGTAAAAATTGCACATGATATTTCATAACAGTGCTGCAAATTGATTCATGTATTTGCCAAAATATTTTCCAGAAGCAGCCCCAACTTTTGCTGTCCAACAGGCAACATGATTAAGCAACTCATATCCTTGTAGCCACCTCCCTCTTGCTCTCCTTCTTCCTGCCACCTCAGTGATCTCATCTCATCATTGAATGCTAAAAGTCAAACCTCAAATCTGAAGAGTTTTCATAGTGTTTCATGACAAGAGGTTTGTGGAGATTAACATGCCTGAAACCATCTTAACTACAAATATCAGGCTGAAATGCTCTGGAATTTACTACACAAATGCATCTTTTTTACAGGTATTTGTTTGTTTATTTTAATCAGTGTAGCCTGGCCAGAATTTCCTATTCCATCCAGATGAGAGGGAAGGGAAGGGAAGGGAAGGGAAGGGAAGGGAAGGGA
>NW_008796165.1:6572309-6583793 GCF_000699145.1 Aptenodytes forsteri | reverse complement strand
GGAAGGGAAGGGAAGGGAAGGGAAGGGAAGGGAAGGGAAGGGAAGGGAAAAAACTTCTAGAGGAAGGTTATGAACAGAGAACATCAGCCATAATGTGGCATAACATCAGTCCAGCTAGCCTTACATCCTATCTTTATAAGTCCATTGTCTGGATGACAATACTAGACAGGAGTAGTGACCACTTTTTTTTTGCATCAATGACATTTATACCAGAACTGTTACAGCTTTTGAATGATTCTAGAGGAAGGTTATGAACAGAGAACATCAGCCATAATGTGGCATAACATCAGTCCAGCTAGCCTTACATCCTATCTTTATAAGTCCATTGTCTGGATGACAATACTAGACAGGAGTAGTGACCACTTTTTTTTTGCATCAATGACATTTATACCAGAACTGTTACAGCTTTTGAATGGCTTTGAATGCAATTCGCAGGAGGGACTTGGCATCGGTCCCCACGGCGGAGAAGGCTTGGCTGGCTGAAGTGAAGTGCCCTGCTGCTGTTTAATCCATTGAAAAGGCAGATGCCTTGCAGGACTCATGTCTCAGTTTCTTAAGCAAAGTGTAGTGTTGCACCAAGTCAACCCCCCTCCAGAATATCTACAGAAATGCTGTAATGAAGACCTCTTTACAATGCTTATCTCACCAGCATAGTAGAAGAAGTTGGTAACAGAAAAAGCATGCCATGAGTTTCCTCCCTCCTTCTGTTGCATTTGTTTTCTGGCATTTTATAATACCATTCCATAACCTTGTGTCATGTGCTGAATGCTTATGTGTGAAAATAAAAATATGGAAAGGTGGGTTTTGCTTCAGGACTGCACAGGAGTTGATAGGAGCACTTTGTGGTCAGATATAGCTACTGTAAATTTTATTGAATTTGAAACAGGCACTGAGAAGCAAATCACTTTGCAGATGTCAGGGCAATTCAATCTGCAAGGAACCTGATCCTAAAAGCATCTGCACTGCACTGGCTTTCAAACACTAAGAAATTTTAAACATCTAAAACAACCACTAGAAGTTAAGTCTTCTCGCTTACTTGCAATCACAACCTTGTGGCTCACAGAAAGGGTTCGAGGATTTGAGTCAAGGTGTATATGGCCTTCCTAAAGATACATGAATGCAATAGTTGGTAAGGCCAACGCCACATAGGCTGGCATTCATTCCCCAGCAGACCTGACATTAGGTGCCTGAGAAAGGAAATAAAAGCAGGGCAAGGGTTTAGTGATATTTTCCCAGAAAACTCTGGAGATTGATTGGTGCAGTCTTAGGAGGAGTAAGCTAATGGGGGATCTTTTTCCTGTCTTCAACTACTTACTGGTTGATCTATAGGGAAGATAGAGGTGAACAATGACAGGACAAGAGGCAATTAGCACAAGCTGCAAGAAGGGAAATTCTGGTATGATAAGAATTAGGAAAAAGTAATGATGAGGGTAGTCAAAGAATGAAAAAGCGCCAAAGAGGCCTTGAAATCTCCATTCTTGGAGCTATTTGACTCAACAGGACCCTGAGCAACCTTTGAAAGGGGTTTTGGACCAGAAGCTCCAAAGTTCCCTTCCAACCTAAATTACACTATGGCAATCTAAGGAATACGTGGTTCTGATCTATCTTGTTTTCTGTTCTGAACAAATGTGCAAAGAGCAGTCACTCAGCTTAGGTTTAGCTGAACTGTCCAATTTAAAAAGAGAAACAATGTTTAGATCAGGATACCACCAGTCAGGACAGACAGATCCACAGTGTTCACTATGGTGTCTTGACTTCATCCTCAATACACTGTGTGACTGTGGGCATGTCTGGGAATGCCGCTAATGCAACAGATTTCACCCTAGCAAGACATTTTTCCACCTCCCTGGGATGTTGAGAGGTTTAGCAGTGACTGTTTTGAGGTCCTTCTGAGACAACAGCCAAAAGAACATTATTATTTAGGGTGACTATATTTCCATAATAAAAACTTGGGGCATTTTTAGTGTCAGTATTTCTCATGATTGCAAAACAGTCCAAATGTCCCTTTTATGGTGTTCTGAAAATGTCAGCTTTTGATTATGCCTCAACATGTATATATTTCTCAGAGCAAGGGCATGGGGTTTTATTTTGCCAAGTAACACCACATTCTTATGAGGTCCATTAATACGGCTGATTGGAAAAGGCCATCTCTGTCCCTGTGGTAAATGCCGTTATTTTGACATTCAGATTTTGGCCTCCACTAGGGTCAAAGAGAGAAAAACAATATAATACCTAAACTCTTACAGCATGTAAATACTAAAAAAAAATGTTATTTTTTTGTTCGTAAATCAGAACAAATCCTATAGTGCACAGCTACAGAGCTGCACATTCAAAAGGGAGACTGACGGGGACAAAGGCCTGAGGTTTAGGTGTCCTAGAAAGTACCAAAGGAGCTCTTTAAAAAGCAGCCATTTATCTTCACCTGAAAAAACCTCAAAAATTTCAGGACAGCAAACTAAAGTTTCACTTTGACCCAGTGAATATCCTCAGAATCTGCTTCACACACAGAAGATATTGAACAAACCCAACTCCAAGCACAAGATGGGACCAGATTGGGTTTGGGTGCATTTTTGCACATCTGTCTTTGCCCTTCACTAATGGGGATGCTAGGTGCACCTTTCTTAAGCATCTAATGTTCTGCTCAGTTTAAAGTTGCATCTTGAACAAACATTGTGTTCTTATGAAAATTGAACACTGATTATGTTGAAATCTATTAATGGGAAAACACTGAATGAGCCAGATTTTCTAAAGGAAGCTTCTGAACAATAAGAAAAACTAAGTTTTGTTTCACAAGAACTGAGCCAGAGTGAGAGAAATGCAGCATATCAAGTGCAGTTTGAAACACTTTGCTTTTCACATATTCATTTCTGACTATTTTCTTCCAGCTTAAAATTTCTTGTAAACTGAATCAGAATACTGACATGAAAAGCCTGGGAGTTTATTACCTCGATGTAGCATTAGCTCAGGAAGTCAAAATCAGGAGGTCTTAGCTTTAAGCCAGAAAATCTCTTTGGAAGGTAAGATTGTTGTAATTCTAGAGGACTTGTTCATAGCTTCATAGCATGAAAACATCCTGCCATTACATAGAAAGCAAGGCTTTACATCAGCAGTTTATTCCAAGTTATTCTCTTTTGACCTGCCTCAGAGCCAAGCCCCAAATTTAACATTCGAGGCTTGAATCATGCATTGCAAGATAAAACAAAGTCCCCAACATCCTCCTCCCTCCTCCAGCTAAATAAAAACAAAATTATTTCAGGCAGAGAAGTCATGAACAAGCCAAACACAGCAGGGCCATAATGTGCAGCCTGACATTGTTGGCTCTAAACAAACAAACAATTGTACATTCATTTTGACAAACATCTGAAGAGCTGCACTGCACAGAAAGAAGAGTCCAGGGTCCAATATTCATTCCCAGGGCAATGGTGGCTGGCTTTGGTGGAATTACTCAATAGGTTTGCAGAGCCATTGTGCTTCTCACTTCCAGCAATATCCAAGCACATCTGAATCACATTCTTTTGCTAACCGTTTCCTCTTCCCCTGTACAAGAGCAGCCCTAATGAAAGGAGCAGCAAAAAGATCAGCCTTTGTTATCTTTTCTGCCTGCTCCAATATTTCAAGTACTTTGGGGCCTTGCTAGTTCGCTTGAACAGCAGCCATTTCTTGGTTTATTCGGCATAAATTATACAATTATGTTTCATATCATCACAAGGCATCAGCAAATGAATAGCAGACACCCCTTTGCACTCAGCCTGTTTAAACAGGATGCCGGCAGAGGAAAGAATGTGTAATACAATGAGTGCACACTATTTCCAATGGCAAGAGCCCTTTTACACCTGCATAAATAGAGCTGGGCCTGGCTGGTTGTAGAGGCATTGTCTCTTCCAGTTACATGCCCAGCTGTTATACCAACCATTGTTTTCTTTATGGTTTGGTGTGCTGGCTTGCCTTCCACATTGACTTAAACCACTACCTGAGTGATTATCTTTGTGAAAAGACAGACAAGTAACAATAGAAAGTAACAACATTCTGCAAAGACATTGCTGGAGGTCTTTAGTACAGCAAAAGAGAAGTTTCACTGAATAAATATGCTGCTGAACCTGACCCTTTGGTTGTCATAGATGTGAAAAGCAGCTTGTTTCAGTTCCTCCACTGGCTATTGTGAAATTTGCTATAAATGGTCCCAGTGTCAATAGACTTCAGATTTTACTGACCACTATGGGTCCGAGCTCTGGCTGAACACCTGTGTTCATAGCTCAGGTGCAAGCCACAATCTTGAGCTTTCATCCAGGATCACTTTTGAGGCACTCCCCCTCCTCACATCAGCTCTCCAGAGAGCATCAGTGACTCTTCTCTTTCCCTCTGATGGGGTCTGGCCCAGATGTTGCAAATAGTGATGTGGTAGAGCCTGGGAATTCAGATGGACCACCTTGGGCATTGAAATGGATCACCTTGGACACTGAAAGCCTCTTCAAGCCTAGCCTAGTTGCTAGGCTTATATTCAGACTTCCTGATCTGGTCCTTAAAATGGCCATGGGTGCCTGCTCTTGTTCAAGTGAATGACTCAACAAATCCTGCTCCCAAACTTAATCCCTGGAGGGAAGCTCTCCAGAAATAATGAGGAACCTTAAGCTATCTAGGGTATCAGAGGTGATTCCCCAAACCTAGCCATGGTGATAAAAGGTTTTGTGCACAACTTGTCATGAATACACTGCGGGAGGAAAAAAATAGAAGAAACATGAGTTCTCCAGACACTGCAGTATGGATGGGTGAAATGCCCCATCATCAGCTGTCAGCTGCCATTGGATGATCAGAAGACTTTGATATTTAAAACAGACCTTTAAACCAGATGCAGTGTTAGATTAAAAACTATAAACCTGTTTAATTGTTTGGCATTATGCAAGGAACAAGGTTTGTTTAATTAGAAGGTATTTGGCAACTTGTTAGATTGTAAAATGTTTGACAATATGCCAGTCAGACCCTTGAAGCGATGATAGCAACATAGGACTTGTGCATGTTGTACATTTTGTGCCACATGTGGGGTACGTGTCTTACAATGGAACCATTCTGAAGTGGATTTAATGTCTGGGGAAGGTGCCGGTTGAGCAATGCAATTATTTTGCAAAATAGCTACTGCATGAGCAAAGTCAGTGAAGGATTTCTCCAGCCACTATCTGCGTAGAACACCTCTAGTTTTGGTCCTCAGGCTTTCCTGCTCTTACCTTCTGCACTAGAATGCTTGGCCCTGCACACATTAGGAACCTCTGGATCTTTTTTACTAACCCAAACATTTATCACTCCTTGGTACATGACTCAAAGCATCTCTCTTAAATCAGCCTTTTAATGGCCTACTCTCTCATGTGGTTAAAGAGGTGGACAGATAGAAGACATTAAGATAAAATGCTACTCCTATAGTGCATTAGCTTGTCTGTGATTGTCTGTGAAGGACAAGATACTGCAGACATGGACTGCATGACACCCACCCAGATAAATATGAGCGAGCCATCCACATGCAGACATTTCTGTTCATATTATCGTCTTTCCTGCATGCGTTTTAAAAAGTGAATGTTTAGTGGATACCAGCACAGTTCTTTGCCTTTTCAGAGGGGTAAGCTGACTTCATTGTGTTGAACATGTTGATACAAAAATAAACAGATGACAACTCAGTAATTTCACTGATTGGAAATGTGAAGGGATCAGGTCCTTTGGGGTTATATCAGGTAACCTGGCTTCCAGTTAGAACAGCTTTTCCCTGTGTTTGTTTCTGGCCCTTCTGATTTTGTTCTAGCAGAGAAAGAAAATGGGAATAATGGAAAATACATGAACAGAGCTGCTCAAAAAACATCAGTGCATAGTTTCATGTTAGAAATAGGCAAATTTGAATCCAGCTTGGCTCAGCAAAGCATTCTGATACTAACAACTACATTTTTGGCATGAGAGGAATAACAACTAATCATTTTGATTTCTTTCCTTTTGTTCTTTAAATGCTAAAATGTTATGTGTCAGTGATAATGTTCTGATTTGCTGTTTGAACATATAGTACACATCAGTTATTACAGTACAATAATGTGTGCATCCTTTCATACTTAACATTATGCTTCAGCATTGAATGGAACATATTATTTTGAAGTTGATTCTCAATAAAGACATTTCAAAATATTGGAATTCTTTGCAGACTGGAAATGTTGGGGTTTTGGCCAGTTTTCATTAAGAGCACATATGAGCAAACTTCCTAAATCTTCAAAATGTAAACATTTGGATCAATTTTGATTTGTTTTTTATTTGATATCACGCAGTTGAGTAATTATTTATTTTTAATATGGTTCCCTGACACTGTTCTTTTTTGTTCAGTAAGCTGATAAACTTAGGATATTTGATTTCTACTCCTGCTCTAAGTTATGCATTGTGCTGTCAGCAAGTCGCTTCAATTTTCTGTGCTTAAGTTCTCTACCAGGAAAATCATAAAGCCTGTTATAGAGTTAAAGACCTTGAGAGATGTTACCAACCATATCTTCCTCCATCCTGCTTTTAAAGACCTACAGTGGCAGAGACTCCAAACCCTTCCCAGGCAACCTATCCCTGTGGTTTTTTCCTTCCCCTTAAAAAGTTTTTCCTCCTGTCTAACCCAAACAACCACTACTGCAATTTAAGCCCATTACTTCTTGCCTTATCCCTAGTGGATATCGAGAAGAGTTCATTACCTCCCTCCTTGCGGCAGTCTTTAACATATTTGAAGACTGTTATCATGACTGTCTCACTGTTGTCTTTTTTCTAGACTAAACAATCCAAGTTCTGTCAATCTTTTCCACAGAAGTTCTATTTTTAGTCCTTCTCATCATCTTTGTCATTTTCCGCTGGGTTGTCTTTTATGTAGCCACCATCACACTGTCTTCTTTCTGCCACCTTCTTGGTTTTATCTTTGTAGCTGAAATGGTTTTTCTCCAGGTGCACATGCACTGGCTGGCACAATTCAAACTTGAGGTGGTGTGGCATTGGTGTTATACCCCTAGTAATAACAACAGCATGCCATGAACCAGATCACCAGCAGTTACTGACATAACATCAGCTCAGCCATAGACATCAGGGCTCTATGTTGAAATATGGAGAGATTAAGTAACTATAGCCAGCTCAAGGTGATCATTGGCATGAAAGGCTTTTCTCCTGTCTTTTTTCTTTTTTTTTTCCTTTTCTTTTCTTTTCTTTTTTTTTCTTTTCTTTTCTCTTTTCTTTTTTCTTTTCCTTCCTTTTCTTTTCTTTCCTTTTCTTCTCTTTTCTTTTCTTTTTTCTTTTCCTTTCCTTTCCTTTCCTTTTCTTTCCTTTTCTTTTCTTTTCTCTTTTCTTTTTTCTTTTCCTTTCCTTTCCTTTCCTTTCCTTTTCTTTTCTTTCCTTTTCTTCTCTTTTCTTTTCTTTTTTCTTTTCCTTTCCTTTCCTTTTCTTTTCTTTCCTTTTCTTCTCTTTTCTTTTCTTTTTTCTTTTCCTTTCTTTTCTTTTCTTTTTTTTTCTTTTCTTTTCTCTTTTCTTTTTTCTTTTCCTTCCTTTTCTTTTCTTTTCTCTTTTCTTTTCTTTTCTCTTCTCTTTTCTTTTCTTTTTTTTTCTTTTCTTTTCTCTTTTCTTTTTTCTTTTCCTTTCTTTTCTTTTCTTTTCTTTTTTCTTTTCCTTTCCTTTCTGTTATTTACTTTAGTTTGGGGTTTATTTTCTTTTTTCTTTTATTTTCAAAGAAGAATTCTAATGAAAAAATGTTAGAATGAGGTCTATAAGTAAAACATCACTGGGATGTAGGAAACTTCTCAGGAAGTTGGTTGCCTTTGAAAAATATTGGGGGGGCATAGTTTTATTGTCGTATTGAAATAGTGATTTTTATTTTTTAAAAATCAACTGAAAATCTGAAATTGTTGGGAAAAAAGGATGCCTGGCAAGTGTGCCTAACTATATGAAAACCACCAACAAGGTCTTTAACTTTAACTTCTTTAACTTGAATGCTATTTCCATCTGGGTCATTAGCAAACATTTCAGCAATACAAAACTCCAAACTACTCTGATCTAGTATCATAAGCAACAAACTTTACCACATCTATTATATTCCTAAACATACTCCCCAGAATCACCACGAAGTGACAGATGTAACACGCCAGGAGTGACTAACATTTATGGTGTTTCTCTGCATACAACAACACAGGGTGTCTATTATATAAATCTGGGCTGCTTTTTCATGCCACATAGATCTCTGAATAAATACAACCTAAAAGGGAAGATAATTATTTCAGCACAAGTCTTAGTATGGAGATTTGGAGAAAGGAGGTAAATATTTATTCCTACATTTATTTCTTGGAAAGCTGTCTTGGCTATAAACTGTTTCAGGCTTGTAAATTCCTCTCTGAAAGCTAGTCACAGGCATACCTCAGATAGGTTCAGAATGCACTTTTGTTTCAGATAAGCTATATATGCTGCAGAGACTTATCTAGCTCTCTGCTAAAGGTCTTCAGTTTGCAAAGTTGAGCTAGAAGTATCCCGACAAAATGCTTCTATACCTGATTTTTTTCTACTTTTCCTTGCACTGAAATCAGAAGAACAGCGTTTCACATGATTCCTTTAGCGCGCGCGCTCTTGCTGGCCCTGATCAGAAATAGGAAATGCAACAGAAAGCAAAATTGAGCCACTGTGTATTAAAAGGGCACACATGGAGTTATGGGCAAAGTATCCCAGTGGACCTGGTTTAGTCAAACCCAAGTGACTGGGGTCCACCCAGGAGAAACTTGATTTAAGTCTCTGTCCTTGTTGTGCAGGAGATCATGCACAGCAGGCTCACTGTGACAATCTCTGCATTTTCTTGCCCCTCTGCAGGGCACGCTGACAGCAAAGGAGATTCTGCCCTTTGTTTATTTGTGAATAAAGCTAAAATATTGACTACTTCACCTTTTCCACCAATTACTGTAGCTCAAAAAAGGCCAGCGCACTGGTATGCCCAGAGCAGGCTACGGTGAGCTTATGGGCAGTTGCCACCCTTCGCTGCTGTGTTCATGCAGGCATTGGGCACTCAAGCACAAACCAGGCAGTCGCAGGCCAAGCAGTCCTTCAGCTAAGCATTTTGCTTTGCTGGTTATGACTCTCCTAAACAGAAGTCTTCCATGTTTATACTAAAAATAAATCCTGTTGAAAAATAACATCTCAGGCCTTGGGAAAAAGCCAAACAAACAAACCAACCCAGCCTTTTAAATTTTTTTTCTGAAGAATCCTGTCCTGCCTCATGGATGTTGTGTTCCCTTTCATTGCATCATTAGCAATACTGCCTGGGAATATCCCTTTTCAGCTGGTAGCCTTGTGCACCTCCTGCATCAAAACCTCCTGTCCTGAGGTGATCTGAGCTGCAGGTTGACTGAAAAATCAGCTCCTTTAATTTCTGGTTGTAACTGGAAACCACAATGATAAAAAGCAGGTTGCATCCTCAAGTTGGCATCTAAACTGTTCCTCCTTCCTGGGATTCACTCTCAGAGATCATTTCTGATGAGCCTTCTCGTTACAGCCAGCTGGTTAGAGAAAGAACTGTGGCAATTTCACTGACATTCATATTATCATCATCACTGCTTAACATTCACAAGGGCTTGGGACCTTTTGCAGATCCCACCCTCTTTGTGAGCACAAAATACATTAAAAAAATCATGGTCCCAAAGAGCTTGTTATATAGATGCCAAAAAAAAGCCCATCCCCAAAACCACAGAGGAGGAGGGTTATAATTGTAAGACAGAGACAGGGGGTTTTTTTGCAATAAAGCTCCAGTGCTGGGAAATACTGGACCTGTTAATATAGCACTGACTAGGTTACATACATGGTTTTAGCATTTAGTTTGGACATCTTCAGCTCCCACAGATCCATATGTTTTATGGGTGATCAGAACCCAGTTCTTTTTATCAAAGAGGATCAATTCAGCCAAATGCCAGATAAAGAGAGAAATCTTGCCCTGGCACCTCCCATCAGTTCTGCCCTTCTCCTTTGGAGCATCCTTCCCTCCAGCCAGTGGGGCATCTTACACGTGCAGTAGGGCAATTCAACTTAAGTCAAGGGGAGATGGCTAGTAATTTTCTGTCCATCCATCCATCCCAGTGTCAGAGGAGACCTCCTCTTCCTCACAGGTCCTGAAGGGTTTCTGGTAATCAGTGGGACCTTGTGCTTTTCCTCCTGGCATCAGCAACTTTCCCCTTTTATCACATTTGCTGCTGACTCCTTCCAGTCTGCTGCTCCTTGCAGCTGTCTGCCAAAACCAATATTCTCACAGCTGCCAGAGGCAGCTTAGACTGGCACATCATAAAAGGCAGCAAGGGCCACATTTCCAGATTAAAATAAACCCAGCCACTTCAGCACCTTCTGACAATGTGTTTGACATGCCTGTGTTGTGGCCTCACTCCTTGGCTCTGACAAGACACAGACATGACCGTAGCAGCTCACATGGGCATCTTGCTCCCTCTCCATATGCCCACCAGGAGTGGCCTGTAGGGTGACACAGTGCCATAGACCTTATCCTGCTCCTCTCTCATACCCACCTTCTTTCCTTGGGATTACAGAGGAATATCAGACTGACCCTGTTGCCTTTGGTAGGACTTACCTCCTAGCCTTGCCGTGATTAGGTGCATCTACTGTTAACTTATTTATTGCCTGATACTGGTAGGAATAGGAAGAGACCTTGACCATTACAGTACAATACATCTTTTTTTGGAAGGAGGCTACCCTCTGTGTCCATCCGCAACTACTAGCAAAAGGGAAGAGCATCTCTACACATTCCCAGCCAGCACTACATTCTTCTTTTCTGAGAAAAAAATGATGAAACTGGCACAGCAGCCTGCAATTCCAGAAGACAGGAATTCCTAACCCAGGTGGTCCTTTCCCATTTGCCGTTCCAAAGAAAACTTTGGCTCGCGAACAATGTCTAACAGGAAAGAAATTCAATGCAAAACAAAAAGAGCAAGCCCTGGACAGAACAGGATAAACAGTGCCTGAACTTTCTGCTTTGGGTAGAAAATATATTCACAGGCTTTGAAGGCATAAGGCCTCTTTGCATTTTTACTTAAGTCAGTCGGTAAAGTCATTTGAAATTCTCTGGGGAAAGGTCCCAGGGCATGTGTTTATGGGTCACTGAGGGTGAAAACTCTTAATCCCAGTCATAGGGTAGCAATCAGTGTTTACTGAAATCTCACAAGGACACAAGCTCCCACATGTCCCTCCTTAGCATGCTAATAAAATGGGGGCACATGGTGTTGCACACTAACTTCTTTTAAGGATCAACAGTGATCTAGGGGTCTGTCTTTATCTGTTTCTACTTCTGACACCACGAAGCAGGCACAGTGTTTTGGGGCAAGTGCCAGACTGCCTTACTGCTTATTTTCCCAGATTCCTACCTTACTGCTGTGCTCCCCTTTGGGAGTCGACAAGTTTCGCAGCATCCCCTCCTGCCACCTCCCTTCACCCCATGCTAGGATGCTTTAGACACAGAGGTTG
>NW_008796165.1:6564075-6570721 GCF_000699145.1 Aptenodytes forsteri | reverse complement strand
TGTGGCCTCACTCCTTGGCTCTGACAAGACACAGACATGACCGTAGCAGCTCACATGGGCATCTTGCTCCCTCTCCATATGCCCACCAGGAGTGGCCTGTAGGGTGACACAGTGCCATAGACCTTATCCTGCTCCTCTCTCATACCCACCTTCTTTCCTTGGGATTACAGAGGAATATCAGACTGACCCTGTTGCCTTTGGTAGGACTTACCTCCTAGCCTTGCCGTGATTAGGTGCATCTACTGTTAACTTATTTATTGCCACCTCCTGATACTGGTAGGAATAGGAAGAGACCTTGACCATTACAGTACAATACATCTTTTTTTGGAAGGAGGCTACCCTCTGTGTCCATCCGCAACTAGTAGCAAAAGGGAAGAGCATCTCTACACATTCCCAGCCAGCACTACATTCTTCTTTTCTGAGAAAAAAATGATGAAACTGGCACAGCAGCCTGCAATTCCAGAAGACAGGAATTCCTAACCCAGGTGGTCCTTTCCCATTTGCCGTTCCAAAGAAAACTTTGGCTCGCGAACAATGTCTAACAGGAAAGAAATTCAATGCAAAACAAAAAGAGCAAGCCCTGGACAGAACAGGATAAACAGTGCCTGAACTTTCTGCTTTGGGTAGAAAATATATTCACAGGCTTTGAAGGCATAAGGCCTCTTTGCATTTTTACTTAAGTCAGTCGGTAAAGTCATTTGAAATTCTCTGGGGAAAGGTCCCAGGGCATGTGTTTATGGGTCACTGAGGGTGAAAACTCTTAATCCCAGTCATAGGGTAGCAATCAGTGTTTACTGAAAACTCATCTCACAAGGACACAAGCTCCCACATGTCCCTCCTTAGCATGCTAATAAAATGGGGGCACATGGTGTTGCACACTAACTTCTTTTAAGGATCAACAGTGATCTAGGGGTCTGTCTTTATCTGTTTCTACTTCTGACACCACGAAGCAGGCACAGTGTTTTGGGGCAAGTGCCAGACTGCCTTACTGCTTATTTTCCCAGATTCCTACCTTACTGCTGTGCTCCCCTTTGGGAGTCGACAAGTTTCGCAGCATCCCCTCCTGCCACCTCCCTTCACCCCATGCTAGGATGCTTTAGACACAGAGGTTGATTCGTAGGCTCAGTGACACTTTACAGCCACCAAGAAGCATTGCCCAACCTCTAGACTGCTACCATCAGGAGGTTGGCATCAGTGCTATGAAAATCACTGGGTGTTTCCCATCACAATACTCACTAGCCAGTTGCTGTTGATCTTGCCAGACATTCATTATTTGAACTGAAGTCATTCTTCTTTCTCCACACTCCTAGTGAATCTGTTCTTTTGAAACAAAGGCTTGAAATTTGGCTGGAAAATGTCTTTAGGTGTAGCCTTTTGTTGTCATATGAAAATCCACCCAAATTTGATCCCGTGAAATTAAAGACTACACCATGTCTGGAGCCAGAAGCTGTTTTTTAACATAGTAATGCTGATGTGTTATATTTAACAACATTTCTATCAGCTGCAGTTAGTGGATATAATCAAGAACCTTTCTAGGTCTCTCTCATTCTGGCCTCTCCCTGGGCCTCTTCATTTGTGGGAAAATCTTTGGGCATAAAGAGCTGTTCCCTGCCTCTTCTGGGGGTGGGAAACACATCTTGTGCTGGGTAGCTTATCCATTCATACCATCTTTATAAACTGGT
The DNA here is from genome assembly GCF_000699145.1 of Aptenodytes forsteri. Lineage (NCBI taxonomy): Eukaryota > Metazoa > Chordata > Aves > Sphenisciformes > Spheniscidae > Aptenodytes > Aptenodytes forsteri. The sequence continues at coordinate 6,569,039 of NW_008796165.1, read as the reverse complement.
GGTGGGAATGACTCAAGTATTTTAGTGGAGTTAAAATGGTGCAAATACATTGTGAGATGCATCTTCCTTACTCAGCACCATCCAAATTCCTCAGATTTTAACACAGTTATAAAATCGATGAGATGAGTCTCTCTCTAGAGGTGACTGTCTCTCTACATTGAGCATGGAAGGAGCTCAAACATTGCTTAGATTTGATGTCTAAATTTTGCATGGGTAAAGTTAGTGCCAATGTGAAAGAAAAGGCCCTCATAAACCTTGGTTATGGAAGCTGAGAATATTATGGCTTTCAATCTATCAGCTGCCACTTATATGCTTCATTAGCAAACAACTTTCTACTGTTTTTTTAACTTCTTGAAGCTGTTTCTTAATTTCTGAGTGAAAAATTTTCCCATGAGAAGGCAGGGCGTCATCTCATTCAAAAGTCTTCCCTAGGAAATGGTTGATTTTTAAAGGATTTTTTTTGCCAAGAAAATGAAGATAAAATATTTCCCATCAGCCTTGCACTCTGTACCAGCCAGTGTGTTCCTCATGGAAGTTGCAGTCCTGAGTTTGTTGTGACCTTGTCTTCTCCTGAGCTGAACATTATCTCCACAAAAATATTTGAAGTTTTTTTTTTTTCTAATATTAGTTACCTAAAAGGCAAGCAGTTAGTCAAATGGCATGTCTGGGTTCCTTATCCAGTCAGTACAGAGAGCAAAGTATCTCCAAATATGTAGTGATCTGTTGTATCTGAGGTGTGGTGTTCAGGATGAAATGACTTGCACTCTAGACGGGCTCATCCCTCTCTTTTACTCATTTTAGAAGACGACTTTTAGACAACTACAGTTACAGGAAATGAATCTGAGCCTCCTATGACTGAAGTGTCCCAGTGCCTCAGGATACTCCTTACACTTGGGTGAGAAATAATTGAAATCTGATAACACCTTTCATTCCACTGGGGAAAAAAATTGGTACTCTCCTCTTCTGCTCTGACATGGGATAAAACAAGTATGTGAATCTCCCATGAGTCAGATTTTTTTCCCATCCATTGCTATTTTTTATGCTGTGATGCTATATGTAGAGTTGTACAAGAAGGAAAGCTTGCCAAAAATATCAGCTCTTCCTAACCAGCATGACAGATACAATATATGCAATACAGATGGAAGACAGCACAGCACAGACACTTTTATAGCATGAAGATTCTCAGCACTGTCAAAAGCAGACTGTAAAAACAATAGGCCTGACTTTCCTCCCATCTGTCCTGGTGTAAATCAGATATAAATCCAGGAGAGCTGCACCTCTATAAAACCAAGAAGTGAGAAGAACTGGGAACTGGACCCATCTCACCTTCTAATCCCTGCAATAATTCAAGTTAACACCATGTTACAGACCAACTTTTATGAAAGGCAAGAGGAGAAATGGTCTTAAGTTTTATGTGGAAATTGAAGGTTTGCATAAATTCCTGTCCTCCCCTTTTTATATGCTTACAGCTTCTGAAACTTAGCAAATCTAAGTTACAAAACTAAATATCCTTTCAGGAAAAAGCTGTACCACCTTCACAACAAAATATGTAACCTAATCACTGCTGTTCAGGTTCTTCCCCAACTCCTGTTTCTCCTTCCCCCCCGAAACTACAGAAAAATCTTCCTGATCCTCAGCCTGTTACAGTTCTTAACCTACCAGAAGTAAGATGGCAAATTGATACAGGAGCAACATGAAAAGAGGTGATTGAGAACGGGAGGAATAGTTGTCTGTAAAATCATGACTGGCCTGCAGAAGATGAAAACAGAATAATTATTCACTCTCCTCCAACACAAGAACAGGAAAGGATAAAACAAACTGGAAAGTTGAAGACAACGTTAAAAAAAAAAAAGTTGGTTCTCCATAGAGCATGTAGTTAGGCTGTAGAAATGCTTGTCACAGGAGATTGTGGAAAGTAAAGGTTTACAAGAACTCAAAAAGGTTTTTGGCGAAAAAGCCCAAATCTATCAAAAAATGTTAAATACTCCCACACAGGAAGTCACCTGAACCATATCATGCCAAAGCCTGAGGGGTATTCTGTGGAAATATCCCTACATATGCTCCCTGGACCATTATCCTGGACATTCAATGTAGGCTGACTTTGAACAGAGGGATGGACCTTTGGCCTGCCTGCACATGGTTGTTCTCATGTCAATGCATGGGATGCAACCTGCTGGGGCAATGTCTACATCTTTTGATCTGGGAATGGGTATGACTGCAGAATCCACACGTTCTTCCAAAAACAACTCTTGACTTGTGTTCATCCCCAGACATTTGGCATTGCATGTTGCCTACCCGGCAAGCCAGTTGTAGGAGACCTGGCTGAGGCTCAGGTTCACATGGTAGCTTCCTTCCTTGTTGATCCTGTCAGTCCCACATCCTGCTCTCAGCTGCAGAGTGACTCAAAATCCTTTTGACAATCCTTCAAGGCTGTGGTCCAGAACCCCAGCATTTAATAATCATGCTATCCAAGCCATTTAAATCATGGATAAAGAAAGAACAAAGTGAAATCTGCTCTCTGAGCCCAGCTGCACACATAATAGAGGGTTTTTACAGCCTAACCCCAATGGGCATTGGCAAACCCTCGTTGACTCAAGAAGCCAGAATATATTCTCCACAGGAGAGAGTGCAATTCTAGTATACAACCCATCTGGATCAATGCAGAAGGAAACAAGGCAGATGAGAAGAAATAATGTGGGACATAGCTAGAGGATGAAGGCATAAAAACTGGCCCAAGCAGGACCACAGCAAATATCCCAGCAATACAGCATGATCAAAATGAAATCCTTCTTGAGAGAGTAGAGCACAGGACTGGAGAGCTATGGGTCTATGCATGCTGGGGAAAGGGCCAGATGATTGACTTCGCAATGCCTGAAATCAGTCATCTGTTAAGGATTGTACGTGACAAAATCTTTGCAGAGAGTTAATGAGGTCACTGAAAATGGCTCAACATAATAAATTTAATGAGGCAATAAAAATAATTAGAAATGGCCTGGCTTGTAAGAGTTTGGATCTGAACTTCCTCACAGTTCAGGGCTGTTTGGATTGAAGGCCTTTGGCTTGGCCCATTACAGAGGGAGAAGTGAGGAAGTAAACTGGAATTCATATCTATTCTCTGCCTCTTATGTGGTTGGGTGTGTTTTCAAGGCAGTGTTTAGCCTGTTCTCATTTCTCTGTTTTTATGAGGCAGACACTGAAGTCATATTACATGTACAACAGCTATGTTGTTTGAATTTGTTTAGAGTAACAGGTATTTAGATTCTGTGACACTGAAGACCACAAAATGCTGAAGAGTTAACTGGGAAGGAAGATGCGAGGCTAGGAACGATTCAGCCTCAAATTCTTTAAAATTGGGATTTGGCTATGTAAAATGTACACAGGAAAATCCACTATGTAATCTACCTACTTTTCAGAACTTGCAAATCCCTTAGTGTCTAGCCCTTAATTACCATCTTCACTGGCCTGACAGTTTTTCAGACTCTGGAATTAGATGACAACACAACTCAGAAGTATTTTGTCTATGGACATATACCTGTCTCCCATCTAGAACTCTGCTGTGATCTGGCAGCCACAGCTACCTAAAGCCTTGGAGACTCCTGAGCCATTAATACGAGTCTTAAGCACAGCAAACTCATTTCAATATGATGATGTGTATTGGTTAAAGACCTTTCCTGTAGTGTTACTTCAGATTTCCTGAAGGTAACCCTAGAACCTATATCCATCCCCTGGGACAAATGTATTGGCCACAAGATTGTCACCACTGCTTTGTTTTTTAACAAGAACCAGCCCTGTTTGGGAATCTTTGTGGAAAGAAGACTTAACAAACTGTATCCTGAATGGAGATATGTCTTTCTAGCATATTGGTCTCCTACCGTAAAAGAACCTGCAAGGATGGAGGTGGACACTCAGTCTTAGTGGAAGGATCTCTGCAGGCACCCAGAGGGATCTGCCACCCTACACTGACAGAAGACGCTTGAGTGTTTACTTTGGAGGTTTGAATTACACTATAAACAGAAGATGAAACTTTTGATACAGCTGAAATGCTAAGTTCTAGGTGTCTGAATTAGATACACTAGATATTGTTCTGCATTAATACTTATATAATATTCTATAATGAATTACATATACATTGCATAAGTCAGTATGGTAGGTACTTCTTGGAGACCAAAGTGATCTCTCATATATGGTACAGCTCAAACTGAAGTTAAAGGTAGAAACCATGTGCCATCTCCTCACCTGTGCTCTGCCAAAAGTCTGTATAATCGTGGCAGCCCTTTCTGATATTAGTATCTAGGTATTGTTATCCTATATGGGTAGGCTGAGAAACAGATATGCTAAGAAAGACCAAAAATAATCATGAGTTTGAGGATGGGAAGGCTGAATTATACATTCCACACTTCAGCCTACTGAAAGCACCCATGTTAATGCATGTGGCACAGCCTTCACTTAATAATTAATTTCAGACTAACTATAGATCCATTCAGAGCATATGATTCTTATTTCAGGTATTAGCACAACCTGCCTCATACTGCATCTGAAATGTGGGCTTCTGTGTTGGTTTTGGCTGGGACAGTTAATCTTCTTCATAGTAGCTGGTATGGGGCTGTGTTTTGGATTTGTGCTGCAAACAGTGTTGATAACACAGGGATGTTTTGGTTACTGCTGAGCAGTGCTGACACAGAGTCAAGGCCTTTTCTGCTTCTCACACCACCCCACCAGCGAGTAGGCTGGGGGTGCACAAGAAGTTGGGAAGGGATACTGCTGGGACAGCTGACCCCAACTGACCAAAGGGATATTCCACACCGTATGACGTCATGCTCAGCATATAAAGCTGGGGGAAGAAGAAGGAAGGGGGAGGAAATTCAGAGTGATGGTGTTTTGTGTTCCCAAGTAACCGTTACAAGTGAAGGAGCCCTGCTTTCCTGGAGATGGCTGAACACCTGCCTGCCCATGGGAAGCAGTGA
>NW_008796165.1:6563191-6563432 GCF_000699145.1 Aptenodytes forsteri | reverse complement strand
AGATGTGTCTGTGGCTGTGGTTATGTCTGTGCCACAGCGGGTATACCTCTGAAGGGACTGTAGTCCAAGAGGTGCTGGAGCTGGAGAAGGTACACCTCAAAGCATCTGTGGCTGCGGATAAATTCCTGCTGCAGCAGGTACACATTGAAGCAACAGTGGCTGTGCATGAGGTCATGCTGGAGCGCCTCAAAGTGTGTGGCCATGGCTAAGCCCACGACAGAGCAGGAACACCGCTAGAGGG
>NW_008796165.1:6546170-6562380 GCF_000699145.1 Aptenodytes forsteri | reverse complement strand
AGTGTTGATAACACAGGGATGTTTTGGTTACTGCTGAGCAGTGCTGACACAGAGTCAAGGCCTTTTCTGCTTCTCACACCACTCCACCGGCGAGTAGGCTGGGGGTGCACAAGAAGTTGGGAGGGGACACAGCAAGGACAGCTGACCCCAACTGACCAAAGGGATATTCCACACCGTATGACGTCATGCTCAGCATATAAAGCTTGGGGAAGAAGGAGGAAGGGGGAGGAAATTCAGAATGATGGAGTTTTGTGTTCCCAAGTAACCGTTACAAGTGAAGGAGCCCTGCTTTCCTGGAGATGGCTGAACACCTGCCTGCCCGTGGGAAGTAGTGAATGAATTCCTTGTTTGGCTTTTCTTGTGTGCGTGGCTTTTGCTTTACCTATTAAACTGTCTTTATCTCAGCCCAGGGGTTTTCTCACTTTTACTCTTCTGATTCTCTCCCCCATCCCACTGCAGGGGGAGTGAGCGAGCAGCTGTGTGGTGCTTAGTTGCTGGCTGGGGTTAAACCACGACACCAACATGGAGGGGAAGCAAAGACACACACACACAAAAGACAGTTTTTATCTCAGGTGCCAACTTCAGTTACTAGCTTTGCTGCTGAAGTAATGCTGGCCACCAGCTCAGGATGAACTTAACAAACCCACTGCATATCTGCAGGTAACCCAGGTGGCTGGGTTTAAACCACGACAGCTTCCTTGCATGCTTGATCAAGGCTTGGAGGCCTGGGTTCCCAAGGAAAGAAAGCTGCTTCCAGGTTTTGGTGGTTTTGCTGAACCAATTGGATAAAAGGAAATCATTAACACCTCAGCACAATGACTTTTGGACCCTGCTGTTGTTAAGAAAAAACACTGCAAGTCCAAAATCAACTGAAGCCAATGGGAGCCTTTTCATACCATTAACTTAAAGGTGCTGTGTGTCAAAACCTGAAATATGCAACGGAGACATCTTCACTCTTGTACACAAATGAGACTTGTCTCAGACAATAACACACTCTTCACACAGCTGCCTTGTTCCCTTTTACTTACTTAACTTCTATTGCTGTCTCTTATTGGCTGTTTAATCCCACAGCATCAACCCTATCAATGTCTGCTCTCGCATTCAGAAATACCTACTCTGGCAGGGACTGTGGAATGTATGGGACAACATCGAATTCAAACACAGAGAAGGCAAATTATGCTATAGGATCCGTGAGCACCAGAGTCAGAAAAGGAAGAGTGCTATTTTCTCTGTAGGCTGGCAGTACTGTACCAGTTCCCCAGCCTTACTGAGAGCCCATGTATGAGGATTGCTTCAGACCAAAAGGGTGGAACTTCAGCAACTCAAGCCAATGCTCTGCAGATTTAAAACTAAGTACCACCTATCTTGAGCAGGGGAGCTGTTATATCACTGAATGGAGCACTTTTTCTCATGCGTGGAACACGTTTATTTTGTCACATCATTTGTAAATCTCCAGTAATGGTGTAAGAGTTTTATCTCCAACCTTTTTTTTCATGTTGGGCTTTCGACAAGGTAAATGAAAAAGCCATCTCGCTTGGCTGAGTTACAGAGCATGACTTCAAGGGCATTCTTTCATTTCTAGCCTTCTGTTGCTTTTGACATAAATCTTGGGAGCTGGACTACTTAGAAAGCAGCAGGACACCCCAGTCAACATTTCCTATTCTTTCCTTTCAAAATATTCTTGTTTTCATTATAAGGTACTCTCAGAAAAGGGAAGGTTTTATTAATTTTTTTTCTGCAATGCTACAAATATGAGGAGATCAAGAGCAAAGCCCATGTCAGAGAAAATCTGTAGCCGCTAAAAGTGATCCATTGAGTTGTGCTACATTTTGCATATGTGTGTATTTAACCTCCTTGTTGCTACGGGATTTTTTGTTACTCTTTCTTCCCCCTCTTCCAAGTGCTGATGGAGTTTTAAGATTCCAAGGCTAAGATATTTTAAACTTCAGTATTAACTGTATGTTTCCTCTGGGATATTCTAGGTAAACCAAATGCTGATTTTCTTGGCATGCTCTCCTAAGATTTTATTGGTATCAACATTTTCTGTGTCTCAGGTCACATGGCAGCAAAGTTCCTCCTGAAAGTTCAACAAAACCCACACTAAGAAAAAGACATTCTCCCCTCAATTTAAGTCATTATAAATTAGGCTCTAGGCATATGGGAAATTAGGAAATTATTACAATGTGTTTATCTGTATACAAGAACCAAACATTGGAAGGTATGGCCCAGGACTTCGGAGATCACAGTGTTAGAGTGAAACAAAATATACAAGAAACATATCCCTGTTAAAGAAATATTTGTATGCACACACAGATATGCCTACGTGTGTGAATATATATGCATATCAGCCAAAACATGACTGAAAACTATCAAAGTGAAAACCCTGCAGAAAAGGTATGACAGAGAGATCTTTTATCATGTTTCCAGGCTGCTTTAAATGCAGCTGTTATACCAGACTACAAAAGGCAATTTTCAATGTAGTGTCCATTTTGAGCATATGCATGTGCACATAAATGTCAGGAAGTGTGTACATGAATTTGTGTCTTGCTCTAGACTTACCTTACCGTACTGAAGGTAAGATGTCATACAGGTTCTCACAAGTGTCATCACTGAGCTTTCCAGGCCCTTTGTGATTTTTGCAGCCAATACTTGGGTTGCTATTTTTGGTTGGTTTTATGGTACCATATGCTCTCATACCGTGCATCAAATTAAAGGCATAACTACTAACAAGCACCCATGTGCTTGTGGCATTTAGGGTTCAGAAAGGGAAAGAAGGAAACCCAACCACTTCTTCTGTTGGGAACTGCCTGTGGGAGGCAAGACTGTGGGCCGAATTCAGGCATAAATCTGTTCCCAGTTAGGTGGGAATTCTCATTCCTTTTAGACTGTTTGAATCTTTCAGTAAGAACATTTCACAGGATGATATTGTTTAAGAGTAATTAGCAGATATAAAAAAAAACCCAAACCCACCAACCCCCTAAACCTAATCAAAGCATCTTAGTACAAAAATACAGGTAATTAATGGGAATATATTTGATTATGTAAACAATCCCACTTGAAATAGATTTTGAGTTTTGAGACTGGACTATAAATACTCTACACACAACTTTCCGTATAATCAACTTTCAGCTGGGGCCTGAGTGAATAACTGATCTGTTTCAGCTCACCTTCCCATCTGCTCAGCTCTGCCAGTGCTGTCTGCCTTGACATCCTGCTCTGCTGTTTCTCTAAAAACATGACCATTCACTATACCCTGTTAGGTCCTTTCAGAAGGCTCAGTCTTTCAAGGATACCTTCAGTTAACCTGGTAAAGACTCTACTTAAAGACGATGTAGTCTTTCATTGGAAAGAGAAACTTTTGGAGACCAGACAAGTCTGCTGGTTGGAAATTAATTTACAGCTGCTGGTAGAGGAGTCACAAAGGTGTTAATTTGTGATGGGGAAAGGGAAACTTACTGTATTTAATTTTATTTACTTTAAAGATGTTAGTAAGTCCTATGTGCTTCTCAATCCTGTGGTCAATGTCTTAGTGGGGGAAGACTTCTTATTGAGAACTCTTTGGGAAAGGAACTTCTTGTGGGCTTTCTTACATAGTAGAAAAATATCTAACAAGTTTCTGTTACAACTGCAATGACATCACAATAGAAAAAAGCTCCATCTGGGAATTTTCTGTAAAGAGGTTTAAAGAACTTTCTAGAAGGAGGTGATAAAGGAATCTTCATAGTCAATGTCCACAATTTATGATGCTGAGAATGAAATCTCACATGTAAAACGGCCTCGGATGAGAAAAAAGAACTGTCTTAACAACACTAGTCATCAAGAACTCTCAATGCCCAGCACTATACTCTTCCACAATGCAAATCGTTCTAGGTTTATTTCCAAGTGTCAAAGCCCTGTACAGGATTGGATGCTTATGTCTAGATTGCCTCTCACATGGGGACATCTCTCATTCATGCTCACAAGTACGCTAAAAGTTTAGGTGTCCCCATGTGCTCATGAGTGCTCCCTGGTGCATTGACCCTTTGGAAGTTTCTGTTGGAATGGTAATTGAGGAAATCACAAGACTGCATTATTTATGGAGATCATCTGGTCTCACAGTTCACTATGCAATATGGAAACAACATGTAGCTGGATATCAAAGGCCATGACAGCTGCAGAGGGCCACATCTTTTTCCAATATCACTGCTTTGAGGGGGGAAAAAATGTGTCCTTTCTGAGCTCTTCTGGATCACTGATTTGACTCAGAGCCTGCAAGGAAGGTCTGCAAATCAAAAGGTATCAGTGAATGGTTTGTGAGTTATTCTGTGAACAAAGTACAGATCATTAAAGCCAAGTTCCCTTCTGTTTCTAATCACTTCTCCCTTAATTTAATCCCTTTACAGTAAGAGAAAATACAGAATGAGTGAATGGCAGAGTCTACAGAGCGATGGTCATGAAGGTGAGACAAAGACCAGTTGATTCTGGTCAGGCCTGGACTAGACTCAAGGCTAACTGTGTGGTTGACAAAATACAGGTAGGTCTGAACTCAGTTAGCACATTCCTTAGTGTGTAGGGAACATGGTTTAAAATGGTAGGAGCAACACAGTTCTGAAGAAATCCAATGATCTGATTTGATTCACATCAGTCCCTAATTTGCTGTTTCTAAATAAGATCACTGGAAAAAGCAGTAATGTTGGCACTGTGCTTCTTTTGCCCATGGCAAAGAAGCCGCACCCTTGAGATGCACCATTTGGAGTTCTGCTGTCTTTATAGTTTGAGTCCATGTGGTACAAAGGCAAGGCCTGGCAAGTTGAGAGGAAAATACAGGAAGGCCTGTGGCGTACCCAGAAGGGCCACAACCCTGCCTAAGTTTCTGAGCATAACTGTGTTGTTGAAAGAACAGCAGAGAGTTACTCATATCTCAGGCAGTCCTGAGAGGATAGTTTCAAATAGATCCTAAATTCCGTGGCACTGATAAAGCAGGCCAAAATTTGCTTCAGGTTTTTATTTTTCTTCCACCTTGGCAGCTTTCTTCTCCTTAAAGAGATACTGAGAAAATCTGTGTTAGTTGCTGCAGAGCAGACAGACGACAAGCTGCTCCTTTTGTTTGCTTATTCCTTCTGGACTATGCCAAAAAAAGATGTGGAACTTGTTACTTTGCAAATTCTTCCCTGAGAAAGCACTGGCCTGATGCTGAAATATGACTACTTGGCTTCCTAGGCTGTCAATTCTGATTTACCAGTTCTGTGCTCTCGGTTCAATTCTATAAGCAAAGGGAGCAGTAATAAAGGTAGTAGCACAATTACAGTGAAGCTGAGGGTGGCTTTAGGATGGGATCACATTCCACATACAGTAGTCAGTCTGACTTCTTGGTAGAGGAATTCCTAGGAAAAGAAGGAGTTGCTGTTTATCTGCCTGCCTTTCTGTAAGAAGACTGTTGGGGAAAAAGAGCTCTTTCTTCCCGTGCACCTCTGTTCTCATCACAGATGTTTGTGCCCTAGTGAATATTCTTCAGTGCTTTGACGATCTCAAAGGCTGCAGAGAGACGTCTTCCACTTCTCTGAGACTTTCCCACTAACAGATCTCTCTGTTAAGCTATTCTATGTCCCCATAGCTTCCTTTCCTTAACTACACTGATTCTACCTTCTCAGACTGTGTGAAATCATTCCTTTTATATAGGATTTTTATTTTACATCTCATATAAGGAGGAGAAGGAGTTGCATGCATGCACTGTCCCATCTTCATTCTGTGGGGTTTTTTTGGACGTACCCAGAGTCCATTAATGTTGATATTGTTGTATTTGCATGTGGCATTTCTTAGCCACATTTATGTGCTCTTGGCCACACACCATGCGACTGCGGTGGTAAATGCATTATAAGACATAGACGGAGATGGAAGCAGGAGGATTAAAAAAAAAAAAAGTTAAATGGAACTGTAGATAGATTTGACATCTCAACATTTCCTTATCCCTCAGCAGACGCATTTATTATTTGTACATTTCCAGCAGTGTAGAAAATGCCTTTTCCAAATTCCCTGCATTGAAAGGGGGATAGTTTGATCAATGAGGGAGATCCCAACATAGTTTGTACAGATCAGACTTTCAGCTCTGAAACCTCTAAGCCACGAATATGTCATGTGTCTACAGTTATCATGCTTAAGAAACAAAATGTGGCGCACTCTACCAGCTTCAGATTGGATATAAAGGCCATATTACTGTCACCCAATCTAGAAATGATGAAGGCTCCAATCATTGAAGGGCACAATGCTAAAGGAGTCAGCAATCAGCCTCAACAGGCTGGATGATAAACACAGATATTTCTGTTTAGAAGGGAACTGTTTTGTGTTCAGACCTCTTGAGTTCCTCCAAGTCTAGAGATCTTGAACTTGAGTCTGCTGCAGTATGTGTCAGCAGGTCTTTCTGCTAACCCCAGAGTGCTTTGGATGGGCAATGCTAGCTTTGAAGCTGGCAAAAGTCTGAAAACTTTGCATAAAACAGGGCAGCTTCAAGCAGGAGTTGAATGCAGTCAACTGCAGCCCTTTTCCTGACAACAGAATAGGACTAACCACCATTAGTCACAGTTGCAGAACAATTAATACATTTTTCCTTTGCTAACCAAATGCAGTTTGCAAGATTAAACCATACAAAAGGGTGGAGGGATTTTAACACATGCCAGTTGTATTTGATTTCTCCAGATGGCAGCAAGTACAGAACGAGGCTGCATTTCTCGGTGTGAACATGAATCTCCATCTGCAGCCTCTGTGCCACAAAGCCTGTGACTCATTCAACTGCTTTGCACTGGCTGGGCTACTGCTGGGTTTGTGTAACCATGTTCTCTCAGGACTGGGTCCCCAAGTGCTCCAACAGACAGGCCCAGATCTGCACATGGTTAAGTCAGAAGAAGGCAGATCTAAGCACATCAGGGATCTTTAACCAAATCTGACAACAGCCACTGAATTCAGGATTCAGTTTCTGTCCCTGAAAGCCTATCTATCTGCCCCAAAAGCTCTTAGAATAATGCCCAACACAATGGACTGACCTGCCTGCCCTCGTGTTTTATACTCAGATTGAAGAGCACTTTTTAAAGTTTTGAAACCGTTCTCATTCCCAGAAATGTGAATGAAGACAGGTCATGCCCATCTATACAGACTAACTACAGATGCCTTTCTCATCTCTTTTCTTCAGAAAACTGTGCTGGTCCTTCCAAGTTTTGTGCAGGTCACTACAGAAAGGAGATGTCCCCACACTTTCTATGACCTATGCTCTTTGAATGAGAGGCTTGCCTGCAAGAGGGATGGATGGTTTCGTACCAGTAGAACCACCAGATATAGGCAGTGATATAACAGTTCTTCTAATGCATTTCCTAATACTCCTCTAACAAAAAGTACTGAAATAATAGTTCATAACCATGAATTTATGTGAGTGCATGTCTCTATTCATGCAGGTGCATCACTTCCATAGCCATTTGAACTCTGCTGAAGTCATACAGTGGAATGAATCAAACATCATCTGGTCTTCCAGCTCTACCCCATCCAAGTTTTGTCTTTGGTCACCCATTCTCATAATACTCCTATTTTCCTTCCTCAGTGAGAAGTGATACTCTTTTTATTTGTGTGTGTTACTGTAGCTTGAAGGAGCCTATCCATGTATCTGTAATCCACAGAGGTAACTCAGGATGAAATAATATTTTTATTATCTAACCATCTGTGATGGGCAAAGGTAGAAAAAGGGCATTAGCTAGAAGAAGAGTCTGAACCTCCGTCTTTTAGTACTAGCTTAGTCTTTAGACCTTGTTATCTCCATGGTAAATGGCAATCTCCCCATACTGGAGATGTATCAATGAAGAGTTCTTAGGTTTCTCTATTCATGAGAGATACAAGTGGGAGAAACTTGACAGATATGCATTTATATGTTTGTGATATAGAAAGATTACCAGCTACCATGGAGATAGCAGGCCTAAAACCTATGTGACTGCTGTCTAATGCCTGGCCTTTGCAAGTGCCAACCAACTACCATCATGAAAGGGGTGGACAACTAGGTATGGCTGTTGTCCCCCCTCTCTGCTTACTAGCTGGTGCAGAATAGAAATTCACACTAATTTCCAAACTAAGAAAGGCCAAAGCTACTTTTGGGTGCTACTAGGAGCCTGCCAACACACATCACATGGCATGAGGGTTCAGATGGTGAGGGCTTTATTCTGCACACCGCTACAGAGGAACACAGTGCCTGTGGGAATTCATGCCTTGGTCGGTTTTACAAGGCTCTGAATGTGTAAGACTGAATTTATAGAGTTTTCTTATTGATGTTTTCTCAGCATAGTGGCTCCCTTTGTGAGAAGGAAGGCAAGCAAGCAACTAGAACATTAGAAAGTATTGTATTTATTGGGTCCTCTAGTCATCAAGAAAGTGGGAGGCAGAAAAAAAGAATCCTGTCAGGAGAGATACAGATTAGACTTTGAGTCAGTCCTACAGCCAGCTGTTTTAAAAGCCCCCAAAGGGACTTAACTATTTAAAAATGATTTAGCTGGTGAAACTCTGCCATATGAATTACTTGGTGGAATTAAGGAGACGAGAATGATGAGGAAGGAGTGAGGGGCTTTATCGACTCAGCACTAAATGTTCAGCTGAAAAAGGGAGGGCAGGCAAGACAGCTCATAGATGCCTGTGATTTCCAAGCGATCCATGAATGTTTATTGGGACGTCATGTCTCTGACCCTGGAATGGGATGCAAGCCAATCTGTATAAAAAGATACTCTTATATTCCGGGCATAGTTTTGCGGTGAGCAGAATCTGCTGTATGTATATTTTATGTTTCAGGTTGCAGAGCCCTGTGTGGGAGTTTTATATAATGTCTTTCAATATTTATTTGGTTAAACTTTACGATTATGATCCTTAGAGAAAATGATTCTCAGATGCTGGATCCTACCTGTATAATTTGAATGAGATTATGCACACACACAGAGACAATCTCTTACTCGTATACAACAGCCACTCTATCATGTATGCTTCTCCAGCCCTCCACTTCTACATATCTCCAATAACATATTTATCCTCACAGTCCCCATATGGGTAAACCAGTGACAGTCTCCCCATGACAGAGTGACACACTGACACGTTGGCCTAGATGGAGACAGTGCCTACAGTTAAGTGACTCCCTGGGGTCCTTGTGGTTAGTGAAGACAAACTGGTATGTCCAGAAGGTGTCTAAACCCACCAAAGACCTGAACTGCCTGTGGAAGGCAGAACCTTGCAGGAATCTTTACTGGTTCCCTGCAAAATCAGTAAAGCACAAAAGGTTCAGCAGTTGATGTCAACGTATCTATGTCCAGACAAAGTTAAAGTCACCACTGTAAGTGAATTTATTTTCCAGATTTCTTTGCATCTTTGTTGTCTCTTCAAGGATCCCCATCCATGAGTCTGATTTGTATCAGGGAACACATGCGTGCTATTGCCTCATTTCATACAACTTTTCTAGAGCACTTGAGAAGACAAGTGAAAGGTGTCTATAGTTTAAAAAACAACAGTTCAAACTGGAAAGATTAAGGTAGGAGAGGGACTGTGTGGACTGACAGGATGGGGGCTGGGAAAACACAGCCACTGGTAGAACAATAATTTAGCTAAATACCTACTCTTCTGTACATTTCAGTGCAGTGGGAAGAGCGACGTTCTCCAACACAAAAGAAGATCCTTTGCTTCTTAAGCATTCCAGACCACAGAAACTGGAACAATTTGCTGGTAGAATGATGGCCAAAGGGATCCAAGAGTCCTCCATCAGTAATGTAGAGACACCAAACATATTCCAAATATTATTCCAGCATGTTAGTCTGCTCCCTGCTAGTTCTGCAGTTCAAAGCTGGTATAATCACAATGATGTTCATTTGGAAAAGCCTCCAGTGTTGTGCTCCATCCCACTGTCTCTTCCACGTGGAGGTCCCTGATTTCTGAGCTCTTCACAAATTATTTAAAGGAGGTTAAATTAATAAAAGTCTACTCTTCTACTTCTTTCTCCCATATATAAATATACGCAGAAGGTTAACGGAGATTACTGTATCATTTTGGGTGCATGAACAATAAAACTGGCCAGTGCTTGAGAGATTAAACTGAGTATGGGCTGGGTTTGCTTGGTGGTGGTTGAATCAGCTCAGATGAATGATGAGACAAATGTGTGCCACACAGGCCACCAAAACTCGAGTGGCTTGGAACAAGCCAGGGCAGGCAAGCATGTGGGTCTAGTCACACTAGTGAGAACAATAATGTCTTTACTATTCACATGTAATTGAAACAGCCAAAGATCTGTCAGCACAGTAGTTCTCATTAAACATAAGCATTTGCCAATGGTGAGTGGAACCTGGCATTTCCCAGCCAGAAGTATGTGCACAAACAGTGTGTGCTGCACACACACACGCACACTCAGCCTGAGGCTTCTGGGAAGCATCAAGCCATGCAGCTACTCGGTGCGGGCCCTTAAGACCAACATCTTTGGTTTGCAGATGGTTTACTGCACAATGGAGAATCTTCTGTAGAGTGTGGGCACGGTCAGTCCAGAGCTTCCAGGAAGCACTGAGCTGTGGGCACCAGAAATGGTTGGGATTTTCAGGTGTAATGGAGGTACGATCAGTTGATTTCCTTTAAGCGCTGCACAGTAGCTCTCTGCTCTTCCTGTTGGATAAGGAAATACTAGACAAATATCAAAAATCCTCAGATTCCACCAAAAATGACTGCCAAGTAGAAAACAAGCATATGTCTATGAAAAGACAGATGTAAAGTTACCTTAAGCTGTTGCACAGACACTAGGGACAGTGAAAAGAAAAGTTAGGCTCTAATCACTACTATGCTGTGTTATGTTTCCTCTCGCATTCCCATCTGGGTAGGAGGGAGAAGGAGAAATCAAATACCCTGAAGTTGAGTTTAGGTCATCAAGAGTCTTCAGGGTTAATGGGAACCATTATTGCTGAGATGCCAGGGAAAACTATTTCAGACCTATCAGCTCTGCCAAAAAGAGCAAAATCAATCAAACATTTGAGTTCCTGTGTAGGAAGTAAAAATAATTATTCTGTTATTTATTACTGTAAAAAAGTTTCATTTCAGCCAAAATGTCTGAAAAAAAAGCATTCAAATTTTATGCGTTTGTGGCTTTAGGAGGATTTTAGTTGGATGGTTTAAATGAGTCCCTGTGTGTGTGTGTAAATGTCACAACATGCCAAATAAACAAGGGTCTGAGGAGTCTGAATACAGCTGCATTTGAACTTTGGGAAAATTCAGATTCATGGCCTGGTTGTATTTTGGCATAGCAAACCGAGCCAAAGCCTTTACCCAAACACACCCAGGACTGTGAAAAGTTCAACCCTGCATCCAGTCTCTGCTTCCATGTCTGTTGCTGCCCTAAGCAAGCATGAAATGGGCTGCATAGGCTTTTTGTGTGTCACAGACGGACCAATATTTTCTGCTTCAATTTGGAAGTGCCTCTTGTTGCAGCTCCATAATGAGCTGTTTCTATAGCAGATGTCAAAAGCAAAATTAAAGAAGTTTATTTTCCATCCCGGACTGAGTACTTCCTGAGAAAAACAAACTCTTTGTGAACATTTAAATCTGCATGGTGACCTGCATTGCTCCACTGGTAATGCTTTGTATTGCTAAGAGAGAAACCAGGAGCTGATTCCCAGTCTCATCTTTTCCTTCCCACGCCACTGGAAGCCAAGTGTTCTGCTGAGGCAGCAGGCTTGGACCTCCGGGGCACTGAGGGAGACCCTACACTGGTGAAGTTGATCAGAAAGCCACAACTTCAATCATCTGCTGAGCTGCTGTGCACATCCCAATGCTTAGCAGTGTCCCCTCTGGCTGATGATATGTCTCCCCATTTTTTCTTGCAGGGCTTTCCCTGTAGGAGCATTGTTTTTTGCAGGCAGAACACCTCCACCTGTTGCCAATGCTAGGCTTTCACCTTCTACCAGAGTGGGCTAGAAAATAATTATTTCCCCACTAGTTTGCTGAACAGTCATACAGTTTAATAGAAAAATCACATTACAGCTATCAAATTCTGCAGAATGGTTCAATAAACATAGGTGACAACCCAATTCCCTGTTACTTCTATGGAGAGGTCTAAAATAACATATGTAGATCATCTGGGTATCATCATTATTCTTTTAGATGATACTTTGCCACAAAAGCATTCAAAAAAATAAGCATGAGAGTTACTGTTTTCTCAGTTTTGGAAGATCACTGGGAATTGGCCCAAGATTGGATCTTACTTAAGGAAAGATTTCTCCAAAGGGAAGTTCCACATGAGACAAGTTCCCTAGAGATGGAAGAGCTCTTGGCTCTTGGCTGCTGCTTTTATAAGATGTATCTGGAGAGGCCACAGTGAGCTATAAAAGAGACCTTACCAGAGAATGCTTTACAAGGCCCATTTTCGCAATGATGGCTACCTCCAAGGCTATGCAGTTGAAAATGTGTATTCACCTCCTTGAAAATCAGGGCTGTCTTGACAATCTGCTCCAGTTCTGCATGCACTGATTTTTGGTTATGTTATGGGTGACCCTTTATGCTCTGTTTAATGACTTTATGGGAATCTGGGAAAACGTCCAATCATTCATAGTTGAAATATTGCACTTTGGACTTGGTACCAATACAAGCAACCTTGTACTTTATAAAACTGACTGGGAACTGGTTTCCCACCCCTTTTACTCTTCCAAGAACTACAGCCACCACAATAAAGTAGCAGTAGAATTTATGATCATTTACAGTAAGTTGAAACAAAGCGCTTCTGGTATCCCATCCCTGGTGCTAGCTATTTTGCTTAAAGCGTTGAGGCTCCTATGAAACGTTTCATGCACAGTTGCATGCCAGTATCTACCAGGCCTTTCGAACTCCTTTGACCTGCCTAGAAAGTAACAAAAATCTCTTTGCAGTTGCAAAATAACACACGTTAGCTCAGATCAAGTCACCCAGAAAGGCGGCACTGCTGACTCAAGGCCTATAAAGATTCTCTCTCAGTGATTTTTTTACTTCTTTGCCATCAGTATGTTTTATAAAAATCACTCTTCATGGTAAGGCTCTTATACATCCAAATGACCTCCTGACCTAAAGTGAAGCAACTTTAAAGTAACCTGGACAGAGATGAAGGCAGATGGTCTTTAATTTCAGGAAGAGCTGAGAGAGGGAGATCTTCCCAGCTTGAGTGATAGCTCTGCAATTTGAGTTAGGACAAACACAGCTCCCAGCCCATTGCTCCAGTATATGGACTATTTTTAAAAGAAGGAGATGTTACATCTGTCAACCTGCCCAGAAATCCTTTAGCTGGCAAAAGGAATCTGAAAGCAAGATTGTCAACAGCCAAAAAGGATTATTTTGCAAAGGCTTCAGGGGTGTTGGGACTGGGGAGGGGAAGAGAATTCCTAGAAAACATATCTGGGAAAACAGACTGGCCATTGACTTGTAACAGGAGCTTAATCTGCTGTAGTCAAGCATAAACGTGTGGATTCCCAGGGCTGTGGCTTGCTGGACAGAGAGTAGCCAAATGGAGGAAGTGTTGCCCATGGTCTTATTGTGTGTAAAATGGGAAAAAGCATGTAGTATGTATGAGCCTGAATTATGTGGGGGAGGCAAACTCCCCTGCTGTAGCTCCTGTACTTTCTGCATTGGTATTGCAGTTCAGGAGCTTCTATCATAAGGACTCAACACTCCAGAAAAAAAGTCTGGTTGATTTGGTGTGTGAGTAGAAGAACTGGGAAGGGGCCATGACCCTAGAGAGCATCCTTTGGAAAGCACACCAGCATGAACCTTCCTGGTCCCACAGTCCCAGAAAGGACTTTTTATTCCTCCCCAGACTCATAAGCCCTTCTCAGCCTAACTGGAGGTGATGGCTAGCACGAGTGTTAAAGGTTTGCCTTTGCCCTCTCAGAGGATACAGGAGCGAGTACTGCTGAGGCTGGTCCCTGTGAGATGTCCCCTCATCACTGCAAAACTACACACAAATAGATTCATGCTGCTTGCAAAAGCACCACCAGTGCTGCCTAGGAGCAAGCAATGGAGTTTAGACACGTTTGACAGCTGTCTATAAGGCATGTCATTCATTTTACGAGTAATTGTAAAACAGGAAATTCAAGAGAGATGCCTATGACAGTCTGTGGAACTAGAAATACAAAATGCAGAGATTCAATAGATTGTTCTGGGAGTTTCTCTCAATAAAGATTTCCTTTAGATGTTTATGGATAATATGCCTTCTGTGCCGCACACAGATCTCACAGCTCAGCACTGATCAAATAAGCCTTTTCTCTCAGCAGTGCTTTCCATTGCCACCAGTCTAAGCACCTCACCAGCAGTCAGTTAGCTGCTATGGCAAGCGTGGGGTGAGGAGCTTCATGATTAGTTATCCAAAAATGAGGCAACTCAGGCACTGAGCAGTGAAGAGCCCCAGGTCACAAGGGGATCAAGAGCAGTGCTGGATCTGCAACACAAGCACCTGACATAAACAATATAATTCAGTGTTTCCCAAAATACTCTGTGATTCTAGGTGTGGAGAGGTAAGAGGAATGGGTGAAAACAGAAAGGCCTCTTAAGACCTCCTTTAGAGACTCATAGTCTCAGATCCTCAGAAAGAAGTGGCTGTCTAAATACACCTGAAGTGAAGCACCTAAGGCCCTGGTTAATAACTTTATGAAGGTATTTTTGAAAAAGGAAGGCATAATCTATGATGGTACATATATTGCATATTTGCTTATATCTATCCTATAGAGTTTAAACACCATCTACTATAGTATATACAGTAGAAAAAACCTGTAACAGATGTAGCAATAATAAGGCAGCAATGGTACCCTGAGTTTGCAGAGGGCCTGAAACAGTAGCTCCAAATTCTCCTTGCCCTCAGGGCTTGCTTTTTACTGGTTTCACCACTTAAAGCATAAAAAGAAGCCCATGATGAAGTGCTACAAAAGCTGCCTTTGCTGAATTTACATATTCAGAGGGAGGGGGGAGTGCTTTCACCTTTTTTTGAAGGAGGCTCAGCTTTCAAAACTTTGAGAAAAACTTAGTCCTTAAATCATGCTGTCTCTCCAACACACAATTATGAACTGACCATGCAGGTTGTTTTTTTTCCTCTGTATCTATCCATTTTTGAAGTCTGCTCTGCTAGTTCTGAGATCATTCTTTGAAAACTGTTGTCATTAGCTTCAGAGTTAAATAACCTGAAAGTGAAATGGAGTGGCCAAAATTGACTGATTTTATTTTCCTTGTTTCACCAAATGACCCACACCACTATGATTTGGTCTGACAAAATACAGTTCTGTCCCTCCCTCTCCTAATTTCTCCTTGTGACCACTGGGGGGGAAAAAAGCCATTCTTCATGCAGGTCTGACTGATAGGCTCACCTGTAAGTGACCTCATCTTTCTATAGCTGATTTGAAAGCAATATGTTTAATCCAGAAATGCTGTTTGTTCGTGGTCCTTCTATAGTACACAGAGATAGTTTTTACTAACAAATCTCTCTGCAAAAGCAAGCAACATCCTAGAAACTTGCTCTGACTGCTGTATAGACACACAGGAACATGTAGATTTTTCTTGGCAAAACTAACCCATGGCTCTGACATAGTAAAAACAAAAGTCGTAACAACATATCAGAGGGCAGGAAAACTCAGAAAAAAATTCTTACACTTCTTGACATGATTTTTTGCTCTAAAAAGCCTTACTCAGAAAGCATGCTAGTAATTTTGCATTTGCACATTATTCTTCGTTTAAACATGTTAAAAAACCCACCGTCAACCAAAAAAAAAAAGAACATCCATTATTTAAAATTGCCACCAGTCTTTAGTGGACTTTTGCATTGGCTTTGTCTTAGAGAAAGCAAACATTTGACTTGAGCGGTTACAGGGCAAATGAAGGGTTGTTACTCTTCCTATCTCAGGAATGGAGCCCTCAGGTTGGTCAAGCTTTTGTTTTGGAAACCAAGGGCCCTCGTAAAATTTCTCTCTCTTAAAAAACTCTGTCGTCGTCTAGCAGTGCCCTTCTCAGTGAATCCTGCAGGTGGACACACTTGGCCTCTTTCAGGATAATTTGTGTGCAAATACTAGGGTTCATTCCAAAACTAGGGGACACTTTGAAACAATGTTGTGATGAAAAGAAAAAGAACCCAAGCTGTTTTGAATAATTCAGCTTTTAGATTTCCCATGTGTCTTGGTTTACCCTCAGCCGGCAACTGAGCCCCACGCAGCCGCTCGCTCACTCCCCCCACAGTGGGATG